>NC_132899.1:11451822-11773489 GCF_030463535.1 Salminus brasiliensis | reverse complement strand
CGGTGACTGTATTTACTTATTTAGACCATTTTTAAAACTTAGAAACTTAGAATTTCTGATGTAATCTGAAAAGTGTCTTTAGTGTATTTTACAAACACTAAAAGCGGGATGGTTTTAATGCCCACTACAGTTTACAGGCTGCTTAATTATCTTATGATTATTATTCTAATAATCTGTTTTTCCACATCGTCGCTGGAAATTCCCGCCGTCTTACTAAAACCAAAATAGCAACTCCAACATTTACAGCAGATTTACAGAAAAAGAACAAAAAACTACTTCACTTTTTAATGTAAGTCAATGTAACATATTTTATTCCAATGTTGATACAATGAAAAAAAACAAACAAACAAAACAAAAAACAGCTCTTGTCAAAAAGTGAAAAACAAAACAAATGGAGATACGATTTTTTGCTTGACAGTGACATTGTGAACAATAATAATAATATTACAGAATAATACTAACAAGACAAATGCAAATACAAAAATACGAAAAACTAAACAAAACAAAACAAAACATAAAAATAAAACAAGAAATAAACCTTTAAAAACAAAAGAAAAAAAACGTTTATTAGACAATAATTACAAAAGAGTGGCTTCCAGAAGGTATCTTTCTATTTAAGTAATATATTAACAATATAATACTTAATAACAGTCAATCAATAATATTATTATATGCAGTTTTATCGTATTTGTTATTTCCATTCCTCTATTTGTAAATATGTGCATTAATAATATGTATAATAATATCTATTACTCTTTTTATTACTATTATTGTAATTATTATGGACATTATTAACATATCATCTGTTCTGATTAGTGTTTGTGTTAATCTCAGTTTTGAGAAAGTAAATAAATCTCAGACTAGAAATAAGTGAGAATAACTGGGTGAATAACTGCTCTGATGATCAGGGATTATAACGGTTGTTATTTTACTGTTAGAGGGTCAGTTTTACAGCAGCGGGGTGAGACTGAGCCTGAGCAGGTCCGCTCTCTCACACACTTCCACTGCTCGCCCACTCGCTGCTCAACTGTGAGCTGCTGACTGCGCGCCTGTGTGTGTGTGTGTGTGTGTGTGTGTGTTTGTGTTAAATGTGTTTTCTGTGTGTGTGTGTGTGTGTGTGTGTGTGTGTGTGTGTGTTTGTGTTAAATGTGTTTTCTGTGTGTGTGTGTGTGTGTGTGTGTGTGTGTTCAGTATCAGGACTGAATGCTGACGCTTTTCTCTCTGTTCCTCTGTTTTCAGGCTACAGCACCACGGGCTATCGCAGGGTGGTCTTCGGGGTCTGTCCGAAACGGGCTGCCCCAACCCGGGTCCGGCCGAGGCCGCGAGCCCCAGCGCGAGCGTGTCGAGCAGCGCGGAGCGAGCGGACGGCGCCACCGTGCTCTCCGTTACGGACAGTGACTCGGACTTCGACGTATGATGCAGAGCGCGCGCGCGGGGAAATGATAACACTGGACCTGTAAAACAAACAAACAAACAAACAAACAAACAAAACCAGAAAAAAGGGCCACATGGGTGCAGCAGGGGTGTGTGTGTGTGTGTGTGTGCTCTCGCTGCTGCTGTCGCTCAGATGAAGAAGAGGAAGAAGGCGCGCGCACTGTTTTTCTTTCCAGGGACATGCGATAAGATGCGACGCGCGCGCTCTCCCTTTCTCTGTCTCTCTTTGATCTCCGGTCAGTTTTGTTTTTACTGCATGTTCGTTTGTGAATCATTTTGGGACGTTTTTTGAAGAGGCACTATGAGGAAGGAGTGGCGGAGCCTCGGGCTCTCCTCTGCTCCCTCCATCCCCCAGTTTTAAAGCCGCAAAGCGGACACCCCCCCCCCCCCCTCTCTGTTCTGCAGACAATCGTGGAAGTCAAAAAGCACCTTTACTCCTCTTCTATGACTCGACGGCAGATGTTCAAAGTTGGACTTTATCTCCAGATTTTCTATTGAATGCTCAGTGTCTGATGCGTTTTTACCCCCCCCCCTCCCCCTGTCTGTCTCTCTCTCTGTCTCTCTCTCTCTCTCTGTCTCTCTCTCTCTCTCTCTCTCTCTCTCTGTCTCTCTCTCTCTCTCTCTCTCTCTCTCTCTGTCTCTCTCTCTCTCGGCTCTGTGTGCTCGTGTTATCCTGCAACTAGGCCATCCCTACAACTGCCTCTCTTACTTTGTGTCCATAAGATGTCTAAGTGTGTGTAAAGTGCTTTGAGATTTTTAATGTCTGTTCATTGGTTGGTTTTATACTGTAAATGGCGCGGACAGCGCGGTGTGATGGGTCACTTTTATGCAAATAAATATAATTTAATATGATAACTCTATTAATGTCTTTCTTCGTGGTTATATTGAGGTGTTACTTGTCCTCGAGCTCAGACAGTAAATATGACGTGTAAAATTAATTTAGCCTGTTTATACATGCGCGTATTTCTCGTAATATAGTCAGACAGACAATAATAGCCATAATTGAACTAATATTAATAATACGTATCTGTATTTTTATTGGTCTCTTTTAACTGACCCCAGAAATATGCGTTTTTCTAAACACAGCTGTCAATTTACAAATCTGCATTTCTGACAAATTCCCATCTATTTTTTATTATTTGTTCTTTCCGTTGATCAAAGCTGACGCGTCTGTTTTCGCAAAGAAACGTATTATTATTATTATTATTATTATTACTAATAACAACAACAACAACAACAATAACAATAATAATAATAATAATAATAATTGTAATTGTAATAATAATAATAATAATAATAATAATAATTGTAATTGTAATTATAATAATAATAATAATAATATTTTTTATTATTATTGAATCTTTCTTTTGCGCTGTTTGTTTGGTGCGTCGTTTAAACGTTTCCGTAAACAGTTCAACTTCAATGACTGATATTAATATTTCTACTTAGTCATTCATATAACTGTATTGTTCATTCACTAAAAACTCACTGTTAAACAACCTGTGAAAAATAATATTACTATACTAATAATCTGCTAATTTATTAATTTCAGTACAATTCTTAATCACCTCAGCAGCTGTCACAGCGATCTGTGACCTCGTCCAGTGAAACAGTGAATCATATTTGACAATATTACAGTGTGTTTAATATTGATGACGCTTCTGCTGCTACATTCATCGTCACTCATCACCAGAAAACCGGAATCAGTGGCGTGACTGGAGTGGAGAGTGTAGAGGCGCTCAGGACTAAACTCTACCTGGGCTGTGGTAATGGTCCAGGTTCAGACCAACACAAACGTTTGGACACGCCTTTAAAAAAAAAAAAAAGGTAAATGATCTACAGAAAGAACCTAAATCTATTATTTTCTGGAAAAATGAATACATTATATATATATATATATATATATATTTAAAAACGCATATTAATGACACCTTATTTTCCCCAAATATGCTCAATTCAGCAAGTAAACAGCCCTTTTGTATTGGAGTATAGTGTGTTCTCTGTGGAGGTGTGTAATGTTTCCACTTTATAAAGGTAATTCGAGCGGTGCTCAGACTTTTGCATTCTGATATCTTGACCAGGCTTGTGGAGTTTCTCTCCTGTGTGATGAGGTTTAGTAGTTTTACTGTAAGCTCACCAAGCTGTGCCAACAGATCCAGCCTCTACACTGACACTGGACACCTAACACACACACTCTTGTGTTCTTAAAAAACCTGAGCACAACTGCATTTTAAAGGATTGGTTTATTAGGAAAATGAAGATTACACAGGTGATAGCTTGAAGAATGATTACTAACCACATGTTTTCCTTCATGGTATCATTCAAAGAACCACGTGAAGCACCTTCTTCACAGTCTTCAGAGTGTTTCCCAGTGGAGTTAGTTTAGCTCTGAGCTATTAGACCAAAACTACTGAAGCTTATGTCACACATCCACAGTAGGAACAGCAGCCTTGTAGCATCACAGCAAAGCTAAAGGAGCAGACTGCAGACCCCAAACATGTCTTGGATGATCGATCAGGGTAGGAGGCATTATGTGAACGATGTATTTTCAGGGAACCATTCCTCTAAACTGCAGTGTAGATCAGTCTAATAAAATTCACAATATGTTCATAGAGGACTATGGCATATGTCATTATTTTGGCCAGTGACGTTTTTTCTGAATAGACGCCCAATAATAAAGCAGTTATGATGAAAAAAATGACTCCTTTTAAATGAGATGTCTAAATTCCAATAGGCCCATTAATGCCCCCCCCCCCCAAATCAGGCTCAGTGACCACAGGACTGTGTGTGCTGAGTGCATATGTGTGTGTGTGTATGTGTTTGCCCTACTCAGCCTTTCTCTAGCCTGCTTTCCCTTTCTGCCTCCCTCGTTTTCCTCAACTTCTCTCTCTGTGTTCATCCAGGCGCAGCTCCCCCTGACCTGGATTCACTGGCCTGCATGGACCACAAACACACCACCTTTCAGCAAATTCACCCACACACCAGCTCACACACACTCAGCAGCTCAGGCTGCAGCAGTCTAGTCCCATGAGCGGCCGCTACTTTACTTTCTACTCTAGGCCTAGGTCTTACTGTTCTAATCCTTTAATATATATACAGTATATATACGTATGTATTTTTCACAGCCTGCCTGCTGTCTAACACCTAGTAGCTTTGGTGTAATTCTATTAAAAGAGCAGCAGTAGGGTCAGGCCCAGGCTTACAGGATGAGCAGCTGTGTAAAGCCGGACTTCTGGACATTAATTTGTGTCTGCTGGCAGATGGAGCACTGTCCAGCTGTCCAACACATGGCTGGAGATGAAACCTCACTTCCACTGAGCTCTAATGATGGAGGCACTGCTCACAGAGTACCACTAACAAAGCGCCAACACGCGCCATACCTACATCCAGGAGGCCGTTATTATTTCTGTTCACCTGTTTGATGCCTCGGTCACCAACCTCATCTTCCCCTGACCTTTTAACTTCCTGCTGAGTCTAACGCTACAGTAAAACCAGCAGAACCAGATTCACACCATGAAAAGCGTTGGAGGGCTGAATATCTTGCAGCAGAGGTTGTGGGGATCTTTATATTTTATATTCTCTTATTTATATCGATCAGTCTGTCTAATATGTTTGAGAATATGAATATATATATATATATATATATATATATATATATATGAAAAGTGCTTCACGCAAAAACAGGGGGGCCTAAAGAGACCTCTCTGAATGGGCCACCATGCTCTGTGAATCGTGTGCTTTTGTCGCCACCTGGTGGTACAAATGCGAAGTGCCTGTCCTGCTCATGTAAGATGGCCGGATTCACAAAAGCTTACGTAGAAAAACTTAAGCGTATAAGCTTATAAGACATAAGCTTATACGTCCATACGTATGTTCTTTTAACGCGATTTCATCAAATATTATTTTAATTTTATTTTTATGAGACTCTTTTTATATGAACTTCATATGTAGTCGTTTGTAATGTAGCATTTTATAGCTTATCATTAATGACACATGACATAACTTGCTGTTTATTGGTTTTTAAAGCCTGTGTAAAAAAATAATACATAAGAACTAGAAATGTATGGAATATCCAACAGGAAAACCCTCCACGGAAACTATAAAGATCCTGAATGATATAATGATAATGGCACTGATCAGTGTATAGGCGTTTGAAGTTTTTTGGAGCATCATCTACTTTAACTTTTTTCCACAAGAATGAATTTGAGAAAATATTTCTTATGAAACTCTGAACAAAACCGGTGATGATCTACAAAAAGGTTTGCAAAGGAGGCTAACAGGAAGCCCTTAAGGTTGTTTCTAAGAAGGCGTGGCCACAAGAAAACAAACTAGGTTTCAAGTGGCCACGAAATAACACACGATCTCGTAGCCTCGATACATTATCTTGTGACCTCAGTATATTATTCTGGGGCCACTAAACCCTTGCTTTGTGTCCTCAATAGATTACCTTGTGGCCAAACCTCATTAAAACATCCAGCATGTCACCTCAGGAGCTGAGTGGCCTAAACCTATACTAAACGTCACTTCAGTGAAACACTGCTGGGTTATTTTTAGTAACCAATCAACAATAGAGAAAATCCACACACACCAGAAACGTTCATCAGAAGATACATCGATACGACAATAATATTGGAGAATTAATTTCGTCAAAGTGGGTTAGGATTATTATTTATAATCATAATTGATCACATTATCATAAGTAATATACTACTTCTATTAATAATAATAATAATAATAATAATAACAATAATAATAATAACAATAATAACAATAATAATAATAATAATAATAATAATAATAATAATAATAATAACAATAATAATAATAACAATAACAATAACAATAACAATAACAATAACAATAATAATAACAACAATAATAATAATAATAATAATAATAATAATAATAATAATAATAATAATAATAACAATAATAATACAGTTTATAATTCGTTTATATTTTTCTAGATTGTGTGCAAGATAATTGGCTATCCTTCTTGGTGAGGGTGCGAGGTTGGCTGCTGAGGCAGGGTTTCGCTCAAGGCGCCAAACATGGAGCAGCAGTGGGGTCAGTGTTGCCTGTCTGCGAGGTCAGTGACTGTGACAGTAAAAGCTCAGCCAGTGGCTCAGTTTTCACTCTGTAATTAACAGCACCTGATGAAGTCGATTAGGACAGGTAAACAGCTTTTCATCACATGGCAGAACAGAGAGTCCTGGCCTGCGGGAATGGGTAAGAAAGCTTCCATGAAACATCGACGTTTTGCCACTTTTACTATTCAGTGATACCAATAACAATATCTGTGTTCATTCAGCTGTAACTATATGGTATATATGAACAGTATCTGAGCTGTGGCTGTGTGGCTGACAGTGCTAACTGAAAGCATTAGCTAGCTGTACAGTTGTGTGTACTGGAGATCTGCAGTGTTGCTGGTGGTTGAAGTGTATTTTAGGATACTTGTCTAAATGTACATCTGAATATGAATTGATTTCGTATTATTTCAATATTTTTTTTATTTAACACATTTTATCTGAGCAAAAACTTTATAATAATTGGCTTAACTTAGCAAGGCAACTAAGTACACCTGACAGAGCCAGTCTGAGCAGATAGACAGATAGATAGATAGATAGATAGATAGATGATAGATAGATAGATAGATAGATAGATAGATAGATAGATAGATAGATGATAGATAGATAGATAGATAGATAGATAGATAGATGATAGATAGATAGATGATAGATAGATAGATAGATAGATAGATAGATGATAGATAGATAGATAGATAGATAGATAGATGATAGATAGATAGATTGATAGATAGATAGATGATAGATAGATAGATAGATAGATAGATAGATAGATGATAGATAGATAGATAGATAGATAGATGATAGATAGATAGATAGATAGATAGATAGATAGATTGATAGATAGATAGATAGATAGATAGATAGATAGATAGATGATAGATAGATAGATAGATAGATAGATAGATGATAGATAGATAGATAGATAGATGATAGATAGATAGATAGATAGATGATAGATAGATAGATGATAGATAGATAGATAAATAGATGATAGATAGATAGATAGATAGATAGATAGATGATAGATAGATAGATAGATAGATGATAGATAGATAGATAGATAGATAGATAGATAGATGATAGATAGATAGATGATAGATAGATAGATGATAGATAGATGATAGATAGATAGATAGATAGATAGATAGATAGATTGATAGATAGATAGATAGATAGATAGATAGATGATAGATAGATAGATGATAGATAGATAGATAGATAGATAGATAGATAGATAGATAGATAGATGATAGATAGATAGATAGATAGATAGATAGATGATAGATAGATGATAGATAGATAGATAGATAGATAGATAGATGATAGATAGATAGATAGATAGATAGATAGATGATAGATAGATGATAGATAGATAGATAGATAGATTGATAGATAGATAGATAGATAGATTGATAGATAGATAGATAGATAGATAGATAGATAGATAGATAGATAGATGATAGATAGATGATAGATAGATAGATAGATAGATAGATAGATAGATAGATTGATAGATAGATAGAGCACTGGGATAATGTGACCATTGTCCTTTTAGTCTAAGATCCCATAAGTAACCCGTATGTTAGGGTTCTCTCTGTCTGGAGCACTGTAGTCTAGGGTCAGTTGTGTTGTAATGACACGGCTTCAACACTAGGTGGCAGTATAATCACACTCTTGATTACAGCAGCGGCTCCTTTTTCGTAGGAATTTTAGTAAGGGTGTAAACCTGAGCTAATATTACTAGTTTAGTCCTTTTTAAACACAAGACAAAACAAGACAAATGATTAGTTCAAAAACAACGAAATTATTTTTATTTTATTATGTCTTTAAGAAAATTCTATTGAACCTAATTACAGATAATTCATGAAAAGTCTATTTCACAATTACACTGTAAAATGTAGGTGGTATTTTCAAATTTCTGTTTGAATTCATATAAATAAAAAAATAAGTTCATTATTAATGTATCACTCAGCAAATGTTATGAACCAGCCATTTACAGTGCTAACTGGACAATACTGGAGTTGCCATTGTTGACAGGGTTGTGGGTTCGATACTCAGGCTTGGCAAGCTGCCACTATTGGGCCCTTGAGAAAGGCCCTTTACCCTCTCTGCTCCTATGGGGGCTGCAGCAAGGGCTGCCCACCGCTCTGGGCATGTGTGGCCACTGTCATTGTGTGTGTTTGATCACTAGTGTGTTTGTGTGTGTTCACTGCATGGATGGGTTTAGGGGACATCTGTCTGTGAACATGGTTGTCTTGTCTTGTCTTATTTGTGGTGCTACTGCTTCAGCTCAACCCTTCCCAGAACAGATTTAACTCCAGCTAATGAAATGCTACACTGATACTGAAGAGGATAGAGACTCAAATCTGAACGAGTGATGTTAGCTGCCCTGTATGTTGCTCTTAGCCTGCCAACTAACTTGGAGCAATGACCACAAGCAGCTCCACAACACTGTCCCACTCTGTTTAACATGTAGCAGATGTTGCTAAAGGTTGATGCTTTACTGTTGCGATGAATGTTGATGAATGTTGATGAATGTTGCTAAGCTTAGCATAACTACATTTTATGATGCTAAGCCACTGTGTGCCAATCCGGAGGGACTTGCTGACATGCAGAGCATTGGTACAGCACTGGGGGGAAATCCCATGGATTGCTTTCAGTTCTTCTTGTTAAAGTAACTAAAACCTTTTTGGGGGGATAGATACTTGCTGTGCTCAGTTTTAGTATGAAAAATACAGTAAACATTAAAAATACTGTAGATATTTTATGACTCTGGTACAATCCAAACTGTATTTAATAATTAACCCATAACGAAACATGGGGAAGTAGGATGAAATCTTCTAACTGTGAAAACAACGAACCGTGAAGCTTTTGTAAAGACTGGCCTGATGAATGTGCATTTGAATATTAAACCTGAATATTAAAGTCTGGTATAGTGTTACACTTAAACAGTAGTTCTCTCTCAACTTGGAACTGTAACCTACTACTTTGATAGGAAGTCATGGATGTTAATTACTGGCCTTTTTAACAAGCTACAGAAAAAGCCAGATGACCCAACATAGTAGCTTGCCTCGATTATGCCGTAAAAAACACGAAAACTCTGATCACTCTTTAGTCAATATATATTTTATTAGTTTATATATAGCAAGATATATCAAAAACTATCAGTTGATTTATACTGATTCATCACATGGAAAGGGTTCATCATCTTTTTTAAGTACAGTGCATAAGATGGATGCTGTCTTCTGTTCTTTGGTCTTTTTTTGTTTTCAAAACTGGACTATTGGTTTATAAGACTACTGGATGTCCAAGTAGATGCATGTTTATCGTAGTTAGTCCTGCAACAATTCTTATGAGAGAAGATGACGAGTGGGAAATGAATAGGTGGGTTTCTTCAGCATCTTTGGTTTTCTGTGAAAGCGGTCTCTTACAGCACAGCCCTTAGGGTGTTTACGAGCCCAGGTCCACAAGGCTGGCGGCCATAGGGTTAAGGAGGCCGTCATGCATGGAGAGATGGTGGTGCTGGTGCTGGTGCTGGTGTTGGTGTTGGTGCTGGAGATGATGAGGCTGATGGTGTTGATGGTGGTCCGTGGTGGGACCTGGTCCGGGAGGAGAAGGCCCAAAGCTGTGCAGGGCAGGCAGGCCCGAGCTGGAGCCCATCAGCATGGCTGGACTCATAGAGGAAGTGGGATCTGGACTTCCTGCTGGAGATTTTTCCTCATCCGAACTTTCACCCGGAGATTTACTCTCGCTCATCTGAGACATCAGGGGGTTGTGGCCGTTTTGACTTGTGCCCTCATTTTCCCTGAGGAGGAGATCATTGCATTCATTAGTGCAACAGTCCAGAGACAGCCCAGACCTGCCACTCTTAATCTACCAACCACTTTCCAATATATAAAACATTCAATAATGCCATATTCTGTCTGTCTGTCTATGAAAGATTTATTTACAGAAACTTTTTCAGTACATTAAATACAAATACATTTTTCATTTTCATAATTCATTTTCAGTTTACTTCTTTTTTCATAGACTTTTTTTTTAAAGGTGACCTTGTCTGTACATAAAAAGATCTACTGAATCTACTGATAATGTAACCAACATAAGAAAAAAAAAATTCTCGTCTATTATTCAAATTGAAATAAACAAATTTGAAGTAAACTATAGATTGAGGCTGTTCAGGTAACAAAAAACACATAAGATAAAAAAAAGGATAAAAAAAGAAAAAAAAAACATAATATGAAGGACTATATTTCTCTAGTCTAAAATAAATAATTAACAAGACAACACAACAGTTCTGCATTAACCTTTCTGGCAGATAATGCCAGTGTCTAAATGTATGGAATAACTAATTATTAAATAAAAAAACATTTGTCAACATAGTTGTGACTAAAACTTTGGCTAAATCTGAAGTTTTTCTTTTTATTACTTTTAACTTACAAAGCACAGCCTTGAGAATGTATTAAGAAGAGTAAAAAATAGTAAGTCATATGTTTAAATGCTTATTTACAGTCGTAAAGTCTGTAAATATCACAGAAATGGGTACTTGCATATAAGGAATATAAGCCAATCTAAGCCAAATATAGTTATTTAAGTAAAAGACTGATAAAATACAGTAATAGAGATAGGTATTTACAGTAGTATTTATGTAAAATATTAAAACATAGAAAAGTTACAGATTTGAAGTGTAAAACTGAAATATGTCAGATGCACATATTTATATGTATATATGTATGTATAAACCTATATTATATATAAATTATAATGTAGTGGTAACTATGTATAAGACTGAAATATGTAGACATAGATGACGTGTAGTTTAAGACTGAAATGGGGCTGTTTTCAGAGATCATTTTTCTCCTGTCTTTTTACTTAAACAATTTTGATAATTACTTGTAACAGAAATTATAATAACATATTTTTCTTTCTCTAATAACAGCAAAACGAATGAGAACACAAAACTGAATTTTTTTATGTATAAAGTTTACTCCCATCAGTTTAACCACACCAAAAACAAATCAAACTGAATTACATTGTAAATAAATCGAATGTATTTTTAATCAACTTAATCTCATATCTAATTGGATATTTAGGTGTAACATATATGTTGTCATTTATGTAAAATAAACATTTTACAACTATATCTGACATATGTAAGAAATCTGACTCTACACAACACAAATGTAGGTATAAGAATGAATAGTAATGGTGATATATTAGCAATGAGATATGAGTACCTTTCTTTGGCCTCTGCAGCACGATCCCTCTGCCTCCTGTTCTTGAACCAGTTGCTCACCTGCGTGGTGGTGAGCCCCGTGGCCTCGGCCAGCTCCCTCTTCTCTCGGGGTGAGGGGTAGGGGTTATGGGAGTACCACTCCTTCAGCACGCAGCGGCTCTTTTCCTTAAAGCAGTAGCTGGTCTCCTCTCCGTCCCAGATGGTGCGGGGCAGGGGGAACTTTCTTCTCACCCGGTATTTTCCCACAGCCCCAAGGGGCCTCCCGCGCACCTTTTCTGCCTCCATGTAGTGCGCTTTGAGCCATAGCTGTTGCAGCTTGGGGTGGTTGTGTGGGGAGAACTGGTGGCTCTCCAGCACTTTGTAGAGCTCCCTGAAGTTGCCCCGGTGGAAGGCCACCACGGCCTTGGCTTTCAGCACTGACTCATTCTTGTGCAGGTGCTCGCAGGCCGGTAAGGACCAGAGGAAACGGCCAAGGCGCTCGATGCTCCCCCCCTGCTGAAGGACCTCACACACGCAGGCAACCTGCTCTTGCGTGAAGCCGAAGCTGGGCGGCATGGACATTTTTTTTTTTGGAAGTAAGATGTGCTCCAGGTGCCTCCTTAAACTCCAATTGCCGTCGCTTTAACCCAAATTCACACTCCGTGTGAGCCGTTCCCACTGCACAAACTCAATTCTTGCTGTGCACAGCCTATGAAAAATGCATGACATAACAAAGAGCAACAGCAGCAGCAGTAAAAGAAGTTGCTGATCATGACATGAACAGGTATGAACAGCCGTATTTCCTCTGCTTCACTGGAAAAAATCACATTCACAGGGCTGCCAAGAAGTGCAAATGATCTTATTCCTGCCTTGAGCGTTCAACTTGTGCACACTACATTATTTCCTCGAGTGTGTCGGGCTGTTAGCCCGCCCTCCGGTAATCGGATCTCCTTACAGGGGGAGAGCATCCTCTTGGGGAGCCATTCAGGGGAAGAGTGAAGAGAAGTTGTGTGGCACCGTCCTCCGCCTTAGGGGAAGGAGTGTGTGCTCAGTGCAATGCAGTGGCCAAAAGCAAAGACATATAACATAGCAGCAGATGTATGAAATGCATGCCGGTATCACATGCACAAAACAGGCACAAATTGAATGCAAACGTAGATCCGTAAACATAGTTAAATCGCATGAAACCAAGTTCATGGAAAGAATGGAAGCTTAAGCCGATATCTGGCTTCATTTTACTGCAATCAAGGCACTGCAAGTTGATTTACTTATGCCTAGGATGCCTAAACTTGGTACTTCTTACGTAGGCCGTCTGAAGAAATTATAGAATTTTACTGAAGAATTAGTCGACCAAACAATCATATACAATAAAGTGTGTTCTGATTACTTCAGCAAACATAAAGCAGGAGAATTAGAAAGAAATAAACAAACAAACAAGAAATTGTGATCATTTGGATTTGTTGCTTTTGACAAGTTAGCCAGCAGAAGTGTGTTAGATTGAGAGTTGCGAGGAGAAGTCACTGCTATCATATATCTGTTGAGTTATTTTGGAGTGTAATATGAGGCAGGCGTACTTTTTCATATGGACATTTTAACTGCAGCATTTGGTTCCAAAAGGACAGAGAGATCTTTACTAATTTGGTTTTATTGATTGTTGTGGTTGTATTTTATCAGATGATTTATTTGATCAAGATCTTTATTCTAGAATATTTTCGTATTTCGACAAAGCCTTTGAATACAACAGCCACTCTTTACATTGTATAAACATGATAAACAGACTGATGGAAATGCAAAAAACAAAAACAGCTCATATAAAGTCATCATTTTGGAGATATCAGCATTTCTAGTGATTATATAGATTTTTGGAAAATGACCTATTTCTTTAGCTTCATCTACAGTGGCATCCAAAAGTATGGCACTTCTGGTCAGAGTTGTGGTGAATAATCACGTGAGTAGAAGATGAAATACAACAGGCATGAACATAAAGACAAAAGATTCTATTCCATTTTTGTATAGTAAAAAATGAAGGACCATGCAAAAGAGATTTGTGCTCTCAGATAACTTTGGAAGACCAAACAAATTGAGAGAACTGCTTGTAGAATTGCTAGAAAGAAACATCAAAACTCTCTGTGGTGATGCACTGTTCTACTGTGCAGCAATACCTGTACCAATGTGACCTTCTATATTAGACACTCTTATAAGAAAACCTTTCCCAGTATCAGACATTTTTAAAGACATATCTAATCAAGCCTGATGCGTTTTGGAACAAGTACTCAGACTGATGAGCTTAAACTGATTTTGGACCAGAATGAGCAAAGGCGTGTTTGGTGAAAAAAGGTGCAGCATTTACTGAAAAGATCAACCTCTCCAACTGCACAGGAGTGGATCGATCGTGCTTTGGGCTTGCTGTGCAGTCAGTGGCACAGGGTATATTTCAGTGGTAGAGGGAACAATGGATTCATCCGAAGATGAAGAAGAATATAGATTTTACAGCAGGATAACAATCCTAAACACACCCTAAAATCCACAGTCAACCTCCAGAGGCACAAGCTCAGCATCACAGAGATTGTTTTTTACCAGGGGTGCCCAAACCTTTGCATGCCACTGTATTGTCTAGCCCTGTTAGAATGCTAGTGAGTCAGAAGTTTTTGTAAACACAGAGAGGGTCTTTTTTCTGTTAGGGCTTTCTTTCATGTCATACCAGCTCAAATAAAAGTTTCTTTCATTGCATGCTCGCTCAAGAAAGGACTGTGGTAACAAGCAATTTAACTGCTTTTGTTACTCAAATAAATACTTAGAATGAAAGAATGTGAAGAAAAAAAATATATTTACATAAACAAAGCTGTATTTTGCATCAATTCAAACACATAAAAACTGCTGCTGCCCATTTCCCACTTGTTCATATATCTATACATTAAATTGGTATATTTATGTACAAAGTATCTGGCTCTCTCCCAGCTATCCAAATGCCCTTTTTCTTTCATTGAGCCTTTTTTTTTTTTGCCTCTGCAATAAAAGCCGAAACCCTAAATGCCCCAACACACACTCACTAACCAACACAACACATGGTCGAGTTTGCAGTAAAGGGGCCTGATTGATTGTACATGGGCAGTATCAGTTTTCCTGAAGAAGGGGAGGAGGTGTCTGAGCAGCCGCTGTCCTGTCTGACAGCGCTTAAGCAAGCTGCTGTCCCAGCCATAGACCCAGAGGCGGTGTGGTGAAGCAGCAGCAGTTCCCAGGTTGGTGGAGGTTCATGGACTGTATAGGTATACAGAGTGAGCTGGTTGATTTTAAACTCCATTGTTTATTCAGAGGTCTGAGCTGGCACTAAACATGCTGTGTCATTCTAAACCTCACGTTAGAGACTGAGAGCCAGGCCTGCTGTCTGAGGCTCCTTCATCTGACCTTGCAGATAGAGAATACACAGCTGAGAAATGCTTAAAAAAAATACAAGTCTTCTTCACAGCTTCCACAAGTTCTCATGCCCTCAGCTATATCTCTTACCCGTTCAGGTTACATTTACTTTACTTATCTTTATCGTTCAGGATTTTAGAGACTCCTATAGAGAGACCTGTTTCTGACCTAATTAAACCCCCAAACTAGAAAATTAATGGTTATTATAGAATTGTGTTCTTTAATAAATAAAATTATTATTTAATACATGCATACTTCTTCTTGTTGTTGTTATTCTTCTTCTTCTTCTTCTTCTTATTATTATTAGTAGTAGTATTACATACATTAATATTTTTTCTCATAATATGTTTATATTACAAAAACCTAATTATAAGGTCTAAAACCTAAAAATAATGGCCCATTTGGTCACACATTTTACATGGACTTGCAAGGTTTCAGGGTAATGTTTTATACACACAAAAAATGTAACTTGATCTGGTAAAGAGGGTCTGGGGTTTCCAGGACCCTAAACATAACATGCGTTATTGGTCATAATGACAAAACACAACTGTCACTCAAAAACCTCCAAAAATCTCAATTTGTCCATTTTTACTTTTTTATGAATAAATTTGCTTGTCAAATTTCCCCCCAAGTGTTTGGTACTGTCAATTGACCCACCCCATTGTAACTTCCCTTAGCACTAGAAATAGTCCAGACACTAGGAGGGTAAGGACTTAACACGTCTCCTCTGATACATGTGAAGCTACTGCCTCTTTTTCTTTCTTTCTTTATTTTTATTGCTGCTAATGCAGCATTGCTGGGCAGCCAACACGCTTGGAGGAAAGCGCTAGCTAATAGACGACTGTGCTGGCTGACATTGCTTTAGAGTTATGAGGGAGGAGAGAGGGCCATCTACCCACCCGGAGAGAGCATGGCATATCATTCTCCAGCCACTGATAGCAAAGTGGCATGGCTCAGGATTTGACCTTGCGACCCCCTTCACCTTTTGACCTTGGTAGTTGCACTTCACATTGTGTCAGAGTTGGAATCAAACCCTCTTACATTGACTTCCATTGAAAGTGTTTCATACCCCTGTAAAGTTGCCATTTTAGAGATACAAGGTTTCTGTGTGGCAGCGGCTGAAAGCATAGTAATTATTATTGTTATTATTATTTGAAATTATTTCTCATTCATATCTCAATCAAATGAAAGAAAACAGTATGCATTTCAGCAAGCTTTCAGTTAATATTTTAATATTTTAAATGACTCCAATTTGATAATTGTTGGTGTACAGTGTTTGTAGAAAGCACATTTAGACATTTAGACCAGACATTTACCTTGTGTTTGTTATTGGCAGTAAATAGAAATAGGTGTCAGACCTGTCTATACAAAATTTTAATTGAATATAAATGTCATTCATGTTATTACCATGTAATTAGTTGTATGATGGTGTAATTACATGTAATAGTGCAGCAGGATAACAGCAATAACTCCAGACATCTACACAGTTAAACAGTTAACCTCTTCATTCATTATTGAACTTAATGAACATCTAGTATCCAAATATCCAGCCTTCTCCATGCAGTCAGATGAAGCCCTTGTTGAGTGCGGTATCTGGCACTGTTGAGCCTGGCTTTCTGGGAGAGCTCTGTTGCTACCTGGGCTAGAGAGGTAGGAATGGTCAGTGCAGCCTGCCCTCTGCAGCCATCTGCACCTGTCTCTTGTTTCAGTGGGCTGTAAGTGAGGGGGAAAACTCTGTTAATCCAGACGGCTCTGTCGTGCTCTGTTTCGCTAGAGGCCCATTGCTGACCACGTCGTGGCCTAAGTCTTGTTTTTTTTTCTATTCAAATCAAGGCAGTTGTGTGGGGGCCGTGGGCAGAGACACCCTACACTCAGCAATCACACTGACCTCCACTCACAGCGCACACTCTAAATGATTCATGAAGCTGGCTCACCTTCCCTCTCGGGAGGGACGCGATACCCGATAGCACCGGGTGAGGCTGCCGTTAAGCTGTGTGTGTGTGTGTGTGTGTGTGTGAATAGTGGGGGATGATGTCTCATAAGTTCATAAGTTTCTTCCCAACCAGCCCTCAGTTGGATTTCCAGAGACCTGAAGTGAAGGGTTGAAGTGTAGTTTGCTACCATCAGTCTACAAGAACAATAAGCTGATTAAAAGAGAACCATTTTTATTACTCTTCATACCTTCACCAGAAGGTACGATTGGAAACGAGTAAAGTTTAGTTTAGTTTAAGCTGCATTTGGTATTTCTAGGTTAAAAGCATAGGTGATGATGGACACATTATCGCTATGCCATTAGCTAACTAATACATCTTGTCTGTGCTTGTTCTCTCTACCTCTCTCTCTCTCTCTACCTCTCTTTTTCTGGCTCTGTCTCATTCTCCTTCTCTTGTCCTCCTGTCTGTTGGCCCCCTGGGTGATCAGGTTTCTCCCCTCCATCCTCCTGGCAGGCAGAGGGATTAAATGTGCATGCATAGGGAAGTGACACCGCCAGCGTCTGGGCAGGAACATGCTTCTCAGACTGTAATCAAAGCAGTATCTTTCATTCTCTCTCTCTCTCTCTCTCTCTCTCTCTCTCTCTCTCTCTCTCTCTCTCTCTCTCTAAAAGTCCCTTAATCCATCACTTGATCACAAACTTTCTGTAGTATAAATTATAACCCCCTGATAATCCAATTCATGTTCTGTTAAAATTGAATGATTATGAATCTTCTTCTAGGTAAGCATGCTGTATTAAAATATGGGTATAAGATCAGTCGCTTTATGTCAATGTGGTCACGATGTATGTTGTAATATGTGGCACCTGTTGAGGATAAATCAAACATTTTCACAGTTCTTAACAGCAGCTGATCTTTTGCATTCCGTCATGTTTTTATTGAGAGGGTCATGCTGCTTGCTTAGCAGCAGATGGGCACTCTGGTAGGGAAGTATCTCTCTTGTCTGTTATGCATGTAAAGAATGTGTCCATATGCTCAGTAGTGAGGGAACGTCTTTCTGTCTATCTGACAGTTTGTATATCTCTATCTGTCTGTCTATCTATCTATCTATCTATCTATCTCTATCTATCTGTATATATGTATATCTACCTATGTTTCTATCTATCTATGTTTCTATCTATCTATATCTATCTATCTATCTATCTATCTATCTCTATCTATCTGTATATCTGTATATCTATCTATGTTTCTATCTATCTATCTATCTATCTATCTTTATATCTATCTGTATATCTATCTATCTATCTGTATATCTGTATATCTATCTATGTATCTATCTATCTATCTGTATATCAATCTGTATATCTATCTATCTATCTATCTATCTATCTGTATATATGTATATCTATCTATCTATATATATATATATATACCGTATATATATATATATATATATATATATATATATATATATATATATATCTGTATATCTATCTGTATGTCTGTCTATCAATATATCTGTCTGTCTATTTTTCTTTCTTGCATCTACTATCTGCATCTACTACCTGTCTGTCCGTCTAATCTGTCTTCTTATCTGTCTGTGTCTGTCTGTCTGTCTATCTATCTGTCTGTCTATCTATCTATCTATCTATCTATCTATCTATCTATACATCTACACCCCCCCAACCACACACACACAAACACATCTAAACAAGCCCTGTTCAGGGGTCAGCTGTGCCTCTTAACAGCTTTCTGGCACATACAAGTGGGCTGTTTAACCCTAGAGCTATGGAAACAATTTGAGGAATAAGCAGAGCAAGGTTTTTTGGGGGAACTCTCACATGACACACAATGTACCTTCTGACCTTTCCACTGTGACACTTTTACTGCCAACACAAATGCCAGCCATGTTCAGAATCACACAAGTCTCTGCACACACAATCTGGATTATCTGTGGATGAGGAGTTGTGCGTGCATGTTGGTGTCCTATATTTGAATGAGTTAGTCGGGCCATGTTGATAGGTCTAAAAGTGTGCTAATGAGGGGGTGTTAATGTAGGCTTCAGTTTTCTTTGACACCCACACCCTGCGCTATTCACAGAGGACCAAGAGCAGGATTTGACACTGTATTTGGACCCGCGTAAGGGTGTGTGTGCACGTGCATGTGTGGGTGTCCCTTACCGTCACTGTCATACTTCTTAAGTTCTTAAGTCACTCATTTCTCTCTGTGGCAGACAGTGTTTCCTACACAGACTCAGAAAAGTGTGCAAATGACTGTGACCATTAAAAATATTAGTGCGCTAGAATGCAGTACAGCATCTTTGGCATGGGCGCAGCATTACTTTTTCTGTCCTGTGCCCTTCTTGATGTCTAATCTGACTAAAAACAATAAGTGTTCTCTTCTACCGTGGTAGAAAATGTATTTCAAATGAGCTGAACTAGAAAAAAAGAAACAGGTAATGGTGTTATTTCATTCCATGCAGCCCTGCTAAATTAATATTTATGTCTATGACAAGTTGATGACAAGCTATATGCTACATAATATTAAATGGCTTTAGTTTATAGCTGAAAAATCATAAATAAATGCACCTTTTTTAATTTTTATTTTGTAGATTGAATTTTTCCTTTTCTCCCAATTTGGTACTGCCTATGATAAATGCAAAAAAACACTGTCTAAAATACTGCCTTTTTTTTTTGCCGGTCAACAATGCTTAGAAGCGATGAGTGCTGTCATGTCAGTCAAAATGTGTTATACTTTGAATTGTCCTCCAAAACATTATTTCCTTACATTCAAAAGTGTTGGAACAGTTGTCATAACCTGTGAAGCATATTTTATACATTCTAGTAAATGCTTTTTTGGTAAATGTCACTTTAATTCAAATTTAAATCATGACCTTTACTGATGAAGGGGAGCTTTAGCCGTAGTCCATTCTCAGTACATCTTAACTACAGCGGCTCTAGAACAACCCACAAAGTTAGCGGTTTCTGAGATGCTACCACCCTCCACCCCTGGTTTAGAATGAACTCACACCAAGACGTCACAGATACCAGGGGACATGTTCGCTGCACATAGAAATAAGCGAGCACAGCAGTCATTTGTAGCAGAGTGCAAAATTATCATTATGGGCAAAGGACGCAATTTGACTGATGCCCAAAAGGGCATGATAACAGGGTACCGACCGGGCGAAGCGTGAAAGTATCTTGCCCCCCAATGGCATAACAGTAGTGCCTAGAGGGGATTAACTACTTTAGCGAGTGATGCAGAGCAATTGGCGTGCCACAGTGGACCAGCTAACCTCTATAATGACCTTCTTTCGTCACCTAATACAGTCCATGCCACAATGTCTCGCTAGTGTCATCCAAGCCAAAGGGTGGACATTCCCAGTATTGGTTATTCCCACTATTATCACTGGTTTAGTAATGTTATGTTGTATCTAAAAAAATATTACAATATTGGTTTTGCTTAGAGCAAACGTATAGATAGAAGTTCTGAGCCATGATGAGCTGTTTGTATTTTTTAAATAAATGTCACTGTCACACAACCCCCTCCCCTTCCCCTCCCCTATTTTCACTTTTTGATATAATCAAAAATTGGCAATTGTTCTTTATATTCTTTATCAATGGAGTGACTTCCATTGTTCTGATGTCTGAAGTTTTTTTCTGTCTCCTGTAAAGTTGCCGTTTTGGAGATACTAGGTTTTTGCAAAGCAGTTCTCGAGTAAGGGCAGAAGACTTTGGAAATGCTGAAGTTGCTTTTTTGCTGCACAACTGGGTGCAGTCACCTGTGTAATCTGAATTCTATTTACCTGGATTCTGGCACACAGTGACTTATTTAATTAGTCCTGAAGCTGCCTCAGGGCATGGAGCTGTTAAAGTTCTGATTATTAAATATGTTTTACTTTGTGGAATGTCCAAAAGTTTCAATCATGAAAACTATTCAAGGTTATGGACCCTCTAAAAGAAAAAAAAACTTTAGGAAAGGCTAGTTTTTGAATGGAGAGCCTTCTCTACAGATTGTGATTGGCAGATGCAGGATGTTACAGACATGGGAAAGTATTTCAGTATAAGCACAAGGCATGTTTAGAACATTACAAGACAATGACTAGTCACTTTCCGCAATTCGGTTTGAAATGCTTTTGGACAAATGACGCAAAAAACTGAAATGTTGCTGTTGTATGTTTGTTGGGTGTGTGTAAACTGCGGACTGCTGGAATAGTTTTTTTCTGGTCTCTGACACACTCTGCCCTGTTGTGGTTGCCCCTCCTCCATCAGTTCTGAAACTCAATGCCCCAGACCCGGGCAAGCTTTGTGGGGGCTGAGTATAAATCATAAAAACACCACAAGCTGGATTTTCCCAAGATTACACACGTACACATGTAATGGCAATTGCAAATAAAGAGAATGAATATACTAGTCGAAGTATGGAGATTATTACATGATCATATCCACAGTACTAAAAATAAAGGTGCTACAAAGGGTCCTTTGAGCAATGCCGTTGAAGTACCATTTTCTGTTCCATAATTAACCAAGAGCCATCTGTGAGAGGAAGCTTTTGAGGGTTTAAAGAAGTCAGTGTAAACCAAACAAAACTGGTTATCCTACAGCATCGCTCAAAGAACCGTTTGCAGCACCTTTATTTATAAGAGCGCAGATGATGATGATAATGTGCCATTTACACATAGGCCAAGATGGACCAAGATGGGTGTCCCATATTGGCCCATGTGTAGATGTCTGTTGTCTATTTTGACTGTATATTCTCCTCTCTCCCATGGTTATCAGGATACATAGTAATACGCACATCCACCCCCAGCACACACACACACGCAGGGGTATTTTGGGCCCAGCCAGCAGGGCTGAAATCAGTCCGCTATGATTCATTCTCTGTGAGAGTTTGGGGTGTATATGTTTACAGTTTATGCCGCAGGCACATCCTCTCGCTAATGTTACAATGCAATGTTATACCTCTATTGTTCACATCCAGAAGATGACACTTCCCCTAAGGACATACACATCAACTTACAGACTAACCCCTCCCTCTTTGGCCAGCTTAGACACACTCAGATAAAACCAAAGGCTGGTAGAAACTGGTCACGTTTACTCAGTTCCAGGCTTTATACTTTATTAGTGTATATATATTTATACTTTTAATTCTCAATGCTTAACATTTCCTGCTGAAGTATGGACCTGAAGAAAGAATATTGCTTCACATAGTAATAATATTAATCCATTTTACATCTGTTTTCATTTCCAAATATTTACTGTTGTTGACACTACCAAAACTATTGATTGATTGATCACTGTACTTTTTATTTTGATTATAATTGCATTTTTGGTACCAAAAGCATTATTGTGCTTGTTTTGGCCTTTCTTCTTGTTTAAATAATTTTTAATTTTTAATTATTTAAATTTTTTTAAGTGGGTTTTCATTTCATCAAAAATAATATGCATCATTTATTTATTCAGTATGGATTTACAAGCTCGGGTAAACTATTAATCAAAACCCAGCCTTTTTCCTTTTTGGAAGAGATATTTTTTTCTACTTGAGTCATTCTGTCTTTATGTCAAAAAAGACCACACATGTTTATACATCTAAGCCTTAGAATTGAGCCACTTCTCTGTCTTACTGGTGTCCACTTAGAAATGAAATCAATAAACCTTTGTGCTTCTCCAGCAGAGAGGAACTAATGCAGGCCAACACTGAAAACCCTAACTTTATTTGAAAGCCTCACAGAGGGATCTCTCTCACCTTTTAATAAAACCTTTCGCTTTGTCTCTGTTTGCTGTTAAGGGCCAGTTCTGCACTAATCAGAGGTGAAAACAGCTACAATAACTGTTACTCTGCTGAAGTACAGCATTAAAGTATTCATACTTTACGGGGTTTATTTTTTAATAACTTTTTTCAGTTTAGTGATGTTTGGTCACTATATTGTGGAAGCCATTAAGTAACATTCCCCAGACAAATCAGAACTCCTTCCACCTGTGATTGCCTGTTTGTACACATACTTTTAAAGGAGAGATGTGATTAGGGAACATCCGTATGGAGTAAAGTAGAGAAGTGATTAGGGAACGTCTGTATAGAGTAAAGAAAAGAAGTGATAAGGGAACCTCTCTGTGTAAAGTAGAGAAGTCATTAGGGGATTTCTCTGTATAAAGTAAAGTAGAGAAGTGGTTAAGGAACTTTATATGAGTTTATAAGGAGTTGAGAATTGATTAGGGAACCTCTATGTAAAGTAGAGAAGTGATTAGAGAATTTCTTTTTGGAGTGATTATGAAATACGTCTGTGTAAGGTAGAGATGTAATTAGGGAACTTATCTGTGTAAAGTAAAGTAGAGATGTAATTAGGGAACTTCTCTGTGTAAAGAAGACAAGTAATTAGGGAACTTCTGTATGAAGTAAAGTAGAGAAGTGATTTTGAAACGTATCTGTAAAGTAGAGAAGTGATTAGGGAACTTCTCTGTGTAAAGTAAAGTAGAGATGTGATTAGGGAACTTCTCTGTGTAAAGTAAAGTAGAGATGTGATTAGGGAAATTCTCTGTGTAAAGTAAAGTAGAGATGTGATTAGGGAACTGCTCTGTGTAAAGTAAAGTAGAGATGTGATTAGGGAAATTCTCTGTGTAAAGTAAAATAGAGAAGTGATTAGAGAACTTCTCAGTGTAAAGTAGAGATGTGATTAGGGAATTTCTCTGTGTAAAGTAAAGTAGAGATGTTATTAGGGGACTGCTCTGTGTAAAGTAGAGAAGTGATTAGGGAACTGCTCTGTGTAAAGAAGACAAGTAATTAGGAAACTTCTGTATGAAGTAAAGTAGAGAAGTGATTTGGAAACGTATCTGTAAAGTAGAGAAGTGATTAGGGAACTTCCCTGTGTAAAGTAAAGTAGATATGTGATTAGGGAACTGCTCTGTGTAAAGTAAAGTAGAGATGTGATTAAGGAACTGCTCTGTGTAAAGAAGACAAGTAATTAGGGAACTTCGGTATGAAGTAAAGTAGAGAAGTGATTTGGAAACGTATCTGTAAAGTAGAGAAGTGATTAGGGAACTTCCCTGTGTAAAGTAAAGTAGATATGTGATTAGGGAACTGCTCTGTGTAAAGTTAAGTAGAGATGTAATTAAGGAACTGCTCTGTGTAAAGTAAAGTAGAGAAGTGATTAGGGAACTGCTCTGTGTAAAGTAAAGTAGAGAAGTGATTAGGGGACTGCTCTGTGTAAAGACGACAAGTAATTAGGGAACTTCGGTATGAAGTAAAGTAGAGAAGTGATTTGGAAACGTATCTGTAAAGTAGAGAAGTGATTAGGGAACTGCTCTGTGTAAAGTAAAGTAGAGAAGTGATTAGGGAACTTCTCTGTGTAAAGAAGACAAGTAATTAGGGAACTTCTGTATGAAGTAAAGTAGAGAAGTGATTTGGAAACATATCTATAAAGTAGAGAAATGATTAGGGAACTTCTCTGTGTAAAGTAAAGTAGAGATGTGATTAGGGAACTGCTCTGTGTAAAGTAGAGAAGTGATTAGGGAACTTCCCTGTGTAAAGTAAAGTAGATATGTGATTAGGGAACTGCTCTGTGTAAAGTAAAGTAGAGATGTGATTAGGGAACTTCTCTGTGTAAAGTAAAGTAGAGATGTGATTAGGGAACTGCTCTGTGTAAAGTAGAGAAGTGATTAGGGAACTTCTGTATGAAGTAAAGTAGAGAAGTGATTTGGAAACGTATCTGTAAAGTAGAGAAGTGATTAGGGAACTTTTTTTAATTTAGTTTATAAGGAGTTGAGAATTGATTAGGGAACCTCTGTGTAAAGTAGAGAAGTGATTAGGGATTTTCTGTATGGAGGAGAGAAGTGATTAGGGAACAAAAAGTAGGTAGGTTATTAGAGAACCTCTGTATAAAAGTGTTTAGAGTACTTCTTTACTCTTTTCCTTTGTATTTTTATTCAATATGTGATGTGAGGAATACACTTTTAACAATTTAGTTTTTTACATTTTATATTTGTTAGAAGCAGTAGTAGTAGTAGTAGTATTTGACATTTTTCTTGAGTAAGGGATATTTGTGCATCTATCATCTCTGTTTCGAATGTATGTGTGTGTTTGCACACATGTTTGGTAGGCAAAACAGTGGGATAACAGCAAAGGCATTTGTCTTGTAATTGTTATTTTAATCAGAGCGCAATGAACAGTAAATATTGGTTTCAATATTTGGCCAAACAGCTCAGTGTGTGTATATTATGAAATATAACCCCATTTAAGGGCAAAGAGAAGAGCACCAGGGAAAGCATACCTCCCACAGCTTACGCACACACACTATTATGCAGCCTAGTGGCCAGTGTGTTTGTGATTATGATGGAAATATGACTAACTAGTTTGTGTTTCTGGCCTCAGTTGAACAAGATAGCGTTCATGAAGTTGCCAGATGGGAAACAAAGTTAAGACACCAGATTGGTACTTAAAGAAATGTTAAGCTAACAGAATCTCCAGTAAATATAATAACAATAATTAATAATAATAATGCATTGACTGCACCAATTAAAGGTTTATCCAAGCTTTATCCAATCCAAAAATGTTTAGGAACCTTTATTTTTAAAGATTTATATTTGTAGAGCTCTATTATTTAAATATCTGGGAGAACACAATAACTGATTGAATAGTTTTTTTTCCTCTACACCTTTAAAAGGAGTTACAGGTTCTACAGTAAAGACAAAGGTTATATACAGGACTCATATATGACAACATAAACAACCATTACCTGGTAAAATTGTTCTCTATGATGGAGGAACTGTTGTCTATGGTTCTGTAAAGAACCTTTACTTAACTGGTTTTACATTGCATCTAAGGGGTTCTGCAGATGTTTCATGTCAAAGAATACACAAGACAAATACACAAGAACACACAAGAAGAGCATCAGAAAAAGCTTATCTCACACACCTGCTAACACACTACCATTCCACTCCCTCTGCCCCTCCCATCCACACACACCACACACACAACCACCTTTTAGTCCTTTAGATTAGCTAAAGTGAAACCGTGAAGCTGATAAAGAATAGAGAACAAAAACAGAATTTGTTTCCCAACTCTCATTTCAGCCAGATCTGCCAGAACATTAGTACCTATTGCTTAATATTGAGTATGCTTAATATTGTGCCACCACTACAGATCTGACCACTCAAGGCATGTACTGCACAAGACCTCTGAAGTCCTGTACAGTGTGAGGTGGGGCCTCCATGGATCATGTCAATGAGTCTAAGGTGTTCATGGCCCTGTCACTGCTTGTCCATTCTGGGAGCACTTTTAGTAGATACTGACCACTGCGTAACAGAAAAAGACCTGTCTGATGTTTTGGAGGTGCTCTGACCCAGTGGGCTGTCATTCACAGTTTGGCTCTTGTCAGAGTGACTCATGCTTATGCTTGCCCGGTTTTCCTGCTTTTGACACATCACCTTCAAGAACTGTCTGCTCATGTACTGCTTAGCATGTGTAACCCACCTTTGACAGATGCAGCTTTAAGAGAAAGATAGTAGTGTCTACACTTATAGGTACCTTTGAATTTTTTGTCTATTTACAATAGCGAAGCACTTTTGTAAGTCACTCTGGATAAGAGTGTCTTCTAAATGCAGTAAATGTAAATGTAAATAATCAGTGGTTCTTATCTGTCAGTGGTGTTAATGTTACGGCTGTAGGGTGGTCTATAGTTACCTTCCACATTTTGTCATTTATTAGAGATAGAGAGAGAGATATAAGAGCATCCATCAATGCCACTTCTTGTTTCTTAAACCCCAAATCATACCCAACACCTCCCCCTTCAGGACATGAAAGTAAGTGATGTTAAATTTTAGCTGAAAATGAAAATCGGGTTGAAAACAAAACCCAATGTTGAGGTTTGTTTGGAAATTAAAGTCAAGTACCTGTCAACAGCCAACTTTGGGTTGACATCAAGCTGTCAACGTCTAGCGATGTTAAAATATCACATTGTGTGGACGTTAACATTTAGAGGTTTAGCAGTCATTGGGATTTGGTCACCATATAAACCAATTATGTCAATATGACATGACATGTTTGGAAGACGTCGGATGTTTGGAAGATGTTAGATTTTGGTTACTTAGCATCACATCTTAAGACCAACCAATGTCAAATTAGTCGTTGTCCTGACATTGAATTTTGGTCGCCTGATGTCACAACCTGCATTTAACCAGATACGTTAACGTCATATCAGCGTTAATGGCCAGCTGGGATAATTCAAGACACTTTTGATCTTCTACCTACTTTGGAGTGAATCACAGCTTATGCTAACCCAGATGAAGTTAAGAAGGCCTAACTAGATCAATCCGGTATCATCCTGCTGTGTGCATTGTTATTAATGAAGATGAATGTAGTTATATATTCCCACATATATTCACATTATATTCACACTTCCCAGACGAGACAAAACTCTGAATTAGAGAATGAGTATAGGAAACATGGAGGTTTCATTCCTCTCTCTGAGAGTGAACCACTGATGCCCTGGTGTTTCATTGTGCCTCTAAAATAGCACTTGTCAGTGCCACCCACTGAGATAATGCAACCACTGCATGAGTGACTGGAACCCATAGTACTAATGTGTCTGATTTTTCCCTTACAGGCTTATTTTCTCCAGGTAAGCTTTTCTTAATTCCTCAGAAAAGGACATTTGCTGCCAGCCGCCTGCTTGAAAACAAAATCTCCTGTTTTAAATAGCCATGCTGTTATCTCTGCCACTAGAGGTCAGTAAAGCACAGCCAAAGAGCACGAGCTGCTCTCAGTCCAGTGGTCAATGCTTTTATCAGCCGCATATGAAACCTGCCAACATGTCTTTTCAATATTCTATTCAGACTGATGAGCCCTCCAGCTGAATGTCCACACCTCCGTCTCCTCATCATTCAACCATGCAGATACAGGCTTCCTGGGTGCTGTTTTACATAGCAAGAAGGGGCTGAGTGATTCTGTGGCCTTCCAATTCCAGAGGGACCAAATCAGACTGCATCCTCTGGGATACTCAGTCTTGGAGGGTACTCCTAAATGCTAAGCAGAGCTTTTAATGAGTGCTAAGTAGCACCACCTGAGTGTTCTCCTAATAATCAGTGTATTGATCTCCTGATTAGCATTCCTCTGAACTGAGTTATTGTAAGTGCTATAGTTCCCCCTAAGACAAGCATACACAAGTATTGGGACACCTGCTCATTGTTTTTTCCGAGAACTGTCCATGGACGGCTTTCTACTAGATTGTTGGAGCATTGCTGAGAAGACTAGATTGCATGTTGAATGTTGGATGATCACCACATCACGTCGTCCCCAACTTCCCAACTCATCCTAAAAGTATTGGATGGAGCACCATCCATCATTCTTTAGAATGATGGCAGTTCCACTGCTCCACAGCTCAATGCTGGGGGGCTTTTTACCCCTCTAGCTCACACCTGGCAGCAAGTTCATGTTTATCTGCTCCAGAAAGTCCTATTATATTATCAGTACTACTTTACAGGGACTAGACAAGCTGTGTGTGTGTGTGTGTGAGTGTGTGCATTTGCATATTTGTCAGCAATGGGTGCAAAGTAGATGAATGCATTAATTACAGGGGGTGTCCACAAACATTTGGGCATATGGTGTATCTACACAGACACAACCCACCACACACTTATGTAATCCTTAGTATAATAAGGGATATGTTTGCGGTTCCTTAGTAAAAATGTAGAACCATGACAATGCAAGAACCATCTGATTGCCTTAAAGAACCATTAAAGAACTTAAAGAACCACTGACTGGTTCTTCACTACACTTTAAAATGGGTTCTTCAAGGGTTCTTCAGGAAAAGCAGAGGTTATATAAAGAAGGGTGACAACCTAAAGAACCTTGGCCTTTTTAATGGTTATTTTAAGGCGGGTTCTTTAAGGGTTCTTTAGTAAAAGCAAAGGCATGGGATGGAAGCTTATCTCACACACACCTTCTAACACACTACCATTCCAGCACTCAGACACAAACTCGCCCCTCAACACACACAGAAAAACACATAAGCTCTTCTCCGGCCGGTGTCTGTGTTTGTATGTATGTGTGTGTGCGTGCGCGCGCGCGCGCGTGTGTCCACACACTCCCCCATCCGGCCCAGGCTGGACGCGGCGCGGCTTAACCCAGCTGACGTGTTTTGCGCATTTCCTGCCCAGGCGTAGCGCAGGGAGGGAGGGAGAGTGAGGGAGACAGGGAGAGAGAGAGAGAGAGAGAGAGAGAGAGAGAGAGACGTAGAGAGGAGGAGGGAGAGGGAGGAAGGCTGCAGGAAGCGAGCGCAGCTCCAGCCCACTGCGCGCGCGGACACGGGCGGCTCAAAGAGCGCGGACGATCCTGCTGCCATCAGTACCATACAAACGCACACGCGCGCGCGCACTCTCACACACACACACACACACACACACACACACACGGATCAGCTACACACGGCTAAAGGCTGCCAGCAGTCCGTCAGGAGAAAGAGGGGGAGGAAGAGGATTGCCCCGACCGATGCCTGCGCGTTAAGGATCGGCTCATACACACACACACACACACACACACACACACTCTCTCTCTCTCTCTCACACACACACACACACACAACACCGCCCACTGGAAGACCTTCACGTTCGGAGCTATTTCCTCTGTACTGAGATCCAGGCGACCGGGAACAGTCGTTTTCCAGCTTTCATGTTCACGCGCGTTTCGTTTTAGGAGTATTCCCTAAGCTCGAGCTCTTGAGACTGA
This sequence comes from Salminus brasiliensis, assembly GCF_030463535.1. Classification (NCBI taxonomy): domain Eukaryota; kingdom Metazoa; phylum Chordata; class Actinopteri; order Characiformes; family Bryconidae; genus Salminus; species Salminus brasiliensis. Next base: position 11,743,691 of record NC_132899.1, on the reverse strand, counting down.
TTATTTAGGATCTTGCAAGACGAGGATTCCTGCCTACGTTCAGACTCACCCAGCGGAGCACGAGACCACAATCAGGGAGCATCGAAGTCCCTGTTGCTTTGCTGCTGTTTTGAGCTCGAGCTCAGCTGGTTGTGTGTTTTCCCACCTGACCTGTAGTCTAGCCTGTAGTCTAGCCCAGTCTCGTGCATGTCGTAGGAGCTTTAAGCAGATTGACCAGACTGCAGAGCAGCATCCATCTACATGCATTGCTCCGCACTGCCGCTGCTGCTGCCGCCGCCGCTGCCGTGATGGTATCTGCCATGTGAACCGTTAGGATTACACGACGCTCTTTGGGTGCAACCGGTTGCATTCGTTTGCACGGCGCTCGCGCTCATCATGGTGGTGTTCAACGGCTTGCTGAAGATCAAGGTGTGCGAGGCGCTGGACCTCAAGCCCACCCCGTGGTCGCTCCGCCACGCCGTGGGCGCCCGCACGCAGGGCTTCCTTCTGGACACCTACATCGCCCTGAACGTGGACGACTGGCGCGTGGGCCAGACCTCCACCAAGCAGAAGACCAACAGCCCCGCGTGGAACGACGAGTTCGTCACCGAGGTCTACGACGGCAAGAAGATCGAGCTGTCCGTCTTCCACGACGCGCCCATCGGCTACGACGACTTCGTGGCCAACTGCACCATCCAATTCGAGGACCTGCTGCAGAACGGCAGCCGCCACTTCGAGGACTGGGTGCGTAAATCCTAAAAGACGAGCAGAGAGAGAGAGATGGGGTCAAGCCCAGTGCAGTGGGGGTTTCCCCCTGGTTGGCAACCAGCCAAGGATGGCTCATCTGCAGATGAGAGCTGTGTTCCTATATTTCTGTCAAATCTGGACCTAGGTAATTGGTGCAAATGGTTCTTTGAACGAGGCCATAGAAGAACCACTTTTAATGAGCATAAACCTGTTAAAGGTCTGAAGAACCATCAGTTGGTGCAAAGGTTCCACACACTCACATCTCTATTGCAAACATGGTTCGTTATAGAGCCAAAGGAAGTTCTCTATGGCAAATCACCTTTATTTTTAAAGGAAGGCCCGTCTATTTAAATGGAAGATTACACAATCTGAGATCAGTTTCCATGAAGGATGCACCAATATGATGATGGGAATAGTGGACAGATGCTGGTATCTGTAATTGTTAATGTACGAAGGCCTAAGCTCTTGAAAATAAAGGTGCCACAACGGATCTTTGAGTGTTGCCATAGAAGAACCATGTTTGTACAGACGTGTGAGTGTGAAGAACCTCTAAATTGGTAAAGAACCTTTACATTAAGTGAAGGTTCTTGATACCTTTAAAAGGTTATTTACCTTTACACTTTTAGTTACACTAAAAACACTATATGTCCAAATGTTTGTGGACACCCCTTCTAATCAGTGCATTCAACTACTTCTCTGGAGCAGATAAACATGAACCTATCGGCTCCATGTCTATAGGTGTACAATACCTCCTTAACATTGAACTGTGGAGCAGTGGAAGAGCTGTGTTCTCTGGAATGATGGTGCTCCATCCAATATGTTTGGGATCCAACATTCTAACCTCACTCTTGTTGAATGCAATCAGATCCTCACAGCAGTGCTCCAAAATCTAGTAGAAAGCCTTCCCTGGACAGTAGAGACTGTTCCTCCAGCAAAAGCAGGATAAACTCTTATTGAATACCCTTGATTTCAGAATGAACAGGTGTCCCAATACTTTTGTCCATACATTGTATGTCTTCAAAATTCAGGTTGAATTATTGGTCAAAAGTAAACATCTGTCTGATGTTGACAGTTGTCTTTTAAAAAGCAAATATCTGCTCATACGATAGCATTCTTTCCTACTTTCCAGGCTCGTATCCTGTAGTCCACCTGTTCTGAGTCAGAGTCATATCGTTAGCTAATTATGAGACATTTGATCAAGTGAATCAGGAAAGTTAACCTGAATCAAGTTCGTAACATGATAATAGATCTGCTCTGTTATAAAGGCTCTAAAAGGGTCTCTGTTGAAGTGTCAAAGTAGGGGGCTCATCGGTTCCAATTTAGAAGGACAGCAAGGTGATATTCTTGCTTTTACCTGCCAACTGAACCTGCTTATTAAAAAATGAGTTTAATAAGGTTTGTTTGACCCCGTTTACACCCAGTTACTTCAAGTAACTAGTATCAACTGTTCTAATAAGATTTTAGCCACATGCCTTCACACATGGAAGTCAAATGAAGTGGTTTGAGTAATCAGATTGCTGTCTGTCTTATGTGGCTTGTCCCCATACAGATAAAATCCCGCTGCTCGAGAAGCATAAAGTCACAAGGTGTAAACAGGGCCTTTGAGAAAGTAATCCACTAAACTGGACTGAACATCAGACCCCTTTCAGGACTGGAACTGATGACCCCTGCTATAAAGAATCACTACTGGATCCCCAGTTCTGTAGGACCCCCTGCCCTGCACATTTTAGTGGTTTCCTGCTATAACACACTACCTTCAGCTCAGGAAGGGCTTGTTCATTAGCTGATTATCTAGATCTGGAGGTGTGTTGGGGGCAGGGTAAACACTACAATGTGCAGAGCAGGGGGTCATCCAGGACCAGGGTTGGGAACCAGTGCCCTAAATAACCTTTTTTGCCCTTTCAAGGCATTTTATTAAATGAAATGAGGAACCTTTCAGAGTAGAAACTTCATAATGTACAGTCATATACCATTCAAAGGCCTTCCGTAGAGCTACAGCTTGAGGCCAAGCACTATTTCAAATTTTTTTGTTGTTGTTTCAGAACATGACTTGAGAATTAGCTAATAATAGGATTCAGGTGGGCCACAAAACTGGAGTGAGGAACCGCATGAGAATGGAAAGGTGGGAGAGGATGGGTGTGCATTTAAAGAGTGACATGCAGTCGAGGTTTGTTCTGAACTGTGTGTTCTGTCAGCCAGGCATCCATGTAGCGTTGATCCGATTGCAAAAATGGCAGTTTGCCACACTCTTGCTTGGAGTGTGTCCTCATGGCAAAAAAAATGGGTTAGGACTTGCTGAGCACAGAAAGTACAGATTACATGAGCTTCCATCCTACACATACAGCATAGCTCTTAGACCTATAGTATTAAGCTATCAGAACATGAGGCCTACCACTAGGTGTTAAAAAGCTCTGGAGTAGGGTTGTATGGCAAATGCCTTCTATCTTAGGTTAAAACACTGAAAAGAATGATGAAGCTTTGTCATATCAAGTTCCTTGAAACGTCCTATCTAATCTTAGCACAACACTGGCACATTGACAAGACACTATAAATTGTAAGCTTTTGTTGAATATCTGCGATAACTGGTCTCAGCTTGTGTTACAGTGGCTTGAGGTTCCAGGCAGCAGGAAAAATAACGTAGAATGAGATGGACCACATTTGCATTATAAACATGCCTGGAATGACGAGCCGCTGCGGTGTTATATAATCTAGCTCCAGCCGAGGGGCTACAGTGAGGAACACTCTCATGTTCTCACATTAGGCACCCAGGGAAAGGTCAGAATGTATTGATCATGTTCCTGTATTGGTAAGGCTTCCCCCTCTCTGCGTTGGCAGCTTGCTCTGCAAATGTGTCAAGTGAGAGAGCGAGGGGAGGAAATCAATTTCATCTCTGCACTCCCCCATCGTTCGTGTCCACTAACACATCTCTCTTTGAAGCAGCCAGCCCAGCATCTCCCTTGCTGCCTGCCTGTCTTCCCTACTTTGATCAAGGCTACTCCTTGAAGGACTTTTTTTTTTTTTAAGGATTTTAAGTAGTTGAGTATTTTCTTGCGTGACTGCATGCATACATTAGCACCTGTCCTTTGAAACACATTGAGAACACTGGATAGCATGAGCTGGGCTGCAAAGCTCCTTGTTTGTTTTTGCTGGGTAACTTTGAGGAACTCTTGGCTGGGCTTATTTGAAAGAGTGCACAGGCTAAAGCATTCAGCATATTGCAGCTGAACCATACATGAGCATTCTTGTTGGAAGACAGCAAAAATCAGTCTTTCAGACAAGCAGGATTTGTCAGTGTTAGTCAGCTATGCGCACTAGAGCCAAGTTCTTCCTAGCCAGGATAAACAGTGTAGGTGGTGGTGGGCCAGCACGCCCCTACATTTGGCCAGTGGTGCATGTGGCTAGACGTCTACAGACAAAGCCCACATTGCTCAACATTGAGAGCTCCTCAAATGCAGCACACATAGATACTCCCACACACAAATGAACAGGTAGTTGTCCGATTCTGATAAAATTATTTTATTTTACCTGTCTTTTATTTTTAAAAGAGTGATACATAATAATATAAAGTATAATACAGTTAACTGTAATCATGGGGTTCATCCCAATTGCATAATAATCAGTAATACTAATTAGTTACTGAGTATGTAGAATGTAATATAGACAGAAATGGCCAAATATTCACAATTCATACTGAGAACAAGTCTGTTTTTAAATGTGGTTTTGATGGACACTCGTATCCTAAAATGCAGTGTGAAAGGAAAGGGAGGATCTACTCATGTCTGGAGCAATTATAAAAAAATGTCGGATAGCAATGTAGTGGTGTATGTTGGCATAGCAACACTTCATCACTTCATGTCAGTAGGAAACAGGTTAAAATGTTAATATTTGGTGTACGAGCCTGTATATAGCATTTACCTTATAGTATAAGTGTGTAGTACACAATTGGGACGCAGCCTTACATTAAATATCATATCGCTCTGATGTAACTAGCATGTGAGCATTTGGTTATTGTGTAAGCTTGCTGGCTAGGGCTAACATATTAGCTGGTAGGTGGAGCATTGGTTTGGGACGCTATAAAGGACAGCTTATTGTGTTGAATGCCCTTTTTTATGTTTTAACGTTATAACAAAGGGCACATTTGAGCTATTTTAAAATTATATGAAATTGAGATGCTGTTGCATGAATTTTGCACACCTAATAAATCAGGGGTCTTAAACTCCAGTGCTGAACTGCCCGAGTCCTGTACAGGTAGTAGATTTTCCTACTCCAACACGCGGAGTTCAAGTTGGCTGTAAATTGCCATGTTTAGTTCAGGATACTCACCACACTGTGCAGGACTCTGTACCTCCAGATCCCTGTAATAAATATCTTATATGTGTTTAAATGTATAAAGGATTTAAATTCAATTTAAAACACACAAAACATATATAGTTTGGGGAGCTTGGTAGCACCAGGTACTGTGTGTGCTGTACCGCTCCAGGAGACTGGGGTTGTGGGTTCGATCCTTGCTCTGGTCTCACCCTATTAGGAGTAAACTTTAAGTGAATTGACCATGCTAAATTGCCCCCATAGGAGTGACTGAATGGGCGTACCTGTGGTTCCCTGCAATGGTATAGTGTCCTGTCCAGGGGCTATCCCTGCCTTGCGCACACTGATTCTTAGGCTCACCGTGAACTTGACCAGGAAAAAGCATTCACATTTACATCTATGGCATTTGGCTGACGCTAGTGACTCATATTGGAGTCATATTACACAGATAGACCAGTGCAGCGTTAGGAGACTTGCTCGTGGACTGTTACTGGTGTGGGATGGTGTGGGTGTCCTGCTGGGGAACCGAACCCCAGTCTGTCACAAGGAGGGTGGCGTTGTTACCCACTACGTTACGCCAACCAAAGAAACGTTTAGATGATACAAGGATATTTATTGATTCATTCGTCTCATTTGCTTATTCCTGGTTAGAGTAGTGGTGGGTTCGAAGACAAGAATTACTGGGCACAATGCAGGAATACCCCCTGAACAGGGCACCAGTCTCTATAGTTTTTAGATCTCTAAAACACTTTAGTTTAAAAAACAACTGCTATGTAATTGCTGCATGAGGTCAGTCATTTTTGGGTCCAGTCATCAGTGGGCTCCATTCCGATCATTTATTTCAAGTGTGGAAGTACTTGAAATTAGCACAAACCAAAAAGGTGGTCTGTGCATTGGGCAAAGTTTCGATGGCACCACACAGGCGCAATTCTGGACTGAAACGAGAAAATCACCATAACTGTTGTCTCCTCATGTTCATTAATCATTAGTAGGGAAGCTTTTTAAATCAGTTGATCTTGTAGCCTCTAAATGCACTCTTTATTAAATGAATAATATCTGCCTGCTTAGAATTTCCACTGAATACATGTAATGAAAATGCTAGGGCTTGAATCTGGGCTTTTAAGTTGATTGACAGTGCTGGTGTGTGTGTGTGTTTGTTGACATTGGACTTGATGGGATAGTAACTATATCTAATTATTTGACTTCATCCATTATTTTGTGTAGGGAATGCCATAAATACCCCACTGCACTGCTGACCATCACACTGGACTTTGTCGTGTAAACCTACATTACATTTCATGCTGAAGTTTTTGGTGCCAAAAGAAAAGGAATTTAACTTTTTAAAGGAAAATAAATTATCAAGATGAATCGACTCATCGATTAGTGGCATGAGAACGAATGCATTAAATGTACGATTGCCTTCAAAGCAGTTGTTTCTCAGAAACAAGAAGCTGTTGGTGTTGTGACCATATTACTTCTCAGTTGGTGTGTCCTGACTGTCCCACAGACAAAAAACAACTACACATGATGTTGAATGTTGCAATACCACAGGGGTTTCCACACTTGCTGTAGACCAGTGTGGGCTGTTCTGTCTGGGTGCACGAGTTGCATGAAAAAGCACTACGCTTTGTCTCACTCAGGGTCGGTGGCGAATGGGTTATGAGCAGCACATGTCGGCTGCCTCTGTAGAGTCCAGCCATGGGGGTAATTGGAGCCGGGTTGCCATGTCTTTGTGGATGTGTCTCAGACAGCCGCACGACTTGGCCTCCTGTCTTTTTTCATGTGAGGCAGGAAGGACTTAAATAATTCACAGGCCTTCCATCAGGCACTTTCTGGAGCTCTTGTCTCAAGCCTTCGGCCCACAACCACGACGGCCACTGCCCCTTGCTTCTGATTTTATCAGCACTGAGAGCTCCTTATCTGGAAGCCTACTGGTTTCCTCACTTACCATGCCTTCAGCACAACGTCTTCTGTAAGGGGCATTGGAGAGAGAGAGGGTGTGTTTGTGTTTGTGTGTGTGTGAAAGAGATGCTTCTGCTGGCAGACCTCAAGTGGTAAAGGGGGGATCGCCCATCTTTCACCACTGCCACCCACTAACTTTATTTCTTTGTTTGGTCCATTCGCTCTCCTTCCTAGTATTGTCCTCCGTCTGCTGTCCTATTACCTCTCTCACCCCTCTCTCTCCCGAGCTTCCTTCCTGTGTATTTCCATTATTTCTTTTTCAGATAACTTCTACCTTTTATAATTTTCCAGACTTTGTGCTCCTTTATCTCTCTGCCCATTATGATGAGCTCCAGGTCTCCATTGGAATGCTTACACAGCATTTCACTGTTGATCACAAGGGGGTTGCTTTAGCTACAGATGAAGGCATTAGATATGACGACCCGCTGCTCGTCTAATGCTCTTCCATTCCATTACCTACCGAGGCTTGCCTTACAGTGATCGATTGCACTCAGAATGCTTTAACACATTTCTGCCCAGCAGCGTCGTCAGTGCTTCCTGGCCACTGCTCCGTGACCTCCTGAGCAAATAGGGCAGGCCGAGCAGGAGACTTCAACCCCTCCTTCCTCGTTGGCACATGGTTGCCATGGTAATGCATGTCACTGTCTTGCCAAGGCAGAGTTTGTCAGAGCTGGGTGTTAATAAGAGTCCCCACCTGCCTGAGCAGAAGAACCTGTACACACACTTGCCAATCCCAAGTGCTGGTTTTAACCTTGCAAAAAGTAGGCCTGCATCTAACGGCAGTTTCTATAACCAATCAGCCAATTAACGTCTGTTTAGTAATGCAAACCCATAAAAAAATTTGTGGTTTCTTCTCCTTATCTCGTTTATGAATGCCACTTCACCATATGAAAAGTCGGGTGAGGTTGCACTAAGATCAGATTATGATCGGATCACTTAAAAATCGCTTAAAGAGGCCAATCTTGCCCAGTTTCACATACAGTACACTCACCGAAGCACCACACACTTCCACAAATGAAGTTAAACCTCTGGTGTTGTATCCAAAGGAATGACAGTTAAGTTCCACGAGGAACTTCGGCAAGAGGTCTGCTTCATGTCTAGTCAGATACCTCTTTTAAATGGTCCGCCTATATAGATAATTATTGCTGTGCTAATATGAATACAGTCCAAATGCAACACATATGACACTTGAAGCCATTTGTGAAGGTGTTTCACCAATCCCCCTGCTGTGCTCTCCCCTAGACAAGGGAGGCCGGGCGGCCGTACAGCAGCAGTAATTAGTGATAGGAAGTGACTCGCTGGGAGGCCACATCTGCTGCTCTCCTCAATAGTTCCTCTCCTCATTTCCTTCACATTATTGTCTTTTAATACTACTCTTCCATATGTGCCATATGTGTCTGTTTGCATGTCTTTGCAGTGGCTGATGGTTTTCATTGTCTACAGGTGTCAGATGCTCAGTTCTACAGTCCACAGTTTCCCTCTGTAGACCAGTCTTCTCAGCTTATTCGCGTGTTTCTTCCAGGCATTTGGAGAAATGGATTGGGTTTTAACAGTGTGTTAAATGGCTAGGGATAGGTGTGTGGTGTGACCTTTTTATTAGTTTAGCCATTGAGCAGCTTTCCCGCTGAGTGTGGGTGTGTGCCAGGGGTAACGTGAGTGTTGGTTGTGTCAGTGTCACATGCTGCGCTGTAGCGAAGCTCAGGGCTTGTTCAGCTTGGAGAAAAGGAACAAAGGGGGTGACATATGAGTGCTAACGTACTCCAGTAAAAAAACACTCGAGCTGCACGCCTGTCTGCATGACCCCATTGCATTCACACACTGCTAAGCACACTCATACATGCTCATGTTCAATAAAAAATACTAATGCAGGTGGACAAATCCACACATGTGCAATCAAGCATGTACGTGGTAGCTTTTTTTCTCAACTAGCCATTCAGATTTACTCATTACTGACGATCATGGTCCATTCAAGCCCACTCTTCCCCTTGCTTAACATACACACGCAGATCTTCACCGTCGGAACTTGTTCCCAGTCCGGGCAGCTGCTAGGCTGTTGCTAAGAGGCTGCTATGGTATTCCAGTTTATTTCTATGTTGTTGCTAGGTAGTTACTATGATATCCCCAGTGTTTTTTAACAAAGTAAATGTTAGGTGGTTGCTAGATGCATGCTGTGATGTCCATAGGTTGTTGCTATGGTATCCCCGGCAAAGTGGTTGCTATGGTATCTCTAAAATGGTTCTAAAGTGTTGCTAAAAGTTTGCTAGATGGGTGCTTTAGTGTCGCAGGGTGATTGCTATGTAGTATTTCAGGAGCTTGGTAGTTGTTAGACAGTTGTTATGACATCCTGAGTGGTTGCTCAACTGTTGCTGTGGTACCCCATGTGGTTGGTTGAGTGTCACTAGTGCATTTGTATCATTGTGACATGACGGGGTTGCACTCAGATGAAAAAAAAAACTGCAAAAATGTGTTGCTATGCAGCAATTAAAGCAGTATAGGAACCTTAATAGCCCAATCGGACCAAACAATCTGCAGTTGGAACAGTGTTCATATCTTGGAAACATACAGCATGAAATAAACATAATACCTCAAACCCCATAGTATATCCCTACAGAGATGTAGGCAGAGATGGAGAGTTGTTACGGGGGGAGAGGTGTTGGCATTGTGGGGAGCAACACTGAGGCAAGGACTCGTCATTGACCCACTTTTCGCGCAGCACTCGCAGCATTGCACTCATGCTGCGCTGCATTCTGACCATGTGGACGAGCCAGGCACTCCCACCATCTTCATCAGTGCCATCATCATCTCTGCAGGGGCCTGAAACCAGCCCAGTGCCTCTCAGCACCCCATTCACACACACAGGACATTCACACATACACCCACACACTGAAACCACCAGATTGTGTGTGTATGTGTGTGTCTATGTTTTTGTATACTTTCGGGACCGAAATGTCCTGACTATCTAGAATGTCAGGGGTACCCTACACTCTAAAGAAAACTGGTTCTATATAGTGTTTGATTTGTAACAGAAGTGGAACTAGACCTATTATTCCACCAATGTGAGGAACCCTTTACATAGAACCATTGACGTTACTAAAGAACCCTTGAAAAAACCCTTTTGTTTTAAGAGTGCTTTTCCGAAAGCTTATACACCGTATGTCCAAATGTTTGTGGACACCCCTTCTAATGAATGCATTGAGCTACTTTGAGTTGCACCCCTTGCTGACACGTATGGGCAAATGCGAACACACACACATGCAGCTTGTCTAGTCCCTGTAGAGAAGTACTGCTAGTAGAATAGGACTCTCTGGAGCAGATCAACATGAACCTACAAGTGAGCTTTCGTTCAGCCAATCTGTGGTGAGCAGATTGTTATCCTACTAACTAAGCCGTCTTCTCTCTCCTGATTCAGAGCAGATTAGTTGTAATGGTCATGCTGATGTTTTTATCATTTATTTAATGGTTGATATAAAATTGTGCACAGAGTTCACTTTGTCTGCCACCCTGTCAGCAAACAGAATTTTGTATTGGATCAATTTTTGATTTTAAAATAATGCATGATGTGATCTACGTAAATGTAGCACCATCTGCACTACTCAGACAACTTTCGCTACTCCCTGCCTCTGGTAATACTGTATGCCAGTATGATATTTTGAGATGATATCACGGTATGAAAATTGTGGATACTGCCCAACCCTAAGGGTAGCTGTGTTCTTTGGAATGATGGTGCTACATCCATTACTTTAGACAGTTACTTCAACAAAAGCAGGATGAACTCTGTTTTAATACCCTTGATTTCGGATAAAACAATAAACAAGCAGGTGTCCCAATACTTTGGCCTATATAGTGTAGCTAGTGTGTGAGGTTAGGGCACATGTGTTGTTCCCAATGTTGTGCTTTAATAATGTTGAGTGCTCTTAACTGAGACTGGACACTCTATAATATTAACGTAGGGCTTGTTTTCAGTCAGTGATTGCGTCAAATCAAGACACACCTGGTAATTACATTTATGTATTACGTACACCATGCAGCACAATCCTACCATTTTTGATTCCCTAAAGTAACTTTCAGTGGAAGGTTTCGTAAAGGATCAGTTTGCAAATGGGATGTGTGAGTGAAGCCCCTTTTAAAGTTTAAAGACACATGATGTACAGCAGTGGTTCTCAATTGTGGTCCCAGAACACCACTGCCCTCATGTTGTAGTGTTTTCTGTGCTCTAACACACCCAGTTCACCTCTGAAAGAACTTGTTCACTAATTTATAAGTTGGATCAAATGTGTTGGGGAGGAAGAAAAGCTCTAAAATGTGCAGAGCAGGGGCACTTTAAGACTAGGATCGAGGACCTTTGGTGTTTTGTACCAATTCAAGGCCATTACAAGAACCATTTCGATCTTTAAAAATAAAGGTGCTTCATACTGTTCTTGTAGTAACACCATAAAGAAACACAAGTTTGTAATGGTTTGTAATGTGAGGAACCTTTACAAGCTTTAAAAAACTTGCTATAAGGGTTTTTCACACTCACATATTTTAAAAAGGAAGCTTTCGCTTTAACAACGTGGACACAAAAAACACATACATTATAGCAACTATATGGACAAAAGTATTTGGACACCTGCACATTCATTGTTTCTTCTGAAATCAAGGGTAATAAAAATGAACAGGCATTAACTGTCTCTACTGTCCAAGAAAGCTTTCTGCAAAAATTTGGAGCATTGTCATAAGGATTTGATTGCATTCAGAGGCGAGAGCATTAGTGAGGTCAGGATGTTGAATGATCATGATCACCACCCCACCTCACCTCCCACTCCCAACTCATCCCAAAAGTAGTGGATGGAGCACCAGCCATCATTTCAGAGAACACAGTCCTACAGCTCCACAGATTAATGCTGGAAGGTCTTCATACCCCTCTAGCCCATGCCTGGCATTTGGCATGGTGCCAATAGGTTAATGTTTATCTGTTCTAGAGAGACCTACTCTATTGGCAAACTATTGACAAAAAAGCTCTGTGTGTGTGTGTGCATATGCAGCTTAAAGTAGCTGAATGCATTCATTACAGGGGGTGTCCACAAACATGTGGACATATAACGTACCTCTGGGATGTCTAATAGTCCTGTTTGGTCTTGTCTCGGCAAAGAAGCCTCCCAGAATTGTGTCTACTCCTCTGCTGCTATTTTAGTCAGGTCAGGCTTCACTTTTTTTGTGGTTATTTACAGAATTAAAGCCTCGGAGCCCCACAGGAAGGAGTATTTATTCAAACACAATTCCAATCAGAACTTCAAAGGAGCCCATTATTGCAGTGTGTCATAAATTATGCAAAATTAGCCCCGGTGTGTTCTCTGATTAATAATTCATACAGCCCAGACAGTCTCACTCAGTGTGTTTGAGCACTGGATGTGTGCATGCGAGGGTACAAATGTGTTCTGAATGCCTCAGATTGTGTGTATATAAGAGAGTGCATTTGTGTGTGTGTGTGCGCGCATGTGTCTATGTGTGTGTGTTTGTGTGAGAGAGAGAGTGTGAATGGGTTCCAGGCATGCTGCCCTGTCTTTATACTGAGAGTGTGCTGTTGACAGATGGACGTGGGAGGGCTGTTACTGAGCTCAAACTGTCCTAGAGAGCAAGAGAGAGAGAGAAAGAGAGAGAGAGAGAGAGAGAGAGATGGATGCAAGGAGAGAGAGAGAGAGAGATGGATGCAAGGAGGGAGAGAGAGGAGTTTGTGCAAAGGGAGAGGTGCATTGAGGGGGAGGAGAGGGAGAAAAAAGAAAGGGAGTGATCGGTACATTTGGAAGGAGAATGTGCCTCGGATCTCCTACACTGTGGAAATTGTGGAGGAGAGGTAGTTTTATTAAGAAGCGAGCGGTACATGTGCTTAAAGCTGCCTTCATTGCGTGGACCTATTTTTTGATTTCCCACACGGCCAGAAGAAAAGAGAGCATTTTCAATCACATCACTGTTATTCTCATGAGCCCCCTCTCTCTCTCGACCTCGCTCTCTCTCTCTCCCTTCTCACTCTCCCTGCAGTCTGTAAAGGAGTCTCAGTTTTCTCCGGACCAAACAAGCGCTTCTAATAGGACTAACAGCTTAATGAAGTGAACTAGTGTAATAGCACTCCACCCTGTCTTCATGTACACCACAGTATCTTCTAGATGCTCAGTAGTGGGTCTTTCTATCTGGGGTTTGGAACAGACGGCATATGCTACATGCACTGGTGCCACTGGTGAAAATGGTAGCCTGTCCAAAAAATTGTGAGGTGAGCATCATATTCTCGAAATGATGTTCCTAGGTTCTGCCGTCAGAGCTTTTGGTGTCAAAAATAAAGGTACTACAATGTATGGAAATGGTCAAAAGCCGATCCGCACCAAGAGCCCTTCGAGCTTCAAGTACGGCTCGGCTTGACCCGGCATCCCTCAAAATCCACAGAAGACAAGCATCCAGGCTTGAGGTGGAACTTCCCCTGGGTGTCCGAACAGCAGAGTCGCTCACTGTCTTCAAACGCAGACTGAAGACCCACTTCTTCAGAGAGCACTTGGGCGAATAGCAGAGTGTTCACCTTATTGTCTTGTGTTTAGTAGAGTCTAAACTTCTAGAGGTATCTTAGAATTTTTAGTCTATTCAAACTAGCTGAGGTTTTTCTTGGGTAAATAGCAAAGCATTTTTGTAAGTCGCTCTGGATAAGAGCGTCTGCTAAATGCCTTAAATGTAAATGTAACGTTAGGGTTCGGCAGTATCAGCTTTTTTTATGCCGCCAGACCTTCTCACGATAAGAGTGCGCTATAGGGTATTACAGAGGGCCCTTGTGAAAGTCACTCAGATCGTTGTGCACTATGTACCAGACATTCAGACTCTTAAACTGCACTAAAACATTGGTGGTTCCAGGATTGCTGCGCTTTCTCTGAAATCATACAGAATAATAAAGTATAAAGTGAATATAATAAAAGTCATCTTACTACATACCATTACACTGCAGTATGTTAATTTCTCTATATCATGCAATCCCCTACACAATCCGACTACACAATTATAGAATGTAGCCCGTTTACCACTGGACCACCATTGTGCAAATATTTTTCGGGTGGTGGACCATTTTTAGTGTGTGTCACCGGTACCAGTATTTCAGGCACAGTGGTGTTGCATCAGAGTCACAGCTTGGCTGCGAGTGGTCAGTCACCCAAAAATATCCTGCTGAGATCAACTCTGCTCAGAAACTGACCATTGATGATAGGCTAGAAAGTGACTGACATTATTAGATGCATCATTAGATGGGTTACAGTCTTTAGCTTGTGCAAGGTCATGCGCAAGGTTGAGCTACAGTATTGTAGGCCTGTAGGGAGTTCTAATAAAGAGCATCAGGTCTCCTCCCTCTTGCGCTACAGCTATACCAATGGACTTGAAACGTTAAACAAAAATATCAGGGGTGGAAGCGTTTAGTCATGCAGCACACACACACACACGGCAGTGATAATATTTATCTATCTAATATAGCATTATAAGCCAGTATTGTATAATGAAATATTTAATCAGTGACAGAGCTGTTTAGAGATGACTGCCTCTTACCCAGAGCCCACAGAAGAGCAGGAAAGATTAAAATGCATTTTATAATCAGGTCTGAGAGACTCTAAAGGAATTAACGGAATGTATTTTGATGAGAATGCTTCTGATTGTGTGTGTGTGTGTGTATTTTATGTGGTTTGTAGATGTGTTTGCACAGTAGTGATTAGAGCTGAGAATTATAAGAGAAAGTAAGAGAGAGATACAGTGAAAGAGTGAGAGAGAGAAGAAAGAGAGAGTGATAGAGAGAGAGAGAAGTAAGATATACCAGCAGGAGAGAGAGAGAGAGAAAATGGAAAGCGAGCTCTCTGCGACGGGAGCGAGAGAGGGGTAAGAAATAAATAACAGTAAGAAAGAGAAATAGAGAGAGAAGAGAGAGGAGGTGAAACAAAGAGCGCGAGAGAAAAAAAAGAGAGAGAAAAGTGAGAGAGTGAGTTTAAAGTGAGAGAAAGAAGGCTCAGAGTGGTCCAGTGGACTAAGGCGCTGCAACTATGATCCGAGGTTCGAATCCCGGGTCATGCTGCTTGCCATCAGCAGCCAGAGTCAGAGAGAGCACAGTTGGCCTTGCTCTCCCAGGGGTACGTTGATGGCACTTCTTCCCCATATCAGGCCCCCCATGTATCAGAAGAGATGTGGTAGTCTTCACCCTGCTAGTATTGGGGGCATTGCTAGTGATGAGGTGAGTTCACATGAATGGGGATTGGGTAAGTGGCCTTCCAAATTGGCTAGAAAATGGGGTAAAATTAGAAATTGAGAGGAACAAGGAGAGAGAGAGCTCAAGGTGTGTTTCCTAGAACTGGAGGAAGTCGTGGAGAGTGGTGTGCAGATGGGCAAACCGCAGTAGCAGCAGCTTCTCGCTTTGTTTGTGCTCTCTGGATGATCCTAATACACACACACTCTCACACACTCTCTCACACACACACACACACACACACACACACACACACACACACAAGCAGTTAAAATCCACCCTATTTATTTGAAATGTTGAGATCATGTTTATACATCCAGTATTAAGTATGTAAATGTATAGGTATGCAGTTTTGTTGTGTGTTTGTGTGTGTGTGTGTGTGCGTATGTGTGTGTATGCGCACACTGACGGACATTGACAGAGTGAGACAGGCCGGCTCTGGAGTGTGTAGAGCTCCTGCTGGGTTAGAGAGTGAGCTGCAGGGTGTTGCGTAAGAGGATCTGCTGCTGTCCCACAGCTTATCCTTCACTTTATTCCACCACTCTCTCTCTCTCACACACACACATAGACACACTCACACACACACACACACACAGACACATGCAAACACTTAAAGCTGGCTCTATTGATTTATTGATAATTACACGATAACAGCTGTGAAATTGCTAGATAGAATATATTGCCTTTGTTTTCCATTTGCATGTATAAATATTCCGCGCTCTGATCCGTTGGCCAAAACTCCGGCCCTGTTTTTGTGCTTCATTTGCACATTCAGCTCTACACTGGAGCTACGCTGTATTGTGAGCCAGCTAACATGTGTCTGTGTCACGCTAGCACACTAGCTGCCATGCATGAAAGTACCAAAAAATGCATTTATTGAGTGTTGCAGTTATTGAGGAAAGCCTAGATGTCGTTTACCCAGCCTATTTACAACCCTGTTATTTTATCTCAGTATGAAATACAATTAACATAACTTTGGTCATCGGATCACGTTCAGATTTCACATGTCTGCATGAAAAGCCAGGTGTAAACACCCCCAAGACTCATCGGCAGATCTCATCCACATTGGATTAGTAAATGGAATCTGTTGTACCAGTGCGTTGTAGAACCCCCACTGTTCCTCTAAACTGTTCACAGTCTCCTGGAGCAGGACAATCCTGAAAAGCATTGCTTACAGAAAGTAAAATGTAAATTAAAAATGTAGCATTGAGTTTTTTTTATGTGGTAAAGTAAAACTGGATCTCATGTGGTCACATAGGGGGTTGCATTTTAATGATGAGTATAAATAGAATCCAGGTTAACGTAGATCCAGATGATTTCCAGATACAAAACGCATGTTAATGCCAAGTGTAAACAAGAGTCTTACAGAGGATAGTGTTGCTGTCCTCCCTTTGTGTCCTCTCAGTGCGTCGTGCTGTTAGCAAGCTAAAGAGATCATAGGCAGTTTTGCCAGTTTTGCCTTGCCCCCACTCACTTTTCCAGGTTTAGATTTTTAGAGTTTTACCGGTAATGAAATAAGCTGGTACTTTCCTTTTTGATTTGGGTTTTTGAGGGAACAGACATTGAAGAAAGCTATGATAAAAGCTATCATTGCTTAGTGTCCAGACAGTGCAACGGGAAAAGCCGCGGCCACAAGTTATGTTAGTATAGCAACCTGTATTTCTATAAATAGCAGAGTCTAGTTTATTAACAATGTGCACTTTCCCAGTATGAAGATAACTGATTTCTCCAAAGGGCTTTCACTAGGGCTGCATGTGAAGTGAGTCAAGCCTGTGATAAAAACAGTTTTGGGGTTTTAAAAATGTCCCGTTTTCCAGCCCTGTTTCTCATTATTCAGCTTTATCAGGGATAATACAGTTTGACATTCTACGAGCCCTTTAAGTAAGACTAATATCTACATTTATCACCAGTTTAGTCCTGATATACCACATTTACAAACCTGCTTATCACCTCATCCCTATCAGCATTCCCATTCCTCTCGCTCTCTGTCTTGACACACATAATCTCTCACCCCTTTTTTCTCGTTTTTCACTCTCACTCTTACACGCTGGAGTTTACATGCACCCTCTTTCCTCTCTTTATCACTCTCCTCTCTCGCTCTCCTCTCTCATCTCCCCTCTTTGTTCTCCTTTATCCTATGTATGTGCATGTGTGTATGTGTGTGTGTAATGTGAGCTGGAGCTCAGCACCAGCTCTACATTATTCAGCAGACACAAATCAGCAGCTGATTGACAGCCCTGTCGCTGTGCAGCTGAACTAGTGTGTGTGTGTGTGTGTGTGTGTGTGTGTATGTGAGTGTGTCTGTTCATCTCTCCTGTTCTGGGCCTCCACTCTTCTGCTGGACAGCTAGCATGCGTGCGTGTGTGTGTTTATGTGGTTTTACACCACACATGCCACTTCTCATTTCAACCAGGCATGACAGTTTTAACCACAGCCAAAGTGTCCTAACGTTGAAGCTGTATTTTTTGTCTAACCTCAAATGCACTCGATCAGCTGAAGCCTGCTTTTTTTCTCAGAACTATGCTCCTTAGTTTTGCACCAGAGCTTCAAAGCTAATGGTGCTAATAAGTAATGGAAAATTATAGTGCAAACTGCATACCTAGTTCAACACACACTCGTCGCAAACTGTGTCGGCTCGTTAAGTAATCTGGAACAGACTTGCTTATGTCGTGTCTGACACAGTACATGTAGGGTGCTGTGATTAGTATTTGCCCACTTCTTTGCCATTTTGGAAGGCCAGACACTCCTGCCTTCACCACTAGGCCAGTCCCCATGACTATTTTTTGGGACAGTGTATCATGCTAGAAATAACTGTCATTGTCAATATATCATTTTAAGACCATTTTATGTTATTGTTACATTGTTAATATAATAGTGTACTGATAATTAGAGCAGTGCACCACTTAGCATATTTCCTAATGCTAATTAAAAAAAAACAACATCTGCTGTAATACAGGTTTACCTGACGCTGTCTACTTTGTAAAGGTAAAGGTGCACGTATTTGTCACTGTACAGTGTACACTGTACAGCGAAATGTGTCCTCCGCATTTAACCCATCTGGTAGTGAACACACACTCACACACACACGTGTTAGGGGCAGTGAGTACACACACACACCCAGAGCGGTGGGCAGCCAACTCCAGCGCCCGGGGAGCAGAGAGGGTAAAGGGCCTTGCCCAGAGGCCCAACAGTGGCGTGTATGGAGTGGCTATTATTAATGCACTGGTCATTGTGTGACCGTCTGAAATAGTGGTGACATTCGTTCTTATGTTAACACAAGGTCATCAAAAACAAATTGAGATCATATCCATATATTGTACAAAAAGGCAATTATCGCGACAGGCCTATTTACAACTGTGTTCTTGATTTGTGGATACCGGGTCTCACTGAGTCCCTGAGCCTTAGCAATGGATTTTTAACCCTTTCCAGATTTTAATGGCTTTGTTTTGCATCTACTGAGTCATGTGCTGCTTTTTCAGACCTTCCAGCCTGTCAGATATTATCTATTAAGGTGATGTTTAGGTTCAACAGAGTCGGTTATAAAGCCCTGGTAAAGCGGACGTGTCAGGTGCTTGTGAGGCTCTTGTGAGGTAGGCTAGCACTTAGGAAGACGCCTCATCTGATAGTCACACAAACACCCAACACGTCTGCTACATTAGAGCGTCATAACCAAGCCATTTCTCTGGGTCATCTGGGTGATCTGATGTTGGTTTCACCTGTCCAAAACAGTAAGATGTATGGAGGTTTGGGTGGATGATTTATATTTAATGCCTTTTGGGTTGTGTTTATAACACTGTTGTTCCAGAGACATGTGACACCCTCTCACTGAGCATATTATTATATTACTCACTGTATGTTTATTGTCACTGTGGATATATTAATTTCGCTGTCGCACCAGAGGTTCTACACAGAATAAACAAGGATACCCACCCCCACTGTTCAATTGGAAAATAAGGTGAATACAGGCCCCAGCATTGAGCTGTGGAGCTCAATGTGTTCTCTGGAATGATGGTTAGGGCTCCGTCCAGTACTTTTGAGATGAGTTGGGAAATTGGGGATGAGGTGCAGTGCTGATAATCTAACATTCGGACCTCACTAACACTCCTGTTAATAATTGCAATCAAATCCTCACAGCAGTGCTCCAAAATGTAGTAGAAAGCATTTCCTGGACAGCAGAGACTCCAACAAAAGCAACTCTTTTTAATAACCTTGATTTTGGACTAATGTGACTTTTGTACAACATTTTTGTGAATGTTTCTCTTTAAGTATCATTAAGATAATCTCATAGTTTCGTGAGACTGTGTATGTGTGTGTGTGTGTGTGTGTGTGTATGTGTGTGTGTGTGTGTGTGTGTGTGTGGACACACACACTAATCTCTCCATTATGTACTGACCCCATGCAACGTGACTGTGTGAGGACGCTGATTTTTCCAGATCACGGTGTAATTTTTGATGGGGTTACAGTTAGTGGGGGTGTAGAAATGCATCTACAAATTCTGAAATTGCAATGACAAAAAATGTGACAAAAATTTGACAATTATGCGCAATCGTGGTGGTCAGTGCATCATTACTGTGATATCTAATATAGATTCATTGCGTGAACAGCCCCAATCAGCAGCCTGCTCAAGCACACTACTCCTGCCTCCCAGCTCTATTCTTATTAGTAGATTATGCAACAATATTAATAATGTCATCATTTGGATTTTTCTTTCTTTGAACCCAGTATCATTAGTCAAAGAGAATCCTGCTGAGTGTATTCTTACACCCCGGTAGTAGGCATGCGCTGGTATAGACCTTTTATCACGGTTTGGGATGTTATAAAAAAAAGCTGTAGTGGTTTAGTGTACTTTTTTTCGCTGTAACAAACAACCTTTAGTGCGAAAAAAATGTGACGTTTGTGTACCGTACACAAGGACTGGGCGATATGGTAAAAATACTATATCACGATATTTAAATATATATATATATATATATATATATATATATATATATATATATATATATAAAGACTTCTTTCGTGATACACAATATTTATCACAAAACATGTAATCACACACTAAAACATCAGTAGGCATTTATTCAACATCTGCTGAACTTCATCTAATGAAATCACACTGTTTGTATTTAAACCTGCAGCTGATCAGTGTTTATTAAGCACTATCAGTATCCTCGATATGCTTAGAAACGCATATTATCACGCTAACAAAATGTATCATGATACGATAACATTTCGTCATATTGCCCAGCTCTACCATACACAGTAAATAGCCATTTTTCACTCCAACTAATACACATATTATTTATATATAATACTCAATAAATGCAAAATCTATGGGATCTTAATATTTATTTAAGTTAAGTGAAGCATTTTGTGAATCTGACTTGTAGCTCAATCTCTCACTCATTCACTCATTCACTTACTCACTTACTTTTCTGTAGATGCTCTACACAATACAGCAGTGTGTTATCAAGCAAAGCAGGGGATCACAATCTGATCTGACTGTATTTCCCAGTGTTCAAAATTACAGGTTCATATGTGTTGAAAATCTTATGTGTTGAAGGCCTTATTATGGAAAATGGGTCCGTCTCTAGCAGTTAGAGCCTTTAATACTGACATGTGAGTTAAGATTTAGTGTGATGGGATGACAAACTGCATTTACCCCCTCTGAGAGAGGCTGCTCCTCTGCCACTGGCTTTTCAGTAATGGAAGACAGAGATCTAATGGCTCTAGTGTTTGTTTATGCGTGTGTGTGTGTGTGTGTGTGTGTGTGTAGGGGGTGTGTTGTTCAGGGTGAGTGGTTAGAGCACAGTGTTGGCATGTGTGTGAGCACTCTGAGGGTTAGACCTCTGTGTGAAGTGGAGTGAGGCTGTTGCTGGGGCATGAGACTGCTGCCCGCTTTGGGTGTGTATGTGTGTGTGTGTGTGTGTGTGTGTGTGTGTGTGTGTGTGTGCTCACACACACGCATTGTGCTTTGACTGCTGTCTGCAGTCTGTCAGGGCCTTCTGATGAGACTGACTTTGGGAACAGTTTTGGCCTCATGGACAAAGGGATCCCACTTGCAGTATGTACTTAAACACACGCACACGCACACACACGGGAGCCTGAGAATCTCAGCTGTGTCTTGCCAACATTGTTTAGCTGCAAAAGTATTTACCTCCTTTTATACAGACAGTATCATCAGAGAAAATTGCACACTGCAGGCGGGTTAGCACGTACACACACACACACATACACACTCAAACACCGAGGCTTTTCCTTCCTCGGCTATATTTAGTGGCCGTTGCACCTCCGAGACGACCGTGCTTGAAGAGACAGCAGTTGAATGGAATCTGATGACATCACAGGAAGAGAGGGGGCGGGGGGAGGGGGAAGGGGCCGTGTGGAGGATAACAGACGTGTCATCACCCTGTCCGTGCTCCAGATGACATCATCAGCTGCTCACGCGCAATCTGCTGTTTTTCATTTCAGTCCACTATGACTTTTCCTCCAAGATATTTCTGCTCTCAGAGAAGCAGAGGACGCTGCACCGGTCAGTCAGAGGCGCGCATTAATGCAGCTTGCTTCTGACCAGTGCTCTCATTTGTCTTTTAGAAGTGAATGTTCCGTCATATCTGATGGATGGCAGATACACTATATGGACAGAAGTATTGGGACATCTACACATCACAACACATTACTATTACAGGAGTTTTTGACATCCCATTTTAAATCCATAGGCATAAATATGGAGTTGGTCCCCTCCCACTCTGCAGCTCTAACAGCAGGTTTGGGAGTCTGCAGTTATTGAGTCAGCAGAGCGTCGGTGACTTGGTAACTGCACAGCCAGGTGCTTGGTTTTATACACCTATGGCAAAGGGACTAAATATAACACCAGAGTTAAATTTTTAAGAGGTGTCCCAATACTTTTGTCAATAAAGTGTAGATTGTTCATGGTATGATGGAAAAGTGCAAAAAATAAATATTTTGCCTTCATCAAGATATGAAATAATGGAAAGTTTGGGAGAAGTACCACGCCCAAACCCCTCCTCTTTATTACTACACACCCTGTTGAACCGCTCTCCTGTCCTAACCTTTCCTTTCTATGGTTTTCTTGTATTTTATAAGAATATAAGAAAAAACATTTCCACTTAAAGTGACCATTGCGTTTGACCGCACTGAAGCTTAAGCGTACATCCCGGGAACTGCTGGACTTCACAATGATCTTGCCGTCACCTTTGAGAACTTACTGGTTATGCCATCTACAGAAGCTCGAAGCCTTGGTGTAGTCATGAATGATCAGTTATCTTTCTCAACTCATGTTGCAAATCTGACTCAGTCATGCAGATTCCTCCTGTACAACACCTGGAGAATTCGACCCTTCCTCTCTAGAGAGGCTGCCCAGGTGCTTGTTCAGTCTCTTGTCACTTCAAGACTTGATTACTGCAACTCCCTTCTGGCTGCTCTTCCTTTGCGCACCATCAGGCCTCTGCAATTGATCCAGAATGCAGCGGCACAGGTCGTCTTCATGCTTCTAAGTTCAGCTAGACATGGAAGCCACATGGAAAAGAACTGAAACACAGAGCCAACTGAGCAACACCAGCAGCTTTTTATAATCCCTCATTATTCGCACTCGGAGTAAAATGTTTAATTCATTGTGATGTTGATTGGAGGTCATATCGCCCAGCACTAGCACAAATCCATCAACATTTTAACTGGAGTCACTGTGTGCCAGCAGGACAATGTCAGGCTCAGTTTTCGTGAGTGCTGTGTGGGTTAGTTAGCAGGAGAGGCTAAATGTGCTCTGCTTTGCAGCTCAAACTCATCCTGCGCAACAGCAAATGTGCGTGATCAGAGCAGCAAGAACAACATCCAGCAATTTCAGGGCTTATCTCCTTCTCCAGTGCCTGCTGCACAGAGGATGAGCTGTTTTAAATTGAAGGTTTGATGTGTCCTAATTCAGATGTCTTCCTGACACCCCCGCCCTCCTCCAGCCATTGGACACACTGCAGCATTCATTCTCTCCATCCTGCCTTCTCCCCCTCTTTCTCTATCTCTCTCCCCCTCTCTCTCTATCTCTGACTCTCTCCCTCTCTGGATAATGAGATTAAGCAGTGGGTTTACTGACAGTGTGCCTCTCGGGGCCCGGCTCCCCCGTGCTGCGCTGATGGCCCGCGTGGGGGTCTGCGTGGGCCGCTCAGGCAGGCCAAATGATCTGAGGTGGAATTATAAAACAGGAACATTCACCATGCTGACTCTCAGCGGCGCAGTGCGTCCACAGAGGCTGACCCTGTGTTTCAATTCGGGACCCGCTGGACAAGATTTTTACACTGTGAAATGCTCCTGATGGAATTGAAAGAGCCTGGATGTTTGTGGTACCTAGTTCATAATGCATGTACTGACTTCCTTTTTTTAAAGGTTGGAACATGGTAATGGAACCTACTAAAAGGGGATTCTTTAAAGGTGCTTTAGTACCGACAATGGTTACACATAGAACTGTGACAGCTGAAAGAAGCACTTTACTATACAAATGGTTCTTTGCCTGGTAAAATGTTTTTTCTTACAGTAGAAAAAGGATTAACTATTAAACTTTGATTTTAGAACCAAACAGCCATAATATGAGCACCACCTGACGAAGGTTGAGTAGGTCCCCTCTGTGCCAACCCAAAAGATCTGACCATTCAAAGCATGGACCGTAGTACAAGATCTCTGTATGTGTCCTGTAGTATCTGGCTCTGAGACATGAGCAGTAGATCCTTAAGTCCTATAAGTTGTGAGGTGGGACTTCCATGGATCGCATCAATGAGCCTTAGGTGCCCTTGACCTTTTCTTGGACCACATTTGAAAAACCCACAAGACCTGCCTGTTGTTTTGGAGATGTTTTGACCCAGTCGTCTAGCCGTTGCAATTTGGCTCTTGTTAAAGTGGCTCAGATCCTTATGATTGCCCATTTTTCCTGCTTTTAACAAATCACCTTCAAGAACTGACTGTTCACATGCTGCCTGATGTGTAGATCCCACCCCTTGACAGGTGCCACTGTAGAAGAAGACAATCAATGCTTTTCTCTTCACCTGCTAATGTCATGGCTGATCGGTGTATACCACATGTCTAGTGTAGTAGAAGATTCCCAAGTTCAGGCTAGAACTGCTAATTAGTAAGCCAAGCAGTGTTAGCTTTGTGCTAAAACATTGAAGCTTAAAAGTGTGCTAGTGGAAGTTACCATTAGCATCGCTTTTATGCTTCTCATAAAATAATGTTTCTGAACAACTGAATGTTCTGAATGTTTTGAACACTCCACTATATGCATATCCTCACAACTGTATGACTAAAACTAGTAAAAGAACATATGGAAGGATGCACATTTCCCATACTTTTAGTTAGTGTAGACAACGTGAAACACTGCAACCTATCAGAGTATCATATGACAATCCTCTATAGCAGGGGTGCTCAGGTCTACAATGATAAAAAAATAAACACTTTAAGCTGTATTGTACACAATGTTTATACAGTTTGTATATAATAATAGCAACCTATTAGATGGTGGTGACCAAAGACTGTTAAAAAAACATGGACAGTGCATGTCTCTCTAAACTGAAGCAATATGATGTGTAGCATTGCCCATCTATATATATATATATATATATATATATATATATAGATAGATAGATAGATAGATAGATAGATAATTATATAGATATTTTGTCTTTCTAGCTCAGTATCTAAGTCTTGATGTTAGTATCTGTGCTAACATTGGCCCATTTTTAGTTTCCCCCAGAAATCAGTTTTAAAACTCTTATTCTGCGACATTGACGGCAATGTTACACTTAGGACATAAGTGATTGACAGCCTTGACTGGAAGACACCATCTGCACCCTTTCTGTTCATTGCATGGTGTAGAGTTTGGGTTAGGGTTGTTAGTTGAACTTACATGAGCTGCACTTTTACTGTTGAAACATTACACTTGATGGACAAACTAAGTATCCGGGGGAAAATGTGCTTTAGCTCAATAAAGGTGGTCTGAGACATGCTTGGTCAAGGAGAAGGGGGCGAGCAGGTCTACCAAATGAGTGTGTGAGTCTGGCTCCACCTCTGAGTACAGCACAAATTAAAAAAATTGACAATATGGCAGTTTTAGCTTTGGGTTTCATTTCTAGAGAATGGAAAGGAACGTAACCATGCTGTCTATGTTGTCTACAGTCATTGGTGGTGACTTAACAATAATGCAGTGTGTAGGCCACATTCAAATTTAGCTAAGCTAACACTAGCTGTGGACTAATACAAGGACAAAAATCACAATGCAGACAACAAATTTCCAAAATCGAGATGCATTGAGAACCCCACCCTTCGTGATGATGGGGATGTATGTTTGCTTATCAGTGACTTGAAATCAGCACCCTGTTGTAGTGTTGTTGCCTTTGACCTTGAAATGCACCTGATGAGCTGTATGGTATTAGAAAGTGAATAGTGATGCCGTAAGGTCACAACGATGGTTTAATCTCTCCCAGTCCATCAGCTAGAGTGACTGTGCCGGTGTACAGGTCCTCTAATCTCTGTTCCTGTGTGTGTTCTCTCCTCAGATTGACCTGGAGCCCGAGGGCAAAGTGTACGTCATCATCGACCTGTCAGGATCCTCCAGTGAAGGTACCATCTTGGAGCACATGCATACACATTACGCATTACTTCAGTGAAAGGAAGAGCTATCACTCCTCAAGTGGTATACACCGTGGTGATGTCAGGCTGGCCTGAATTAAGGTCTTTTCCTTGTCTTTTTTACCTCAGGGTAAATTCTGTTTGGAGATACGTTTCAGATTCATTATTTCCTGTACTGTCTGATGCATATACATCAGCACAACAGGATATATTGGTACTTCCTGTGCCAGCCTGCCTGGAACAGAGTGTGCATGTCTGTGTGTCTCTGTGTGCGTTAGCGCAGTGGAGAAAGCGGACGCTATCTGCAGGGAAATCCCACTCTTTTAAACTCAGAATGTGTGTGGGTGCCGGAACTGTGAAGAGCATAGCGTCTGAGTTACCTGAAGAGTTCCCACACACTAGCGTAGCTCACAACTGCAGGCCAGCACAGATTGGTTCCCTGTGCTCTGGAGCTAATCTGATGATTCACTTTCCGTTAGTTTCAGCATATACATGAAATCCTCATCTGAACCTTGGTACCTTCCCTCAAAAGCCTAACCGATAAAATTCTCGTCTTATTACTGAGAAACGGTGATGAATCATGCAGTAACTGCTTAGAGACTTGTCTGTAAGGCGTGAAGTTATGAGAGTGTATAAAGGGAGGCTCTGATCCTACTGACTTGGGTTAATGTAAGGGTTTAGGAGGTCAATATAGTCTTTCACAAGCTTACTAAAAGCCATCACTTGACAGATTGGCAACTATCTTGCTGGCAGTCCATTCAGAGTCTTTGTCTCCTTTAATGGGTTTAAATCTGCCACCAGAGGAGTTGCAGCATGTATGTGTTCACGCTGGCCACAGTAAATGAGTTTCTGCTGTAAACACACCTTTAAGAGCTGCGATGACAGAACGGATTAACCGATGTTACTGTTGGTACTGATGTTCGCAGAGTTAAGAGTAAATAGACTGGAGGGAATGTAGAGTTAGGAGCACTGTCTAATATTGAAGCTAGAGTGCACTTTCTCATTGGGGTTTTGTGTCCACACAAACAGGGAATGCTGCACACCGGGTCATGCACTCGGTATACCTTAACTGGGTATATACACTATATATACAAAGGTATATGGATACCTGCTCTATTTTTATAAGCTCATTATTATGGCTTGCTTTCACACAGGAGAAATGTCACTTTTCTGCACACATTTTTGGCATTTCACCGTTCAGGGACACCTGCAAACAAGGAGCCGTTCTCGCAGGAAAAGGTTTTTAGGCATGCAGGCGATAATTTGATGCAGTCACATAAATCAATCTTGCAACCCCACTTGCGGAGTGGATAGCTTCCACACCTGCAGCAGACCACAGCAGAGGAGAGACTTGACGCGAACCCCAGACCAGTGCTCAGTGCTCTGGACCTCTCGCGGACTTGAAAACAGCTTTCACACTAGACCAAACATACTAAACTCACAGAGCAAGTGGATCATACCGGGTCCAGGGAAAAAGTATCTAGTATGAAAGAGCCCTAAAAGAGTCTGTGTGAATAGACTATGTCTCTACTGCCAGAGAAAAGCTGGGTTTTGGAGCATTGCAGTGAGAATTTGTTAGCTTGGTTAGGAAGTTGGATGATCATCATCCCACCTCCTTCCCAACTCCCCAACTCATCCCAAAAGTAGTAGAAGGAGCACCGTAATTCCAGAGAACACAGCTCCACTGCTCCACAGCTCAATGCTGGAGGCTTTATACTTGTCTAGCACATGCTTGGAATTAGGTGTGGTGCCAGCAGGTTTATGTTTATCTGCTCCAAAGAGTCCTAATATATTGGCAATACTGCTGTGTGTGTTGGGGGGGGGTTGCATATCTGTCTCAGCAATGGGTGCAAGTAGCTGAATGAATTCAGTAGAATGGGGTGTCCATAAACATTTGGGCATGTAGTGTACCGGAAGTTCATAGGTTGATAGACAACAAAATTTGAGTGTCAATGATCATGTAATTATACAAATTGCATTGTAAGGGTTAAATATTCATGGGAGTATTCTCTGAGGCATGGTCAATTCCTCAGACAAATGAGTTAAACACACACAGCCCAGTTTGCCAACCTTCTGGTATAATAGCCCTGTGAATTCCAGAGGATGCTGGCAAAATTAGCAGACACAAAACAACAAACACACACGCACACACACACACAGGCTCACAGATGGTCGATTAGTGTGTAAATGATAGTGGTGGTGGTGTCTGGTTGACACTGTAATCATGGCCCCCTGCTGGGGGGTGTTGGTAACTAATTCTGCTTTAATTCTAGCGTGTCTGCGCCTCGGTGCAAACAGCCAATCAGTGCTAATGCATGGGTGCTGCTTGGTGCTGTGCGTACAGTGGTCGGGTCACTTTGCATGGGCCCGTAATGAAAGTGCAGCATCTTTTCGTGGCTCATTTCAGTGGGCTTATGTCCACAGGGCTGCACTAAGCCCGGGCTGTAAGCCCTTGTCTGTGTTCCAGGAAAACGGCTTCAAGGTGATTGTGTTCAGTGTGTTCACACACTCATTGATTTCTGGTTGATTTGCTCCATCGACCCAGAGCGCTGTGCCTACTTTGGCTGGCTGGGGTAAGCTCACGTGGGCCACAGCATGCCCCAGCACCATCCTACTGCCAGAGAGACAGGCCAGACCAATGGAGGTGCATTCAGAAGCACATGCATAGCACAACCATGTACCATACACACAGTCTTTACATACAGTACGTTTGAGTGAGAGTGTGTGAGCGTGTGTTTGCATTGCTGTAGGCTATTACTCTGTAACCTTCATGGGGGTTATGAGGTTGAAACAGCTTTACAGAGCACTGGGGGAAAAAATCCTTTTTAACCTAATGAATTTAGGTTGGAGGTTAGGTTCGGAAGCGTTGAATATCCAGTGTGAATGTTGTGATACCAAGCTGTTAATGTTATTGTTCAGATTAATTAAAGGCAGGTTGGAAACGACAAAAAAGCTACACTCGAACCTGCGCACACACACAGCTTGTCAAGTCCCTGCAGAGACGTAATGCCAATAGAATAGGACTCTGGAAAAGTCCTGTAAAGCACTCGTAGCTGGTTTCCGGTGGTCAAAGCTGTTTTTGATGGTCAAGGTGGTTGAAAAGCTGGTCATCCAGGCAAAAGCATAGCCTATGCTGGTAAACTAGCTGGTTAACCAGTTCTTGCCAGCTTAGTGTATGTTATATTTGATCTTGGTGAGGCTAGTCATACTGGTCGACCAATGTGGTCTTGCTGGTTATCCTGGTCATACTGGTTGACCTGCTTGTTCATGCTGGTCATTCGTGTCTATCGGCCTGTTTTTACTGATCATGCTGGTTGATTACCTTTGTGGTGCTGGTCAACTTGCTTGATAATGCTGGTTATACTGGTCAATCAGCTTGATCATTCTGGTCATGCTGGGCAAACAGCTTGGACTTGCTGGTTATCCTGGTTATGCTGGTTGACCTGCTTGTTCATGCTGGTCATTCGTATCTATTGGCCTGTTCTTACTGGTCATGCTGATTGATCAATTTGGTCTTACTGGTCATGCTGGTTGATCAGCTTAGTTGTGCTGGTTGACCTGCATGATAATGCTGGCCATGCTGGTTGATCAGCTTGGTCTTGCTCGTTATGCCAGCATGGTCAAACATGGTCATACTGGTCAGACTGATGCATGCTTGTAGACCAGCTAAATAATCAAACAAAAACACACGTATACTGGTTAAGCACTAACATAGCCAGCCATGGTCAACCATCTTAGCCAGCTTGACAATGAAAATGAACTGTTTCAGGATGGCTTTGTTACTAAATATAATGGAATTCATTCGTTTTATTTCTTCCGGCATCCTTTCCAGCATTTTCTGCCGATACCGGCACAATAGAGATAGCTGATATCAGACCAGTGGAGTGGTACTTGCTCAGTGCTACCAACTCTCTAATTACTCATTAATTATTGGGATTTGTGAAGATCAGGGTCCAGCAGTGACTGATCAGAAGCACCCACTGATCAGGGCCAATCAGGAGCACTAATGTTTAGGAGTCAGGAATTAGGAATTGTCTGTTTGTTAGGAAGCCCAAATGAAGTTTGAAAAAAAGGGAAAACTGGCATTTACCCAGCAGACTGGTCTACACTCAGTTCTTTTCACCCATGCTGATCTCAGCTAGGTTATGACCTCTGACCTCTGCTGCCATAGCAACAGTAAGTAAGTGCGTTATCTAAGCAGAGGGAGAGAAGAGGAAAGAAAAAGGCGTTCTTTTTTCTGTTTCCACAGACAGACCCAATCAATGACACACACACACACACATGGACACAGGAGAAACTCTCCAACACTGTGAGGGGGAGTCGAGCTATTTTCAGTGATGCCTCAAGCTACGCGCTCCTGAATAGCTCAGACACTGCAGCTCCCCACAATCCCTGCACAATTACCCACAATCCCACCTGCCTGGTCCTCTCCTGCTGTACAGTGGTGAAGGTTAAGAAACACAAATTTAATCCTGATTCAGAAGTCTGCTGACTTCACTGCCCTCCGCGACTCACGTGTTTACATGTGGAAGGATGCCTGGAACAAGAAAATCTTCTTTTCTACCGACAAAGACAAAAGTCTGAAGCCTATTTCCAGATGAATTATGGCGAACACACACACACACACACACAGGAAGAGCTGAAACTCAGGGTGAGAATCTCCTACAAATGCAAGGGAAATAATAAAACACAGTTTCTCCACACACACACACACACACACACAGACACAGACACAGACACACATCACATGCACTCTTAATCATTCTACCCTGAGCATTGTGTGTTGATGACATCACAAGGCTATTTCTGCTGCTCTCCTCCTCTCATGGTGGGTGCAGAATTCACTCAGTTCGCTCAGTGGTTAATTAACCTACCCATGCTCCACCCACACATACATTCTTTCAGAGATACTGTTGTGAGGCTGGACAGGCTTTACCGAACGCTGACAAATATGCCTCTCAACCTATTGAAATGAACCTCATGAACAGTTTTTGTTTAAATACTCAAATCGTATTATATTTATTTTGAATGCATTTGGAAGATGTGGCTCTCGGAATAGATAGCCTGTTGTCATGCCGGCTTGTAAAAGGATTAAACCATGGTCTAAACTAGACCACAGAAAGTTCTAGTCAACAAGAGGACGTTCCTGCATAAAATAATACACTGGAACAAGGAACATGCATTTCCTGAAAGAAGCAGTTGCACAGTTTTAGCGGTTCCCACACCCAGGCAACTGCCAGGCTGTTGCTATGTGGTCACCAGGATGGAACCATTTTTGGTTGTTATGGTATTTCAGGTGGTTGCTAAGGTTTTGCTAGGTGGGCGCTATAGTGTTGCTAAGGTGTTTATTGGTGGTTGCTATGATATTCTGGGTGGTTGCTAAGGTATTCCAGGTAGTTTCTAAGGCTTCTGCAATGGCATTTTATATGTGTGTTATAGTGTTGGTATTTTCAGTGTGTTTGTATCTTCATACTTGTCATCACACAAACCTTTGCACCCTATTTGCACCTCATTCTTTCACAAAATCGCTCCAGGCACATGTCCTCGGTGTCCCATTGCCACAGCTATAAAGTATCCACACACAGATGCACACACACACACACACACACACACACACAGTAGAGTCCCACATCTACATATGAGGGTCATCAAGATGAGGGCGAGACCCAGGTGTCCCATGTGAGTGAGGCACTGTTTTTGGCCACACCTCTGACAAGAACAGTCAGACACACACCGTCTGTCTTCACTCTCCTCTATTTATAGAGTGCTGCCCATCACACAAATGACTCACCTGCTTCTGAACAGTGCACTGAGCAGGA
The DNA here is from genome assembly GCF_030463535.1 of Salminus brasiliensis. NCBI lineage: Eukaryota > Metazoa > Chordata > Actinopteri > Characiformes > Bryconidae > Salminus > Salminus brasiliensis. Next base: position 11,712,014 of record NC_132899.1, on the reverse strand, counting down.
TTAGAGTTATTAACTAATACTGACTGGACTGAGTGTGTGAAGTGGTGGAGTGTGTGGTTGAAGTGGTAGAGAGTGTTGGTATGTGCCTTCCTGCATGTGTGTGTGTCTGTGTGTGTGTGTGTGTTTGTGTGTTGTATGCATATGTGCATGAATGGAAACATTTATGTCAGGTGCAGTTAGATGGCTGACCAGGGTTTACTGTCTCAAAATAGCAGGTGAGACTGAGCCATGGATTATGACACACACACAAACACACACACACTCACACTTCTAAGTAAGTGTGTGCGTGACTGTGTAGTGGTACATGTACTGACCACTGAAGCAGTAAAAAAAATACACAGATATGTCCAAGTGTTTGTGAACACTTCTTCTAATGAATGCATTTTGCTACACCGATTGCTGACACAGATGTGCAAATGTACACACACACACACACACACACACACACACACACACACACACACACAAATACAGCTTGTCTAGTCTCTTTGTAGAGAAGTATTGGCAATACAATAGGACTCTCTGGAGCAGATAAACATGAACCCAATGGCACCATGCCTAAGGCAGGTGTGGGCTAGAGGGGTATAAAGCCCCCCAGCATTGAGCTGTGGAGCAGTGGAATAGGAGTCATGTTCGCTGCTCATTCCTCATTGGCTGTGATCCTGCGCTGATCCCTCCCACTTCCTTTTTCCACCTCACCTGAACTTTCTCCCAGGGTTCATGTGTTCCCAACACGCTGAGCCCCTCGCCACTTACCATGCAAATGTATTCAAGGCCATGGCTGTGAGCGAGGGAAAGAGAGGTGGCGTTGGAGGGAGACTGTTATTTTTAGCCCCTCTCCCTTTCTCTCTCTCTCTTTCTCTCTCTCTTCTTTCTCTCTCTTTTTCTCTCTCACCCTCTGTCTCTCCTCTCTTTCTCTTCTTCCTATGAGTTTCAGAGTCAGCGGCTGCAGTCTGTCTGCCATTCGTCCCCTATTTCACCCCCCACACCCCCTCCTGCCTGCTCTCTACAGCCATGCCTACGTTGTCCCCTCTCTCGCTTTTCCTCCATAAGGCCCGAATCGATCGGTCTGTGAGTGGGTTCGGGGGGCTGCTGCAGGCTCTTTTATAGTCTCTACCTGTGTTTGTTCAGCAGGGCGGCCCAGGCGCTCAGATCATTTAGATTGCGGGAGTCGCCATGGAAACCAGCCTGTGAGCTCACAGGTTTCGAGGGACAGAGAAAGAGCAAGGTCTGGAGAGCGAAGGGAGAGGGAGAGAGAGCGAGAGAGAGAGAGAGATGGAAGGATGAGAGACATGCACAAGTGTGAACGGGTTCGGTATCTGTTTCCAGCGTTGCTTACTGCATCTCAAGGTCCAGCTGAAGTGCAGCATAGTGTATTCAGGTTTAAACCCACACAGAAAGTACGTCTGTACATCCTCACACTTCTAATGCAGTATGCCTGTGTGTGTTCAGCAGAGTGGTCTTTTTGTACTCTAATCTGGAGGAAGAGAATGACTCTCTGTGTGTGTGTGTGTGTGTGTGTGTGTGTGTGTGTGTGTGTGTGTGTGTGTGTGTGAAAGAGGGAAAGAGAGAGAATCATTTGCCAGATGGCTAGTTAGATAACATCTCAGCTCAACACACCATCCCCAGACTGTCCTGGGAGAGTGTATGTGTGTGTGTGTGAGAGAAAGAGAGAGAAAGAGGGAGAGAGCGAGGATGTCTCCCTCTAAACTCTCCTGTGACCCAGCCAAAAGACTGAGGAAATCCACAAAGGAATAAAGCTCTGTTTTTGTCTTCCTCTCTTCCTCTCCACCTCCGCCATCACCATCCGTCTGCTTCCCCACCATCATCTCTCGTCCTGTCACTCTTACTCTGAAACAGAGGTGGAATTAGGCAGAGCTCTTCAGTTCTCGCTGATCACTGTTAGATGTAATCAACATCTCTGCTACAATACACGCTAGTTCACATGGTGGGCAGTATCATGGTCAGGAAAAATGATCAAGGGCATTTTATCCATTATACTCCATATATTGCTGTGTGGTAACTGGACGGTGTACACAGCATAGTAACGAGTAGCTTGTTGGCTGTCACATGGTTATACTGTTATATTTATATTGGCCAGTCGTTTGGTCCTTCTTTGTGCTCTCCTCCTGCTCCATCTTAAAAAGTTCCTTCAAACACTGAATTAAGAGCACTAGTAGGTAAAAACTAGAGTCCAAAGATACCTCTAAGCTTAGATACTGCCAAATAAAAGTCAGTATGGATATCTATACATTATATATATAAAGTATTGGGACACCTACTCCGTTCACTGCTTCTTCTGAAATTAAGGGTATTAAAAATAGTTTATCCTGCTTTTGCTGGAGTAACTACTCTACTCTCCAGAAAAGGCTTTCTACTAGATTATGGAGCCATGCTGTGAGGATTTGATTGCATTGCACGACAAGAGCATTAGTGAGGTCAGGATGCTGGATGATCACCACCCCTCCTCATCCTCAACTCCCCAACTCATCCTAAAATTATTGGATGGAGCACCAACCATCATTCAGAAAACACAGTTCCACTGCTCCACAGCTCAATGCTGGGGGGCTTTTTAACCCCCTAGCCAGGCCTGGCATTAGGCATGGTGCCAAAAGGATTGTGTTTATCTGCTCCAGAGAGAGCAATTTATCTTAGCTGAATGCATTCATTTGAAGGGGTGTCCACAAACATTTGGATACATAGTGTACATCTTATCAGCTCACGTGTGTACTGGCACGACTGCTCTGCCGAGGCACTGGTCCGGCATGTTTGCGCACTTGAGAAAATCATGATGCATATCATGTATCCTGAAAATGTTCTCAACAACATTCGATTGCTGTCAAGCCATGATCTGTCCTAGCGCAAGTAAGTTTCTTCTGTTCGGCCTGCTGATGGATATGGCTGGCTCCATCTGTGTGTGTGTGTGTGTGTGTGTGTGTGTGTGAGCATGTGTGTCTGCTCTTTTAGTTGAAAGTGCTGCGGTCACTGACGAATGTGTGAAATCTCTCACTTTCTCTCTCTCTTTTTCTCTATCTCTCTCTCTCTCTGATTAATGCTGTTTTAATTAGTGTGTGGCTGAGCCGTGGCGGGGTTGGAGAGTGCTTGTGGTGCTCGTGTGTGTGGCGTGTCTGGGGCTGGAGTGGCGTTGGTGTGGGCGACGCAAGCACTGCACTGCTCTGGCTGTCTGACCGTGGGCGGTCAGCTCTCTGCTCCACTCTGCTGCCCTCTCATCAGATCAGCCTCCTGCAGACCACATTCTCCACTCCACACACAGACACACTCGCATTCACACACGGCAGAGAGGGAGAGAGCGCGACTGTGGAGATTGGGAAGAACACAAGAAGATGGAATAAATGAAAGGAGAGGCAGGGGAAAGGAGGGGGGTGCACTTACAGAGGTGTAAAGACAGAGGTGCCAGGAAGAAGATGCACTGAGCTTATTCCCACCAGCCCTGACTGCTGTGGACACAGTAACTGGACAGTCACTGCTCCCACAGTCTCACCTGTAATCATGTTTTCTGTGTGTGTTAAGGGTACACAGTATGGTCTACTAGTATGCGTGTCAGATGTTGTGATACTTGCTGTACCGTGCAAAAAATAAGACACCCCACGAAAACCTGAAAATTTGATCTTTATCTGAAGTCTGAAGCTGGTTTGCATTAGCTTAGTTAGCAGGATAACAGTCTGCTCACCACAGAACAAATCCTCGTCTGGCTGACTGAAATATATATTTAATATATGTAGTCTTTAAGCTAGCCTCAGCATGTCCTGTTCCGCCACAGGTCCACCAAGTATCAGCCAGCCCAGTACAGCTGCTATTGACTTCTGAACTACCGACACAAGTGTTGGCGATAAAAACTTGTGTCTCGTGCGAGAGCAAAGTTCAGCAACGGATGTTGGGAGAAATGAAAGACCGGTTCTGCCATGTTTGGACTTGTAGCCTATTCTCTAGGCCTAGGTAAGTTAGCTAGCAGGCTAAACAGTACAGCACAGACCGTGTTCCAGTTAACTGAGGCTTAAATCACACAAGGTTAAGGGATAATGCCTCATATCTGAGAGCACAAAGTCAAGTGAATGGTCTTAGGAGTGATTTAGTTTTCAATCACATTTATTCTGTGTTCATGTACCATAAGCGGAATTATGGTAAGTGTGAGTTCTTGAAAAGTTGTGAGTTCTTGGAAGTTGCACATAAACAGCCTCTCAAGTCATAATTTCTAGTAAATTCAGAAATCATTCATCAGTTCCCGAGTTGAGAATTTCACTACTGTCAATGCATGGGCTTGTTTTTCTCCACCTGTTTTCAGAGCCTGACATCACCAATCAGTGAGCTGCAACAGCACACCAACCCTGTGGCTCTGTTAAGTGCACTTGGGGGAATGAGCTTATCTGGCCATGTACTAGATAGACACAGAACAGAAATTTGACACATTAGACATGTCCTATTTTCTAAATACTACAGGACACAGTATAGTGTTATACCGCCAACCCTAACGGACAAAGGTTTTCATGGATTGTCCTAATTTTTTCACATCACTGTATATTCTCTAGTCCAATCAAAAGTCTCCAGTCAGATCATAAATTCAGCTTTTACTTTGTTACATTTGAAAAAGTTTAAGCATTTTGTCATAGCTGGGCCAACAGAAATGGTCCAAAATGACTTGGATTAAAAATCTTTTACATTAATTTTAATAAAGAAAAAAAAGTATGTCCCCAGATTCGATTTCAGTGCTGCTGTAACTAGTATGGCAACTTGAGATGCCACTGGCTGCAATACAATCTCAAGATCAATCCACCCTTGGGCTTAACAGTTGGAAAGGTATTCTTTTCTTTTTTTTTTCTTTTAACTTCTGCATCCTTTTTTTTTTTACCAAACTTTATTCCAGAAAGGCTTCATCAGGCGTAATTAGATGTTCCTTTGAACACCTCAGACTCTAAATTGTGTGGCGTGGACACAAATCTCTAAACTCTAATGTATGTTAATATAGATTGTATATATATATAATATAGCTGTATATATGTCCAGGACACTGCATGAAGGTGTGCTACAGAGTGTAGCATTGTTTTAGCGCTGTTGGTGGCATGTGGAGTTGCATTCTTAGGCTCTGCTTAAGCCTGCTCTCTAAGCAGATGGGTAAAGCAGCATTATGTAAGCACATCTATCCCACTAATGGCCCTTTTAGCTGCTCTGCTCCTCAGCAGCTGCCCTCTCTGCAAAATATCACACTACACACACACACGTTCACATGTACACACAAACAAAAGTGTATTCCAGAAGATTGCTGACGTGACACAGACGGCTGACAGCACACACACACTCCCGCACGCTCATATATAGAAGGTGTGTTTGAAAAGGTAGCCGACATGAAACAGACCCTAAACACACCGTATCGGTCCTTGGAGCTGTGTAAGGGTAATGCAATCACAGTGTGTGTGTGTGCGCTCTGAGGAAAATTACCCTTCCACTATGCACCTGTACGCTGATAAACAGCATCCATAGAAAGTTGATACTGGTCTTTGCTGTGGTGGCTGCAATATGCAAATGAGTTTATCTACTGTATTTGTTTTTATGGAAATTAGTGAAGTAAGTGCAGTGCATCCCTTTATTTCCACTGTTTTCTGCATTCCATGAGCATCTCAACCAGTTCCAGATGTTCCAGATGAATGTTACTATTTAGCACCTCGGTTTGGACCTCACTTCTTGGTACGAGTAAGATACAACAACAACAAAAAAATGTAAAACTATGTTTAATTGAACAGACTGTTTCATCTGGTGCCATATAGTACCCCCATGAGGTAATTTAATTTGTTAATTAAGCAGTAAAGCAGTAAACCGTTAGCATGCTCAATGTGTTTCCACGCACAGACAAGACTAATGTTATTACAGCAATACTCCTGGACCAGTGCAGGTACCACAATGCCATGCAAATCCAGTGGCGTACAGTTTAAGGTTTCCGGGTGGCATGCATGCTTGTGAAATTACCATTTACCCGAATAGTGCATACTGTGTATTTCGATGTAGTTGCATGCACCGAACTGTGATCTTTGCCTACCGTGACGGTTCAGTACACCCCTATCGCAACCAATCAGAGATGTTCTAGATTGTAGAGTATTATAGTGAGCGTTCTGATGATACAACAAATAAAAATAATTATGATCACAGTAATTCAGTCACATATTGATCTTTAGCAACTTTTTTTAATATAAATTTTTATCCGATTTTTCACCCACTTTCTCCTCTAATATGGACCGCCCCACCCCCCACCAGTCGTGATGCCCCGACACTAGTGAGGGCCAACACACGGCCCCTTTGTCGTATGCACAGTCAAGCCACTCATTTTTCCAACTGCTGCTGATACAACATCGCCGGGCAACCAACACGCCTGGAGGGAAGTGCTGCATACAAGGCTTCGATGCACCACCTCGCAGACACCAGCGACAGCCAGGACTGCAGCGAATCGATTTTGGGGTGTGAACGCCATCTTCCCACCATGGAGAGAGCAAGGCCAATTGTGCTCTCCCGGGGCCGATGGCTAGCTGCATGACCGGATTCGAACCAGTGATCCTCTGATCATGGTGACAGCCCCTTAGCCTGGCTACCTACATCTTTTTTAAGTCTATCTTTGGTATATCAAAAGGCATATAGTAGATCTAGGTTCAGGTCAAGTTTCGGTATATGCAGTCTCACAGAGAATACTCTGTACACGTACTTTCCTCCAGCAATAAAATGTTCCCAGTTCCACTGGCCACAAGCCCAAAGAATGTCCAGTGCAACCTTCTGCTTAACAGTCTTCAAGATGTTCTTTTCATGAAAATCTGCACCTTCTGCAACGCTGTGACTGAAGTTGAAAGGGAAAAAGGGAGCTGTTTTATTCCGCCTCTCCTCTGAGCAGATCTGGATTTGGTGCCAGTTCTCTAATTTGCACCCACACGCACAGCTCGTGCAGGTCAGTGCTGTGCTACATGCATTGTGATGTCCCTCAGGCTAAATGACTTGACCTGCGTTAATGCACATGACTGCGCAGGGCACATGGTGGGTCAGGTGGTCTGGGCCTCAGGTCCCTCTCATGATCCACACACACACACACACACACAAACACACACACACACACGCTCAGGCTGTCTACAGCGCTGGGAGGGCCATCCAGAGGAGAGGAGTGGAGAAATGAAAGATGTGTTTGTTCGTTTTCTCCGCTGGCTGGGTTGACCTGAGGACGGGGGCTTTGAGTACCTCTCTGTTTTAAAGAAGCCTGACTTGGCTCAGCGCAAAGTGGGTGTGTATCCTCTGTCCAACCTACAGCTGGAAATAGCTCACTCTGTGCCTGTGTGTGTGTGTGTGTGTGTGTGCGTGCGTGCGTGTGCATGTTTACTTGTTTGTTATTGTGTGTTTTAAAGACCAGAAATGTTCTGTCTATGTAGGAGTAAATAAATGATTACTTTCTAAAGTGATTTTTTACAAAAGCTTCATTTTTTAAAAACAGGCCTAAACAACTTCTTGTGACAGTTGGGGTTGAGTGTAGAGTTACACAATTCTTATTACTTATTGCGTGTGTACAAATACACACACACAGGTTTTATTTGAGTTCTTGTCATGTTAAATAGGCTACTGACTTTTCTCTTAAGAATTTGAAATGTTCATTTTGAAGGTGTGTGTGTTTTGAAGGTGTGTGAGGAAAGCAGGGCTACCAGCGTCAAAGTTCACTTCTATTTGTGTTGTTCTTCCTTACACCAGACATTTTGTTGACAATTTGAGTTCTTACATTACTAAGATGAGATAATCCTTTATTAGTCCCACGGTGGTCAACTTTGGCAGAGGTCAGTTGGCCCATTAAAGGCAAAGGTTTAGCTTTAAAAAAAAGGGGGGAGGGGCTAATAAAAACTATATAAATATTTCTGGCATTTGCTCAGTAAAACACTAATATCACAGTAAATGCATATATATTACTGTGTAATATGTGCCATTGTGTTCATTTAATTTATTTATATTATTATATTAAAGCAACATTATGCATCATTTTTACCTTCAAATATCAGCATCAGCATGTTAATGCCCCACTGGCTGTAATAGGGAGAATGGCGTCTCTGTCATTGCCAATTGGGGCCGGAACGCTGCTACTGCACTGTGTAACTGTAGTGGTGCTGCATAAAACCTCTTACTAGAACTGCGTAACGCTGCCTAACCCGAGTCAGATTTGTGTCAAATCTTGCCTTCTGATGCATGATGACATTTTGAAAGCAGGCAGAAGTCGTCACATTTAGCTGGAAAATCGTATGAAAACAATCAAGTTTTTTAATTACATGATAAATTGTGCTTAATATGACCAAGGGGAAATGGTATATTCTGTGAGCGGAGTGAATGTTCTGCTTACTAAACCTCCTCTGTTTGTCTCTGCTTGACAGCTGCTGCAGCCAGTGAAAATGAAGAGCGGGTTTTCCGTGAGCGCATGCGGCCCCGAAAGCGCCAGGGGGCAGTTCGGAGGCGTGTTCATCAGGTTAATGGGCACAAATTCATGGCCACTTACCTGAGACAGCCTACGTACTGTTCCCACTGTAGAGACTTCATTTGGTAAGCTCTGTTTGTCTCTCTCTCTCAGTCCTAAAATAGTCTAAAATAGCAACTTTAGTTGCAATTACCTTTAAACTTTTAATGGATGTCACTGTAAAAAGATTCTAAGTCATTTTGGAGCATTTCTATTGGTCCATTCATCAGTCATCCATTTATCAATTTTTGACACAATGTAAAAAACAGCTGTCAGATTAGAATAATGTCAACAACTGAACAGCAGCAAAAATGAGGATACAAGGGGTTTGCGTGACAGTAACGATATCTGTTGCTTACTGTATTTTCATACTGATGACGCTGAATATCATTTTAATGTGTCTGTAGTGTCATATACCCACTAACCATTTATACTGGTGCCCACCGCTCAGTAAGACATGTTAAAAGCCCAGACAGACAGACGTGGATATTTCTGCTCTGTTGACAGTTCAGTGTTTGCTTCTTTTTTTAGTCTCAAGGCTGTACAGTTAGTCAATTTGCATAACTGGTAAACAGTGTGTCTGTGTGACACCAGACAATGTTGGCCTTTTTTTCCCCCCAGTAAGCATGGCGATCACATGGGTGACATTGTCTTTTGAGCTAAAGGCCCCCTCTACTGGCCACCAAAGGAATCGCATAATATTGGCTGCGTTCCTAGGCCGTGGAAAATTCAGATGTGTATACAGGCTGACAGAGCGTGAGATCTGCTTTGTCTAACACATGTTTTCTGTGTCATCTTTGCAGGGGTGTGTTAGGAAAGCAGGGCTACCAGTGTCAAGGTTGGCAGAGTTTACTTCTACATATGTGATGCCCTTCTTTTTTCCCTAAATTCTAAATGAGTTCTCATATTACTGCAGCAGAGATCGGTTTTACAGCATTTTATTGCCACTGCAGTGTGTTGATTTGTGTGCTGTCCTGGCAGTGTGTACCTGTGTGGTCCATAAACGATGTCACGAGCTCATCATCACAAAGTGTCCCGGCCTGAAGAAGCAGGACGACACTCCAGAGGAGGTCAGCTATCAATCTCATCTAACTCATTTTTGCAGAGCATTTTGAATGGCTAAATTAGAGCGTATCCGGTTCAAATGAACAGTAAGCATCATGGGTAATGTAGTTTTTGTTTCTTTTTGTGTCCAGGTCGGCTCACAACGCTTCAGTGTAAACATGCCTCACAAGTTCAGTATTCACAACTATAAAGTACCTACCTTCTGTGACCACTGTGGCTCCTTACTGTGGGGGCTGATGCGGCAGGGGCTGCAGTGCAAAGGTGAGGTACATTGGGAAATGTAGTTTTTATCCCCATAAATATATTTTGTAGGCTTTTGGAGATGCTTGACTTCAGAGTTTGTCTAAAATGGTTTCCCTACACCTGTCTCTGCTTGTGTTCCAGTCTGTAAGATGAATGTGCACCGGCGTTGCGAGACCAACGTAGCTCCTAACTGTGGAGTGGACGCTAGAGGAATCGCTAAAGTTTTGTCTGATCTTGGAGTGACGCCTGACAAAATCTCCAACAGCACCCAACGCAGAAAAAAGGCAAATATACCTCCCGGGCTTGGGGTGGGTTGAGTATGCCAAACGTTCAGAATGAACTGAATGAGAATGAATAGGCTGTAGGTGTTCCAGCCTGCATCAATAAAGATGATTCTCATTTAGAAATGAACGAGTATTAGAGATGATAATGGCAGAGATGATGATTAAGTTAAGAGGGATGGGGATAGATTAGGGAATGACAGTAATCACAGTAAAGTGCGGTGGGATTAGAACAGGTGGAGAAGAGGATGTTTTATGTGTTTTATCTCTGGGCTCTCTGCAGCTGACTCCAGGCCAGGATGCCCAACCAGCCACCTCGGAGACTGCCTCGTTGGAAGATGCTGACCGCTGCAAATCAGCTCCAACGTCACCATGTGACCAAGGTAATAAAGGGGTTATCATCACTGTCAAACTGAAACCTTCGTCCAAATGTTTATGGACACCCCTTCTAATACATTCAGCTACTGAATGTTCTACCCATTGCTGACACAGATGTGCAAATGCACACACACACAATGTTTCTAGTCCATGCAGAGAAGTACTGGCAATAGGACTCTCTGGAACAGATAAGCATGAACCTATTGGCACCATGCCAAATGACAGGTGTGGCTTGAGTTAAGTTGGGGAGTTGGGGATTAGGCGGAGTGGTGATCATCCAATATCCTGACCTCGCTAATGCTCTTGTCACTGAATGCAATCAAATCCACACAGCAATGCTCCAAAATTTAGTGAAAGGCATTTGGACAGTAGAGACAGTTACTTAAACAAAAGCAGGTTAAACTCGTTTTAATACCCTTGATTTCAGAGGAAACACTGAATTAGCAGGTGTCCCAATACTTTTGTCCATATAGTTTTGGACCTGTCTCTGCTTTCTCTCTGCTCTCTCTTACTCTCACACTCTTTCTCTCCCAACTCTCTCTGCCTACCTCTCTCTATCTTTTTTCCCTATCTCTCTTCCTTGCTCTGTTTATCTTATCTGTTTCTTTGCTCTCTCTTCCTATCTTTCTCTCTCTTACTGACTCTCTCTCTCTCTTAACCTTGAACTTGTTTTTTTTTTTCTCAGAGCTGTCAGAGCTGGAAAGCATCCGTAAGGCTTTGTCCTTTGGCCAGGAGCACAAGTCTTCCTCCTCATCCTCCATGAGCAGTGGGCTTCAGGGCACAGGAAGTGAGAGCCGCGAGAACGGAGATGTGAAGAGCATCCAGTCAAAGAGGATGAACCTGACTGACTTCTCCTTCATCAAAGTGCTGGGCAAGGGCAGCTTCGGCAAGGTGGAAACACATATAACACCTTATAATATTCGAATAACTGCATTTTAGAACATGTTCAAATCCTGCAGCTTCTAAACATGATACAGAAGAATCAGTAATTCCTTCATCTCCTCCGCTAGGTGATGCTAGCAGAACTCAAAGGCACAGATGAGGTCTACGCTGTAAAGGTGCTGAAGAAGGATGTAATCCTCCAGGATGATGATGTTGATTGCACCCTGACTGAGAAACGCATCCTGGCCTTGGCCAGAAAACACCCCTACCTGACACAGCTCTTCTGCTGCTTCCAGACTAAGGTACAGGACCTGCTCAGGAACTAACAGTCCACAACCTAAACAAATCCCCACCATAACTACAAAACAGCTGAGCCACAACCAAAGCCCAATACAACTAAAAAAACACAACAGAGTATAACTGAAAACTACAGCCAAAACATAACCAAACCATTGGTTATGTTGCCATGATAATATCCAATAGACAAATTATATGTACATGACCACTTTGTCCTGTAGTGGCCAAAAGACTTGTTTCTCTTTACCCCAAGAAATTCTAGTTTACATAATGACATAATGTCTAAAATTAGTATTTTGAAATTGCTATTTTTCAATGTCTCAGAATCACTGGGTAATTAAAAATATACACAAATATAAACTATACACACAATAACACTATATAAAATAAAATAATAAAAATATATTTTTTTCTGGTATGCCCTGTTCTGGTATTTTTTTATGCTATGCAGTGGTCAGTACCTACCCAAAGTGGTCCAAGAAAGGACAACCGGTAACCAAGCAACAGGGTCATGGGCACCTAAGGCTCATTGATGCGATCAGTGGAGGCTGCACCTCTCCAAGCTCGCTAAAGTCTTGGGGACAGATATCAGAGGTCTTGTGGAGTATGTTCCTCGAATGTCACCTTTTTTATGGTTCCACAAGGGGGACCTACTCAGTACTATAACATAATAAAAATATCTCATACTTGTACTTGTACTCAAGCTGAATGCTGCAATGGCTTATAAGCCTAGAATGCGCAAAGAATCAAAGATACAGCTTAAATTGCTTTTATCAATGAACTTCCAGTGAGGAATAATAAATAATATCAAATTTCAGGCGTCCATTGTTGCTGATGATACGTGTCCCTTCTAATGGTCAATAAACAACAACACACCACAGTCATTCCAAGTTACTCTCAAGTATACCTTCTTTATAATGTTTGTCCAGCAGGTGGCATAAACTACAGCAAACCACCAGGGAGCTCTGACAGTGACAGAGCCGGTCCAGAAGAGGGTGATATAGACACAATATTGCATCCCTCATCAGGGAGGGGAGTGCTTGGCTTTAGACTGTAAGCAGGGTTTGCGGAAAGTGGTTTAGGGTGATGCTTTCAGTCAGCAACACTGTGCTCATCTATGCAAGAGGTGTCAGTTTACTTTAATTGGTGACAGTGAAGACAACTCCATGTAAGTGTTAAGAGGGACTAAGCACCTAGATAATGGTATGACTGGGCAGTCCTTGAAGGTAATGTATTAAAAGCAGGAAAAATGTTGTCAGTAGCTACCAAAAGTGGTCCACGAAAGGACAACCGGTGACCAAGCAACAGGGTCATGGGCACCTAAGGCTTATTGATGTGATCCATGGAGGCCACAACTCTACACATGCAGGACATTAAAGGAAATGCTGCTAACTTCTTGGTGCCAGATACCACAGGACACTTTCAGAGGTCTTGTGGAGTCCATGCCGCGAATGTCATCTTTTGTGGATGGCAAAAGAGAGACCTGGTCAATATTAGACAGGTAGTGTTAATATTAAGGCTGATTGGTGTATATAATATAGCATAATCATACACATTCTGGCTGGTCTCAATGTATAAAGCAGGGGTGCTCCAACATTTTGTTTTGGGGGCCCAAAATATAATGCGTTAGAGGTGGGTCGAGTTTTTAAAAATTGATTAAGTTATATAATGTATAAAAATCTGTTTGTTGTCTCATTGAGTGAGGGGGTGGGGTTAGTCACACAGACTGTTTTCCTGATTCTCTATCTCTGTCTCCTAGCCTTCATGCACCTTCTGAGGCACAGCTCTTTTTAGCTGCTTTTTTACACACTAAAGAGTGAGTCAGGAAACAAAGCACTGGAGCAAGAACACAGTAGAGGATAGTAGAAGACATGTCTGAAGAGAGTACTGAAGAAAGGAGAGTGGAAAAAAGAGAACAATACAGAGATGAATAGATTTTTTGAGGGGGGGTGTAATGCACTCCAGCTGAACCTCAGGCTCTGTTCTTAATCAGCACTGGGATCACAGCCATGTTCTTATCGGTCGTAATTACAGCACAGAAATGTAAATAATGTTACACAACGGGTTCTGAGGGGCCTGTCCGGACCATGGACAGACATGCCTGTACAGAGAGAGAGAGAGAGAGAGAGAGAGAGAGAGAGAGAGAGAGAGGAGAAGAAGAGAAAGGAAATAGAGAGGATGTTGCTGAGTTGAGATGAGTTGATCAGGTTGAGGGATGATTATGGATCAGGCAGTGTTTGCATTGTAGTTCTGGATCACAAACATCATTCCGACCCAAAGGTAATGGATGGAGCTCCATTGGTCTTGAGAACACACTGGAATTCCACTGCTCCACAGCCTAACGCTGGAGGGCTTATTACTCTCAGCCCAGGGGTTCCTGGAGGGCCTCCTGACCTGCACATTTAAAAAAAAAATGTACCTCAGTTGTCCTCCCCAATTTAGACACCTAATTACCCAACCCACTCATTAGGACTCTCCCCCGGTCACTTACAATGTTCCCAGCACTAAGAAGGTGAGGACTAGCAAATGCTTTCCCCGATGCACATATTTCCTTTAAACTGCAAAAGCATGGGGTTAAATGGTCTGATACATCAGCTAGCAATCACCTGTGCTGACCAACATTACACTGGAAGTGATGTGACAAAAGACCGCCAACTACCCACCCAGAGAGAGCATGGTTGTTTGTGAGTGTGGCCAGTTGTGCTCTCTCAGGCTCTGGCTACCGATGGCAAGCAGCATGACACCTTAATCCACTGAGCTTACTGTAGTAGAAAGAAAGTAAAGACAGATACTCTCAGTAACAGCAGAATTAACTTTTTTTATTTCAGAAGAAATGATAAATGAGCTGGTGTCCCAATACTTTTGTCCATATACACTTGGGTTAACTTGGGTTAAAGTAGTCATCTGTATTTTGAGTGTGTTTAAAGTCAGACCCGGTGGACAGCAGGTGTGTCCAGGAACTAGTTTAGACACACAGCCAATTTACCCACTAAACAGTCTCCAAGAACAAAGGAATGTGTGTGCCTGTTTCCCTGTGTTTTGTTTTTCTTGAGGCCGCACTTAGACTGGGATATTTTGGCTTGGTTTCCTTACAATGGGCGTGAATTGTGTTGCTCTTATTCTTGTGTGTTTGTGCAAGTTAGGATACAACAACGTGGTGGCAAAAGAGACGGGGACTCTCTACAGAGAGAGTCCCCTATCCCAACTGCATGTTTACTACTTGACGCTGGCTCTTAGGTCATTTTATCTGCCCACTGTGTAACTCCAAACTGGACCTTGTCTGAAAGGATGGGTCTCTCATAACCTCACTGACCTTTGAATGGCAGTTAACAGACACAAGAAGAAAACAGGCATTGTTAAAGAGAGGTCTCGCATTACAGCAATTGTGTTTAAGAGGTGTAATAAAATAACAATAAATAAAATAACGTGTCACATAACATAACATAAAAATACACCAGTTTTCAGAAAATAGCTACATTTATTTTTAATAATTATATTTTTAATATTAGTGCTTCCAGCAAGCAGTCTTGTTCATTAACATGTGCATGGTTACATATTCTATGATCAGCACAATTGTTATTAATAAAATTTTAAAGGTGCTATAGAATGCATTTTTTGAGTATTTCTGTTCTTTGATGTCTATCTAGTAAAAGCGTGACTTTGGTTGGGTTAAAAAAATGCTTGGATGCAGTTTTACACACTTATTTACAACCCTGTTATTTTGCCTCTGAACAAAATGTTTCTTTTAATGTAGAACTCAGTAACAAAAGGATGAGCTCTGCTTTTCCTGGCTGGTTTATGCCAGTGTGGCGGCCTACTGAAGCCACTTAGCATAGCATAATCTTAGCTTTTTGCCTAGCGTGCTGCCACTTGTTTCTTTAGCTTTAGCCAGCCTCAATCACCAGGTTTGAGTTACCCTACTGTGAACACTGGCACAGCTGCAGTTTCGAGGCCTGGTTCTTGTACCAACCCTTTTATTTAACTAGCATATATAAGTACTGGGTCAGTGATGTGCAGATTAGAATATTGTACAATGTGAGAACACCAGCACTAGAAACATGAAACTGCATTAAACTTTATTAAATTGTATGAAACTGTATTAAATTGTATAGCCCACGCCCAGCCAACATGCTTGTGTGGGGCTCACATTGGTGGAATGTGGGCTCTGAGTGGGGTTGTGTCCCAATGTGCAGTGTACAACCCACATGGGTTCATTGCTTAACCCCTCCTGGTCCCATAACTGATCCTGGTGGGCATCCATATGTGGGGCCAAGATGGACAAAACCCTCTGCTTTCCAGTTGGTCTACCCACACAGGCCCCACTTGGGCATATTACCTGGGCAGATTCCCAGTTCTGATATTGGCGTACTCCTCATCCTGCACGTTGTTGTGTTTTTCAGCTGATGGTGGGCTTATTAACGATCTGATGATCTGTTTTTGAAAAGAGTAATTACAGAGTGTGTGGCAGGCTGTAATCAAGGTCCAGGGCTGAGGACCGCTGGTATAGATACAGGACCGGTCCTGCAGTGCAGGTGGTCAGGATGTAAACCCCTGGAGACAGACAGCCTTACTGTCAGCCTGGCTTTCGTTGTCTCTCTTTCTTTCTGATATGTGTTTTGTTGTGTTTGCACTCCATTCTGCTCTGATTAGAGAATATGTTCTCAGGGACCTGCTCCTTCTGCCCACTCTCTATTGGCCACACATGCACTCTTGGCAGGTCTGTCAGATTGCAGTTAGTCTTTTGTGGGTTTGATTGTGCTTGTGCACTCTTTCTCTGAACCATTTTTACTCTGTGTGTCTGTTGCTCTTTGGGGAGTGCCCTGGCGCTTCTCCAGAAGAAATAAGACCTCATTTAGGAATTGCAGTCTTCCTTCCGCTCTCTCTCTCTCTCTCTCTCTCTCTCTCTCTCTCGTGCAGATTGATAAGTGACATTTTGACTCTGAAACCTCAGCAATTGTAGCACAGTCAGCTTTTCCCTCAGCGTGACAATATTTCCCGTTTTTGTGTTCCTCTCTTTCACTCTTCTTTTATGTTAAGCTGATCTTTGGGCGCCGCTCACGTTACTGAATGTTCAGTTGTAGTTCCTCATTGAGCTTCCTTCACGCTAGGCAGTGGAAGTATGAAGAGTGAGAAAGTAAAACTTCTTCCTTGAATTGCACAGACCTTCCAACTAAGCAGTGCACAGAGACAAACACAAGGACATGAGGGGAAACACTTCAGTGGCATTGTTTTTTGGCCTAAATCTGGTTGACCTGCCATGGACTTTATTTAGATGAAAAAAAAGAAGAAAATTGAGCTTTGACTAGTCCATCCGATTCAGTCTACATTTAACCCAAAGTGGACGTCTTTTTCTGAACACATATATGCAAATAAAATACACATTAAAATCACATTTGAAAATATATTGATGTCTTGGAAAAGAAAGAGGCATGTGAAATGATTGCTTTTGACGACAGCTCTTGCAGAAGTGAGGGGCACTTGTAATTTAAAGTAGCATGTGTAATTTAGACTTAGAGGGACGTCTTTTTAAGGACCTGAAATCCCCCTGCACTTTTCACTTTTCAACCAATAATTAACGTTGTTAAGACGCCATGCAAAATGTTAGCTGGGTGCGTAGTGCTGTGCAAAGGTCAGGGGCCACATTTCATTTTGAGACTAATCACTAATCAAAAGTATGTTATCTCTAAAAAAACAAGCAGCAACTTCCTACAGGAGAAGGAAAAACACATTCTTAACTTCCAATGGATGTCAGTGTAATAGTGAAGTGGCGATCATTCAATATTCTGACCTCACTGATGCTCTTGTCACTGCATGCAATTAAATCCTCACAGCAGTGCTCCTCCAAAAAAATGAAGAAAATAGAAAACTTTCCAGAGACAGTTACTCCAACAAAGGCCGGATAAACTATTTTTTAATACCTTTGAAATAATGAATAAGCAGGTGTCCCAATACTTTTGGAAACTCTGTTGTCCACTTATTCATTTTCACTTCCTTCTTCCTCATGCAAGTGGATTATCATGTATATGTGACCTTCTTGGAAATATCTACGGAAATAAATAATGATACTACTGTATTGGCTGTTTTGGCCTGAAATGAAGCTCATGGATGGTGGTCTTGGACTTTTACACAGTACATATGCAGTTGTGTTATAGAGGGATCATGCTGCTATGGCTTAAGCCCCTTTGAGACATGCAGAGTAACCCAGAAGTTTTCCGGACATTACCTGGAGGAGCTGTTTGTGTCAAAAATCATTCGTAGCGGACATTACCCGGACATTATCCTGCCAGCCCCCTAGACCAAAGTCTGAGTAATGTCCAAGTGAGCCCATGCACAAATAGAGCAGCTAACTGTGCTAAGAATTCCCAGTGGATCATGTCGTACCTCGAGCACACACTACACGGGTGCCATGCTCAGGGTGTTCCCTTGCCTAAAACACATGAAACAGTCCCTGTAGTAAGAACGCGCCTGACATAGGAAAATCTCCAGCTGTACGCTACACGAGTGAAAGGGCAACTGCGGAAATGTCCAGACCTGATTCTCCAGACATTTGCGTGTAGTTTTCAGGAGGTATAATGAAATTAGCCTGAGAATTGATTACTGTAACACACAGAGAGGGAAAGAGAGAACTGTTCTCATGCTTTTATGCCAAATTACTTTCTCTAATCTCAGTCACGGGTCAGAGAGGTCAGCGGAGGTCAGTAGATTAATTTGCTCTCATACAAACTGCATCCATTTAAACTCACACCTTTAAAAAACAATCCTAAAGCAAACAGGTAGCACTGGATATAGTCTTAAGTCAGAAGTTGTGTAATTATGTATTTTGTCTGTATTTTGAGGACTTCCACTGTTGCTAAATGTCATCTTTTGTAAGAAATACCTTCCCTGTCAGGACAAAACCTTGGACCTTTTTTTTTTCCTTTATTTGATTAACATGATGAACACGTAGTACACTTTACAGTGGGTAACTATTTGATGCTGAGTAAAGAAAAAGTGTTGCATGAACTTGTTTTTTTGTCTTTACATTTATTTTATTTTATTTCTTTAGGACAAATCTTAATTGCTGTATGTTTAAATTAGTCTTTAAACACCCTAGATTACAGTAGACAGAGTTGTAGACAATAATTGTATTCCGGTAAGATCAGGGTCAGTGAAGAGTGGTAGTCTGAGGCAATATTTGACTGCCTTTAGATAGCAATGGAATCCTAAAGCATGTAGAAAGCGAGTTGGTGTGATAGACCTCTGGAGGAGGAGAAAAGCAGGTGTTGCTTCACATCCTGTTCCAGACTAGAGCACCGGAAAAGGACTGAAGGCTTATCGGCTATCTGTGAAATAAATCAATATCAGACCTTTGTGTACTAACGATCTCTGCGATTCTCAGCTATTGAAGTGCTGCTGACAGGCGAGCGCTCAGCAGTTTCACAGCACTTTCTGCATTTTTGCAACATTCTGAATCATCAAGATATGACACTGGAGACTTAACTGGAAAAACAGAGTTTTAACCTGTAGCTTTTAACATATCATTGAGACTGATTCACACTCGTCATATGTGCGGTCATAGATTTTAGTGATACAGTTTCCCTGCATGCTGCAGTTTTGACTCTTTTTCGACTCTTTTTTTAAACTTTGTTTTTGTGGTTCGCTGAAATTAATGTCGAAGACATGCTCTGTATAAATGTCTAATGAATGCGTTCCGCTTTTTTAGGTTCCATCCATTGCTGGCACAGTTGTGCAAATGCACACTTGTCATGCATGTCTTGGCCTCTTGTAGAGGAGTACTGCCAATAGAATAGGACTCTGGATCACATAAACATGAATCTGTTTTTGCCTAATGCCAGGCTCTCGTTCATTGTTTCTTTCTAAAAAAAAAAGCCTATCCTGCTGTTGTTAGAGTAACTCCCTCTACTGTCCAGGGAAGAAAGCCTTCTACTAGATTCTGGAGCATTGCTGTAAGGATTTTTGCTGTGAGGATTTGCTGTGAGGATTTGATTTCATCAGCGATAACAGACCTCCCCAACTCATCCCAAAAGTATTGTCTGGCGCTCCATAGCCCAAAGACCCTTTAGACCACAATTCTTAGGCATTCTGCATGGTGCCGACAGAGTCCATTTCTATTGGCAATATTTCTCTACAGAGACTAGATAAGCTGTGTGTGTGCGTGTTCACATCTTTGTCAGCAAAGGGTGCAACTTAAAGCAGCTGAAAGCATCCATTAGACAGGGTGTCCACAAACACTTGGATATGTATAGTGTATAAACAGCACAGTGACGTATGTGTGTCTGCTGTCAACAGCATGTATGTTGTGTGTATGTATGTGTGTGTAGTGGTGGATCAATCAGAAGCCTCTTGCACCTGCAAAACAGGATCCATTGAAAATGTCTTTCATAACATGTTATATAAGCACAGCAGAGACTAAACAGACATTTCCTTACACCACCCATCTGCCCTAGCGCTGTCAGAGACACGGTATTGTCCATATACACACACACACACCCAGACACACATACACAGAGAAGGTTTCATATATGAAGTATCCTACACTGCAGTTTAGCTCTGAATTTCCCTTTTTTGATTGGTACTTTTGGCACTTTTTTGTTGTTCTTGTTTTCTTCTTCTGAAAACATGTAACAGGGTGATGCTGTTGATGTGTCACATGAATCTTAAGTAGTTAAAGTGGACTATTTCTTTACCAGCGTTGTTAATCATTGTGTCACGACGACAGTCAGTGTGCAGTCAGGCCGTCTCTGGGCTGCTATCTACCAATCAGAGGCACTCTACTGTGCCTCAGCCCAACCGGAAGGCACTATTTGTCCATTTCTAATTAGAAGCAGGCACTGTTTGTTCATGTTTGATTGGGTGGGCCTCTTCCAGAGTTCTTGGCACATTTAAACAAATTATTTGAGCATCCTGTTTAAATCTTCCCTCTGAATAAAGACAAACTGACTGTGGTGGGAGCCAAGCGCTCGTGTAAAAAACACTAAATGGACAAAAGTATTGGGACAGCTGCTCATTTACTGTTTCTTTCTAAATGAAGGCTATTAAAAAGGGTTTATTCTGCTTTTGTTGGAGCAATTGTCTCTACTGTCCAGGGAAGGCAGCTTTCTACTAGATTCTGGAACATTGATGTGAGTATTTGATTTCGGCATAGGTCAGGATGTTGGATGATCACCACTCCACCTCATCCCAGAAGTATGCAGTGGGGCCACACCATTGCAATTACCTATTTAAAGAATACACCCACCCTCCCTGCATATTAGCAGTTGTCCCACCCTGTCAGCACATGTGAAAAATGCACATTAGGGGGTCGATAGCAATAGTGTCTGATATAATTTTTCACCAAGACGTTAGCAGTAGATCCTATAAGTCCTGCAAGTTTTGAGGTGGGGCCTTCATGGATCACATCAATGAGCCTGAGGTGCCCATGACCCTGTCACCTTTTCACAGTTTTTTCCTTTTCTTGGGTTGGCCCCTTAAATTGTTATTGAAGGACAAGGAGTGACCAGAATGTTTAATGGCTTCATTCAGAGCACCCAGGATGTGTATTACAACATTTTCATCTGTACTTCCTTAGTAATACAATAACAGCATCGTAACTGTGAGCTGTATACAGTCTACTGTCCTGTTTACCTGCTCTATTAAATCTTCATGCCTCTGGCCTCAACTTCCTACAGTGTTTGCGAACACATGTGTGTCGTCCATAGTGACCAAGATGGTTCAGTGCTGAGCTCTGTAGGCCTCTAAAGCCACACTGGAGCCTCTTCCTTCTCATCAGAGGCATGGCATTGTTTCATTGTAAGGGCATAATAAAATATGTGTCCTAGCTTCCTTATCCTAAGCTCTGTTAGGAGAGAAAACAATGGCGCATGATGAGGAACAGTTGAGTGGATATCTGTACATGCTCCCTCCCATTTCCCACATCACACAACAGGAATGCAGGAAGACTGACCTTTCCTTTCTTATTCCCCTGGCGCTAGAGTGCTTCATCAGGCTGGATTAAAAAGGCCTTATCCCGCTGGGCTGCTGAATGCACATTGTTATCATGCACTTGAACTATTTTTGGGAAACCTGAATTGGTTTTGCATCACACCGGAGAGGAAAATTACTGTCTCGTTTAAAAAAACTGCCATGCTTATTTCGATTACATGAGTTTACATGAGTAGACATGTTGTATGTTTAGTAGGTACTCCACCTGTTATCTAGGGGCAAACAGTATCAGTTAAAATTTATTTCACTGTGATTTTCAGACAGTGGTGACAATATGACAAAACTATATTTTATTTTTTTATGTTTAAAAAGCATGGTGTTATTTAAACTAATAACATGTCATTATAATTAAATATCTAAAGTTCATTATAATTAAAAACATATATTCAATTATAAATAAAATATATCCTTTATTATCATAAATTGTTTATTATATTTAAAATGCATAGTTCATTTTAATTTAAAATAATGTATTGTCTATTATAATTGTAATTTTTATTAAAAATATCATTTAAATGATGTATAGTTTCTTATCATTAAATGTCATTTTTAATTGTAGATAAATAATGTATAGTTTATAATGCTTATAATACTAATAAAATATATAGTTATATATATATATATATATATATAGTATATATAGTTCATTATAATTAAATCCTATAGTAATCATTCTTTCTATTTTGATTTCTCTCTCTCTCTCTCTCTCTCTCTCTCTCTCTGTCTCTCTGCAGGATCGGTTATTCTTTGTCATGGAATACGTGAACGGGGGAGATCTGATGTTTCAGATCCAGCGTTCACGGAAATTTGACGAGGCTCGCTCGCGTTTCTACGCTGCTGAAGTTACTTCTGCTCTAATGTTCCTGCACCAACATGGTGTCATCTACAGGTATATACACACACCCACACATACACAAAGTTCAGCAAATGCTGAATACAAAAAGAGAAATATTTTCATACACACATATATACTGTATATGCAAGTGCATCTATCTTCCAAAACACTAGTGAGCCTGAACTCCTAAAGCTGAGGAAATTTCACTGAGGTTAGCCCTGTCCAGCCTGTACTTGTAATCCCCAGATCTTGTTCTTCGTATGTCACTGCTTTCTTACTTTCTACAACTCTGAGATGCCAGCCAAGCCAAGTTATCCCAGGACAAAGAGCACCAGAGAAAACAAGATCTGCTCTGGCCCCCAAACTTGCTGGGAGCCCCACAGGAGCAAGAGCAAATTTAGTCGTCCCCAAAGACAGCTGAAAGCTCGGGGCACTCTGTCGGGAGCTGCCTGTTTTGCTGGACTCTTAGTAGAGGTGGATGCATTTCATAGTTCTTTGCAAAAGGCCAGCATGACCAAACAACAGCCTTTTTTCTCCCTCGGGCCTGATCCACACCCTTGTTCCAGAGTTGCTGTAGCTGCAAACAGCCAGTGTAGAAAATCTGTTCTGTTGTTTGTTCAGATCTCTGTGTGTGTGTGTGTGTGTGTGTGTGTGTGTGTATATATATTGCAGAAAAGGGGAAAAGCCTAACTTTCAATGGAAGTCAATGCAAAATGTCATTTTGGGGCATTTCTATTGGTCCATTCATCATGAAATGAAAAATGTAAAGAACAACTACCAGGTTTACATTATGTCGAAAAGTAACTCTCAAACAGTTTGTTTTTGCATCACAGCAACCTGTGTTTACCATTTTGCACTGTGCTCAAATTTCATGATTACACTGACTTTCATTGAAAGTTACAAAAATGTTCACTTCTCCTGTACAGTTAGTGTTCTGGAGGTATTAGATTTTGTTCAGACAGTGCTGAGGCAGTGTGTGTTCCTATTGATCAGGCTCTAATTCAGGCACAGGGAAGCTGAGGTGACAGGGCAGAGGTTGGACTCCTGATGAGGTGAGCTTGCAGAGACTTACAGGACTTATCCAGTGGTGCAACTGGATACAGATGTATTATCAAACACAACCTCTCACAGTCCTATCCAGTGCTGGGAGATAGTTGGGGATAAACTTAAGATATACGTTTGAATAGCACTTTACACAAACACCATACCTTCACTCCTCATAAAGTTATCAGTGTAAGGCTGCCATATCTGTGCTTTAAAATGCTGACCATACCAGCCTATCAGAGACCTATCTTCTCTGTAGTTCAGGGATTATCTCTCTATGTACTAATTAACCCGTGATTTAATTCAGGTTCCCAATTTCATTTATTTCCAAAATATAACTTTGGATATTGGATAAATAAAAAACAATATATAAAAAAATATATAAGCATTTTTATTGGTCTGTTCATCAAAATGTAAAAGACAGCAAAAATGAAGATACAGATATATTGAGAAGAAATTATTTATATTCATAATTTCATTTAAAAAGGTAATTTCTTGTTACAAATTACATTTACAGTGATGTATTTCAAGCCATTTTTGATACGGTTTAATTAATTGTTTATTCAAACTCAAAAATTAAATAAAATTTCAAATAATTTGAGATTCTGAATTTCTATAAGCTGTACGATTCCAAAGTAAAACAAAATACTTGAAAAATCAAGTCAAGTCAAGTCAGTATAGCGCTTTTTTGTCGTCACAAAGCAGCAGGAAATATCTTACCTTACATGAAATAAACCAACTATATCAGTTTAACTTTTTTATCACATTTTGATAATGAAATGAACCTCTCCACAATATCTATTTTTTTTTATTCACTAGTGTTTGTGTGCCTATTGAGCATAATCAGCCTAATCAGCCTAACCCATGTCAGCTGTGCACGTGTACCCAGGTGAAGTGGGGATTGAATGAGCTTAAAGAGAACCCAGTCACCTCTTAGGTTTTCTTTCCCTCTTGTTGACTCCACATACTCTTCTTTGTGTGAAAAGGAACCATGAAATTTTCAGCTTATAGATGACAGTTCTCCAAGGGCAAGGAGTGCAGTATTTGACAGGTTAAAGACATTGTCTGAATCTCAACAAAAGCACATAATGCGCCTGACTCACATTTTTTAACTCGTTTCCTCTGCTTTTACAGACGTCAGGGCAAAGAACTGAATGAAGTAGCTTTCATTTTGACATTTTAAGCTGTCACATTGTGTAACAGAACGCCACTGGTTGTTTTTTTTCATGAGCTCTGCTTTTTTGTGAAATGTTAATTGTACCTAGTACACCAGTGCTGCTCAAAAGATTTTATTCATTTTACAGAATGATTTATGATGATTTAGGTGGACAACAATGCATATGTTTTTTTCTGTGACTTTAGTAAATATTTAGCCTGTTATACATTTTATTACAAAAACATGTATGTATGTATGTATGTATGTATGTATATACATATATATATATATATATATATATATATATATATATATATATATATATACATACTAAGTGTAGTTTTTTGGGGTTTTTTTTTTTCGTTTTAGAAGCTACAGAAATCATAAACTCCTGTATCCACAAACTTCCAAAGTAAACCCAGCAGATCCAACAGGTAGATACATTTAAAAACAATTTACCTCTGACTGAACATCTTCATGCCCTTCACTGATCATTTTAGTGTTCAACCACTAAAGTATCAATCACTTCTCAATCTGCAACTGAAAAGAAACTGTTTTGTTGCCACAAACCTGGTCAACAGGTTGTCTATCACTTTCTAAAAGCCCCTTTTACATGCAAGCTGACCCTACAGGCTGTGGGCGGGGCGGTCCTGTTTTGCAATCACCTCTGAAATGGTGGAAAGGCACTCTCAAACTACCGAAATCTTTGATGCAGTTAAATTTAAAAAACATTCTGTTAAGGCTTAAAAAGACTTTTTAAAAGAAAGATTCCTGAAAGCCAGTGCAGCAAATGCTAATGTATGGAAAATGAGTGGCTGCTCGATACAGTAGCTCTGTGTCTGTGGTTCTTCTTCGGGCCTAATACATTTATTGCTGTTGTAATACTGCAGTTTCCTTTAGGATCAATTAAGCTGTATTCATCTATCTCAAAGCCTCTCTGTACACTGATGATACCACTTTCATTCGGAGAGAGGGGCTGAATGTTTTCCTACTGGGAGACTGAAAGGAGTAGAACAAGTGGAGCCGTTTGGTCTGTGGAGCATGCTGAGACTTGCTGTAGATGTCCAGTTTGATTCAGAAGGGCAGTACAAAATGCCCCTGCAGGTCTAGCATACACTTTTTGACCTGCTCTCAAAAAAATAAAGTTAACCCTAAAATTCTCAGCCTATTGTTTAGTGTGTTAAACACTGAGTCAAACAACAAGTAGGATCAGTTTAGTGAGAGTGTATCTAGGCTTCTCGTTGGGGTCTGAGATGGGGTTTGTCGTTGCGTGGGCTGTGGGTTTGTCTGATGGTCTTATGGAAAAATCACTCAGCACTAACAAGCGACACAGGAAGGCTTTTCAATATGCTCTGATTGTGTGTGTTTGTATGTGAGTGCATGTGAGTACATATGTGCTTGTGTGTCTTAGACAGGGGGAGAGGCTGGAACTGGGTGGGGGACATGAGGGAGAAAAAACATCATCAGGGCTTTGTAAACTATAGCTACAAAGTGAGGGCCCACTGGAGCACAGGGGCAGTGTGTCACGTCTCCAATCAGTGGGTGTTACGTGTGGCTGCATGCGTTTTTGTGTGTCTGAGCTCGAGTGAGTGTGTGTGTGTATGTGTGTGTTTGTGTTTGTGCATGTGTATCTGCCTTTTTTTGTCTGCTTAAAGATAAGAGTCCAGTTGCTCAACGGAGGGGATTTGAGCTCTGAGGACCTGGTTGACCTTCTGCAGCGGTTGCTGCTATAAATATATGTGTATATATACTGTATATAACAATATATACACAATATTGACAAAAGTATTTTGCCGGCTCATTCAGTGTTTCTTCTGAAAATCAAGGGTTTTAAAAAAGAGTTTATCCTTTCTTTTGTTGAAGTAACTGGCTCTACTGTCCAGCAAAGGCTTTTTACTAGATTTTGGAGCATTGATGTGAGGATATGATTGTATTCAGTGCCAAGAGTGTAGTGAGGACAGGTTGGTGAATGATCACCACACCACTTTATCCACAATTCCACAACTTACACCAAACGTACATTCCAGAGAACACAGCTCCACTGCTCCACAGCTCAATGCTGGGGAGCTGTATAACCTTCTAGTCCACGCCTGGCATTAGGCATGGTGCGAATAGGTTCATTTTTATCTGCTCCAGTCCTATTCTATGGACTAGATAAGTTGTGTATGCGCATTTACACAAATATTTGGGCATACAGTGTGTAGGGTTTCCCCCCCTAGACCTTTTGCCAGAGCTGCTTGTTTGTTTGCTACTTGGTCTTTTTGTTTTCAGTTATGCTTTGGATCATGAGCCTTTTCTTTTCCATACTCTTCTCTTCCCATAATTTTGATACAAGTTAATCTTGGTGTCATAATGTTCAACTAGTCTGAAATTTACATTCATGATGGTAGCTCTTGATTGCAGACTTTGACAATGATACTACAACCTCCTAGAGAGTGCTCCTGACTTGAATAGATGCTGTGATAGGATATCATTTACCAAGTAAAGAACTCTGCAATCATCTACTTTAGTTGTCTTCTGTGATGTTGCTGAGCTTGCCAGTGCATGTCTCCTCTAAAGAAGTTGATTTGGCCATTCCTGAAGTTTCTGCTATTTCACAGATGGGTGTTTTGTTTTTTCAGCCTAATAATGGCCTCCTTTAGTTTAACTGACACCTTTCTTGGTCGCATATTAGAAGTTCCCATTAACAGCTACTAAACGTCAATGTACAGACCACACCTAGCCATTAAGAACTGCTTGTCATTGAAATGTCCAGTTACTGTTGAGCCTGGGAAAATGGAGGGACTATGTAAAAAGTGGCTGTACTTTTTAGATGATTATGAGTGGATCCGACACAACAGTGCTGCTGGAGTGTTTAAACACCTCAGTGTCACTGCTGGACTGAGAATAGTCCACCAAACAGAAATATCCAGTCAACAGCGTCCTGTGGGCAGCGTCCTATGAGCACTGATGAAGGACTAAAGGATGACCAACACAACCTGGGCAGCAACAGATGAGCTGCTGTCTCTGAATTTACATCTACAAGGTGGACCAACAAGGCAGGAGAGTCTAATAGCATGGACAGTGAGTGGACACAGTGTTTAAACACTCCAGCAGCACTGCTGTGTCTGATCCACTCATACCAGTGCAACACACAGATATACCTGCTCTGTTGTGGTCCTGTGGAGTCCTGACCATTGAAGAACAGGGTGAAAGGAGACTAATAAAGTATGCAGAGAAACAGATGGACTACAGACTGGAATTATAAAACTACAAAGTTCTCCTATATGGTCAGTGGAGCTGATAGCATGGAAAGTGGAGATGGAAGAAAGGAGCAGGTATTAATGATATGGCTGATTGGTGTATATCACTTCAGAATTTGCGGGCACACCATATTGAGTTCATATTACGGCAAAACACTTTCTGACCCCATTACTGTTCTCTCTCCAGAATAGAACAGTTACATAAACCGGGGATTGCCTCCGCCCTCTCGCCGGATCAGTGCCTCACAAAAACACCTTTGCTTGACTGATGCTGGTGAAGAAATGTTGACATTTTTTACCAATCAACCATCAAAGCCCATGTTGCTTGGCTTCCTCGTGCTATCTTTGTCCTGGTAGACTTTAT
Organism: Salminus brasiliensis; assembly: GCF_030463535.1. Taxonomy (NCBI): domain Eukaryota; kingdom Metazoa; phylum Chordata; class Actinopteri; order Characiformes; family Bryconidae; genus Salminus; species Salminus brasiliensis. The sequence goes on along the minus strand of NC_132899.1, from coordinate 11,683,770 downwards.
CTTGGCATCAGTGCATAGACACACACACACATTGTATAGTAGTCATTATGCTTGCATAAAGAGTAAAGAGTAAAAAAGAGCTAGTGACTTAGAGAAATAAGGAAATGTCTAAAGTGAAAGAACTAGAAAGACAATGCTGAAGATTCTGGAATTTCCCCATTCCTTATTCTTTGGTAAGAATTAGCTGGAATTACCAGAGTAATACTCTGATTCATCCTTTCTATTAATATCTGTAAATGTAGCATGACTTGGCAGACTACTTCTACATTATTTAAGGAATATCATGTTTTTATCTGAATTCATTCATTTCTTGAATCTAAATAAAATAGCATTTGAGACCCTCATATGTATTTGATGAATAAGAGATAAATGACCAAGTAAAACTCTCATTGTATCTTATGGCAAGGTCAAAATGGCAGCATGATGTCACTCCCACCACAGACCCCAGCTCTCCCCCTCGCTTTATAGATGCTATCTGTTAAATAGTGCATGATCTGAGGTCGCTTTCACTGGTTCCCAGCATGTTCCTCATCCAGGTGCTTTCACTCTTGCTCTCAGTAAGCTCAGTAAGCTGTGCTGCGGTGCGAGTTGATGGCAACTACGCCAAAAAAGGCTTAACTGCTATAAGGAACTGAACTCTAACACTCTAACTCTAAACCTTGCCTTTCTGTTTGTTTGAAAAACACTTACCAGTGGTTTTCATATTGTGGTAAACCCTCTGAGGTCGCTTTAATACATCTATATCTACATCCTGGAAAGTGTTCTTGATGTGTTTAGCAGTTGGTCTAATCATCTTCCATTGGGTCTGTCGGGTTGTTCACTATTGCTACAATGTACCAGAAAGTTTTTTTTTTTTCAACACTTCTGCATCATTAAATCTTTAAGTCGTAAAATAACACACGCTAGACTGGTGTGATGTGACATGCTCTGTCAGAATTGTAATGCCAAGCATCTAAGAAGTTCATGCTTCTAAAAGCTCCACAAGATGGTTGTGAATGTGTTGCCTAATGTTGGCCGGTTATTTTGAAACGGGTTCGGCCTAAAATGTGTTTTTTAACCATTCATGGTGGAGAGGGACATTAAGGGGTGCTATAAGGCAAAATTGTCCAAAAATCCACATATTTTCATTAACATGAAATATATAAGAACTGATTTTTAGCATTATGACATTAATATAGTCCTGATTCAAATATTCGTGACTGAAATTTCATTATAAGAAAATACAGCATTTAATTGTTCATCTTAGGGTCTTTATTTTTAACTTTACAGAACTGCTTCAGTTTTTCCAGTCCAGTCAGCAGCTAAAATTTAAGTAATGTTAGTCGGGCTCTTGAGCAGGGCCTTTTACCCTCTCCGCTCCCTGGGTGCCGCAGCAATGGCTGCCCACCGCTCCGGGCTTGTATGCTCACTGTCACTGTGTGTGTTTGATCACTAGTGTTTATGTGTGTGTTCACTGCACGGATGGGTTAAAGGTAGAATTCACATTGCACTCTGGTCTGAATTCAGCTTATGTACTGAACAAAGGTGCTCAGTGTGTCCACATCACTGTGGAATTTTAATTTACTGGACTTTAGGAGAAAAATGGCCAACATATTCAATAATGCACTAAAATGCAGGGAAAATGTAATAATTGTCTAATTAGTTATGAGCTGCACTTTATATTGTATAAGGCCTCAGTTTAGACCTGTCAAAGTCAACCCTAATCTCTTAAACTCACATTTAACATTCAACAGTTTTATAGGTCCTAAGGTAGAACCCTGTGGGACTCCGCAAGATTTGCTTAACCAAACAGTTACCAAATAACCCAATTACAAGAAGCAGTTCTTATCTTAAATTTTCAGTCAATATGCGAAGACTTATGCATTCTGGTTTCTTGATCTTATCATACACCAGCAGGCAGGAAAAAACACTGAGCAAAAATGCTCAACTAGCTGAGAGACCCTCCCTGATGTATGTCTGTATATGTATATAAGGAAAAGCTGTAAAATGGACAAAATGTACGTAACTTGTAGTGTTGCTATTTTGCATGTTCTTCATATAGCGATAGACCCTCTAGGATGGAGTTCAAATCAATGGGTCCTCCTTCTCATTAGAGAGTGACCAAATCATGCAGCCAGCTTGCTGTTTTCCCCTTTCAGCTGCTTTCTCTCTGTTGAACTGAGAGAGCACAGCTTATCAGACAGGACAATCAGATTAGCCCTGCTCTTCATTCCTGCTTCAGGTTAAAGCCAGTTTGTCCAGGTGTGTTTGGGAGTGAAACACACTCACACATGCCTGCCCCCATACATACATACATACACTATATGGACAAAAGTATTGGGACACCTACACATTACATCTACAGGAGCTTTTACAACTTACAGCAAGTTTGGAACTCCATCTATGCGGTCTACCACTTTGTAGCTAAGTTGCTGTGGTTCCTAACGCTTATTAATAACACCACAGTTCATCCTGGAATATCCAGGAGGGAAGAAATTTCACGAGCTGACTTGTTGTGACTGACTGTGTCCCAATACTTTTGTCCATACAGGGTACATAGTAAAACGTGTGTTCTGTACTTAAACATTCAGACTCTACATGCAGTATGTAGATCAGTTCTCCAGTTCTGCAGTGCTGTATATGAGCCAGAGTGGTAAAACAGTCTCCAAAGAGGAGAACCCGTTTGTAAATATGAAATTCTTGGTACGTCAGCACTGTCACACGTGACATGTTATAATGTTGACAGAGAATAGCTGCTGGTCAAACTTAGAGGGTTCAGTGTCCTTGTCCGCATTCCACTGTGTAGGCCTGACCAATATATGCAGAGAATTCACGTTCTCGGGGTAGTTGGGTGACATTATGAACCTCACACACTCTCCATGTGCCCTTTGCAGTGTTCCAGAAATTCCAATGATCCAGCACAGTGTAATGGAAACCCTCTGTTTAACCCTTAATGTCATGGTAAACATTGGCTATTTTGGCTATTTAGTCAATAGGTACAGTACACAATTGTTTACTCTCATGGAACAAGTCAATAATAGTCTCTCAGCGATCAGAATGCCAGCATCCAACAGGGGCTGAATTTTGGCTCCTGGCTGTCAGCATTCTGCCACTGACAGCTGTTTAGAGAGCTTTGTTGTTTGTAATTGGAGCGTTTTGCGTTTGCAACTCCTATCAGTTTGCTGTTGTTTTCGGAAATAGCTGTTCCCAGAAGCTTCTCAAAATACTGCTTTTACTTTTTTAACGCATGTGGGTCATTGCTAGGTTCCTGGTAAATGAGACAGACTGATACTTAAGTCCTATTCGGAATGAATTAGTGCATCAAGGGAACGTCAAGGCACAGCTGGCCTTGCCCTCTGTGGGTGGGTAGATGTCTCTTTCTCTCCCACATCACTTCAGCGTGAGGCTGGCCGATATGGGCATTTGCAAGCCGCTACATCAGAGCTGGTCACCCAATGCTTTCTTCGGAGTGTGTTGGTTGCCTGGTGACGTTACTGGCAATTTGGAAAGAGATGTTGGCTGATTGTGCATGTGTCGGAGGAGGCATGCATCAGTCCTTACCCTCCCGGTGTTGAGAGTGCCACACATGATAGGAGAGAACTAATGAGTGGGTACCAGAGGATGCTGGTTCATATTTTAGCTCGGGCGAAGCAAATTTCAAACAATTTCAAACAATTTTAATTCATTTCAGTAAGTTTACGTTTCATAATGGATACAGACACTTGGAGACCAGCACATGTATCCAAATCTGGATGGAGTTATGCCAGGCTTTGAACACATATATCCGAGGCATATCTTTGGCAGCCCACAGTTTTTGTGAGGCAGCTGTGGCCTAGGGGTTAGAGAAGTGGACTTGGGACCAAGAGGTCACTATTTGATCTTCTGGACTGGCAGGAAGGTGGGGGAAGTGAAGGAACACCGCTTTTTCCTCCCAAAACATTCATTGCTGAAGAGCCCTTGAACAAGGCTCCTAACCCACAATAGCTCCCCAGGTGCTAAGGTGTCTGCCCACCGCTTCAGGTTTGTATGCTCACTGTCCATAGTTACAAGTGTGTGAGTGTGTGTCTGTTTCCTACCAGTTATTGGGTTCATTCTGCCTGTAATTTTCTAAGAGAACAACGTGGATGGAAATCACAGAGCCCCTGTGAAAGAGAGAACGACCCCAGGACCCCATGGCCTTTTTAATCCCGTCCAAATAGAATTTTACAGAGATTTGTGCTGAGTGCCATTGTTGGGCGATACTAGCACACATAGAATGCCCCTCAGCCAATCACATGATAAGGTACCTGTATTACAATACACACTAGCTCAATAACATGCCGATTTTGATTGGCTTTACCTAGTACACACACAATTACATCAGCAGTAATGAGAGAGCAATGACTTGATCACTTTATGCAACTTCATGAATAGGACTGTAACATGAAACTGGTGGCGGTTCCTGCTGAGGTTTATGAATCTGGCCCATATGTTCACTAAGATGCTGTGTACCATGCAGAAACCTCTGTCAACGAGTCAAATCACAAGCCTTAACTTGACTTTCACACTTAGGAAAGAAAAACGCTCTCAGGAAGTGAACAAAAAAAAGCCTTGGAGTATATGTGTGTATGTGTTTGTGAGTGGGTGTGGACGTGGCCCCGGGGGGCCTACCTCGAGGGGAAGGCGAGATGGAGGAAGAAAAGCAGGATTGGGGCTGGAATGGCAGACAGACTGGGGGGAAGGCAGCAGAGATGGGAGGTTTAGATGAAAGCGGGCACTTTGGGTGGTCTGTTGGGTAATGGCCTGCTGGGGGCACTGCTCTGGGCTCTCTCTCTGCATACAGCTCCTCTGTGAGCCTTGTTTACACACACGACCACTCATATGAATCCATATTGCTCCATACCATACAGGCAGGGGCCTCTTCGGCTTCCATGAGCTGTTGCTGTGTATGAGTGCAGCATTGTTTTCATCTCTTTGATAGAAAGGTTTCCATATGTTTCAGACATAGTTGATAGGCATCTTAAGCCCTTTAAGAGGAAAATCCCTTTGGAGACGGCTTTTATAAAAAGGAAAGACCAGTCCAGGGTAAGTATGTCTGCTCCCATGAGGACAGGACTGGACAAAGCAGATGGAGAACTGGCTTCATGGAACACTCACACTCAGGATGGAGGTTGGATGGAAAAGCAGTCTTTACAGTAGTGTAGATTACTATGAGGGCATTTCCAGGCTCTTTCTATGGGCATTCAGTGTAAATGGGAAATCATATGAGCAGTGTGGTAGAGCATCTTTCAGGTGTTGTTGGGGTTAAAGACATGCTTAAAATAGTCTAGACGTTTTTAGCAGGGTCCTGCACTGAACCTTTGACTTTCTGCAGGTGTGAGCAGTTTTGATATGCAGTATATGTCCAAATGTTTATGGGCATCCCTTCTAATGAATGCATTCAGCTAAGAGACAGACAAGACAACCATATTCACCATTGAGATATTTTGTGACACAAGTACTGCCAATAGAATAGGACTGTCTGGAGCACATAAACATGAACCTATTGGCACCATGTCTAATGCCAGGGCTGGGCTAGGAGGGAATAAAGCCCCCAGCATTGAGCTGTGGAGCAGTGGAACTGTGTTCTCTGGAATGATGGTGCTTGGGTAGTTGGGGGTGAGGTGGGGTGTTAATCCTCCAACATCCCAAATCACTAAAGCTCTTGTCAGTCACAGCAGTGATCCAAAAATCCAGTAGAAAGCCTTCCCTGGACAGTAATGAAATAACTGATATTTGGGAGGAGAGATATGCCTGAAGCCCCTCCTTCTCCCAATGTTACATCCTATGAATTCCATCTCTACATTGTTCACATGTTCACAAGGGGGGTCTCAAGTTTGAATCTCGAGCCAAGCCACTTGGCCGACATCCTTGGAGGAAAGCGGTGCTTTCCTCCAAGGATTTCGGCCGCTTGGCAGAGCTGCATTGGCAGCAGTTCAAAAAGAAGCGGTGGTTGGCTTTGCATGTATCCTTAGGTCTTTACCCCCCAAGAACTTAAGTGGTTAAGTTCTTACCCTTCTAGTGTTGGGAGCATTGCTAGTTCGAGGAGGAGCTACGAATGAGTGGGTTAATTGAGAAATTGTGAGAAAGGAGAAAGGATATACTTATGGCATGGTGCAAACTTGCAAAACGTTATATCTGAATATCTGAATTTCAGTTTTGTGAAAGCATTCAGTTAACAGGGGGTTTCTAAAGAGAACAATGGGAATACCTGATGATGTTTTAAAATTAAGTAAAATAAAAGACAAAAATTTAACCACTCACTTGCACCTCTTAATTTATTCTGCTTTTACAGTTTTTTCATTTTACATCCTGACAAAGAACCCAAAGCCAAACCCTTGATTTAGGCAATCAAACAGGCCTCATTCAGGCTCTACTTCCAGCCTTAGGAAACAAGCCAGCAATACCACAACTAAACCCAAGATAATGAAAGTAGTTTGCAAAAGCTTTGTCTTGACATTGTCCTTCAGGTATCGGCGTGAAGCTCTAGAACGGTTCCTCTCACTCACACGTGCTACGTGCAGAAGGGGTTCACACCCGAGGATGTTTTCTTATAGATCCTGGTGACCTTACCCTTTAGGCATCCACCCTGAGATGTGCAGTCAGCCCGCTGTCCTCTTCACATCACCTCTGCAACCAGAATACCTAACCCCAGTGTTAATGACTTACATAGCTAAAGTACAAGTTCATGACTCTCCCATTTTCTCTCTTCTGTTTCTTCTCATCTTTGCTTCTGTCAGGGACCTGAAGCTCGACAACATTCTGCTGGATGCTGAGGGTCACTGTAAACTGGCAGATTTTGGGATGTGTAAAGAAGGGATTCTGAATGGCGTCACCACCACCACCTTCTGTGGCACACCGGACTACATTGCCCCTGAGGTACAGCAACCCATATGAGCACGTTTCTGCCTCTTCCAGTATTTGTCAGTCCAAGCTGTGGTGATGCAGTCCACCACATATGCAGCAGTACTTGTGATAGCACTAAATGTAAATGTGTTACAGCATATTTAACACCTCGTCATAATAGCGGTAATAGCTTTACACGCTCGGTTTCTCTAGAATTTCACTGTAAAACAAGATGCTGTCATGAGAAAACCTAATAAAAGCTGGCTTTATATTGTTCCTACATTTTATGATGAATGGCAAATACATTTAGCAGATATTTTCTGAAGATTATCTTCTATGTAATCTCCTCAGAGTAGATTATTATTCATTTTGACTAGAAATTAAATAATTTGGGTGCTCTCTAACTGAGTGCTGCACATTGTGCAGAAGACAGCAAATGACTAACGGCTGTACGTCCTTTTCTTCCTCGTTCTCTTCTGTCATCTTGCGCTCTGTCACTCTCAGATCCTGCAGGAGCTGGAGTACGGCCCATCCGTGGACTGGTGGGCTCTGGGGGTTCTGATGTACGAGATGATGGCGGGGCAGCCACCGTTTGAGGCAGATAATGAGGATGATCTGTTCGAGTCTATTCTCCATGACGATGTGCTCTACCCGGTCTGGCTCAGCAAAGAGGCCGTCAGCATCCTCAAAGCAGTGAGTGATCTCCTCCTGATCCCTTCACACACCCATCTGTGCTTGGGCTGGTGTTTGTAATAGCAGGGGGTGTTTTGTCCCTGTTTCTGCCTTTCTGCTGCACGAGTGGTCTGCGGTGGCTCTCCTCTGACTCCTCTGCTCCTCCTTTACCCTTTCACCTATTTCCCTTCTTCCCTCTCCACCCATTCCTCCTCTCCAGTGCCTCTCCCTCCCTTCCACATCAGCGGGTTCCTGCGTTTGTGTTCACATATACACACACACACACACACACACACATTCACAGATTCCTTCTGACCTGCACTGCACCTAAGGTTGCATTAGTACGACATCAGTACATCATGGGTTTTTAACTAGTTACTCCAAGTTGCATTTAAATGTTGTATTTACTTCTCATTAAAGCTAATGAGGGTACTTAACCTTCAAACCTTTCAGCTTGATCCGCAAACACTGGGATTTTCCACATTAAGGAGTTAAAAAAAAAAAGCATATGCACAATTGTTCGTTGTTTAAAATATCTGACCACCATATAAACCAAGAAATAAGTAAATGCACTGGAGGTATAAGACTAATGCTAGCTTGCTGCTAATAGAAGCTGGCATCCCACCATCTAATATCATGCAAGCCAGGGTTACACTATGCGATTTTTACTCTGATTTTAGCCCTGATTCTAAATCTGGCTGAGTGTGTGCTGGTTTGCTCTAGCCTTTAGATTTATTGCCAGTCTGAGTGAAGAGTTATAGAGAGTATTAAATCGTGTGTAATCGGTGCAGACTGGATTCTGGATCTTTAGGCTCTCAATCACATTTCAGACCAGTCAACTCTCAGTGTAGTCCAGTTGTGGATACTGAACAATGACTCAATCTTAAGTCTTGTCAATGGCCAATAAAAATTAAGCATGGAAAGCGCAGTTTTTAGGCAGTTATTAGTCTCTTATTGTCATTTTACATTCCACCTTAAATAATGCAGTACCTACATTCTGGCGCTAGTACATGTCTTATACGGCAGCACCATTTAGGGTGGAGCGGAAATTTGTGATAGAAACCAACATCTGCCTTGTACGTTGGGCATGCTGGCTCCGTCTTCCCATCTCACCCATGAAAAAGGAATTTTTCATGTTTCTTTCGTTTTGAGTCATGAAAAAATGGTGGTTCGAATCTGCGCCTTCATGTAATGCGAGCGTGCTTGTTTTGGGGCATGTTTAGTTCGGTTCTGCAGCAGGTTACTCTATGCCCTGATAGCTGCCCATCCCCTTTGGCTGAAATAACCCCAATTAACCTTTTGCATGCACAGTCCGTTTCAAAACACCCTACAGCATCCTAATAGGATTAAGATCCTATTAAGATGTGAGCCATTTACTAGAATGGATTTACTAGAATGTTTTAGGTCATTGTCATGTTACATAGTCTGCCTCTGCTTCAGCGTCAGTTTTTAGACACAAACAGTCTCACATTTTACTCAAGCCCCTTTTGATACAATATTGCATTCATAGTGGAATTTATATTGGAGAGGCCCTGCTGCAGCAAAGCAGCCCCAAACCATGACATTTCCTCCTCCATGTTTCACAGTTGCTATGAGGTTCTTGCGCTCAAATGCTTTATTTGGTTTGCACTAAACATTTTGGCTGGTACCATGCCAATATAATTCAGCTTCAGATTCATCTGTCCAAAGCACATTGCTCCAGAAGTCCTGGTCTTTGTCTGGGTGTCTCTGCAAACTTTAGTCTAGCTGATATGCTGCACCTAATTTTTGACGAAGATCCAATGTCTGTCATTTTTATAGATAGCACTATGCTGTGCATTGACACAATATATCCACTCTATATGGGTAAGCCAGTCTATATGGGTTACTTAGCAACTCGGCACATTTCAAGGCGTGTGATGTATTAGGCATGCAGGTTGTTGGCTGATTGACTACAGTAGGGGCAAAGGGGACAAAATAGTTTTTTGACAAACTGCTCCTTTAAGAGGGGACAGTGTCACAGAATAATGATGTGCATAGCAGAAATGCTGACAAGTCGCGTCACGCAAGTCAGAGGCGAGTCTCGAATGCTATTTGTGGAAAAACAGCCTCCCAGTAACGATTAAGTGTAACCATACCAAAACTGACAGGCAAGGTCATGCTCGTTAGGGTGGAAACGAAAGGTTTGATGCACTTACTGCTTTAAGTTTGGCAGTCCGAAATGAATCAGTTTTCTTCATGTTTTTCTGAGGCTGAAATTCTTGCAAATCTTAAGTGTCGAGTTCAAGCCGAGGCTTGAGTCAGTTAACTGTGAGGTTGAGTTGAGTCACAAGTCAGTCAACATGTGGCTAGAGGTCTCGTCTCTGATGAAAAGTGAGCACTGTGCTTTAGGTGGGTTATGCTTGTGCAAACAGAATAAGAATGAGGCCAACTCAAAATTACAAAGCTACGGTGTAATTTCATAATTTTTAGTGAGCTTGACTTTACATTTGAGAGTGTTGGTCATCTTCTGTGACATGAATAAACTTCATCTCTTATATCTTCTCTCTCTTCAGTTCATGACGAAGAGCCCGAATAAGCGGCTGGGCTGTGTGGTGGCTCAGGGGCTGGAGGAGGCCATCAAAGTTCACCCCTTCTTCAGAGATATAGACTGGGTTCTGCTGGAGCAAAGGAAGATCAAACCTCCATTCAAACCACGCATTGTGAGTACTCACTTTTTTTTAGCAAAAAAAGAGAAACTCTTGGTTCCATTTTTTTCCTCACACAAAGTTCTTTTCCAATTTAAAGGTTCTTCACACATCTCATCATATCTCAACGGTGGTTCTGTATAGAAGCGAAAGTGGTTCTTCTGTGGTATCGCTCAAAGAACCTTTTGAAGGACTGATATTTTTAAGAGTATAGGTGTGCAATAAACTGTATTTACATACAAGAAGTAACAAGACATTAACAATACATATCCTCACTCTCAGACAAAAACCTGGAACTCAGGGATAAATAAATTAAATATTGGTAGTACTTCTCTACAGGGACTAGACAAGCTGTGTGTGTGCATTTGCACATCTGTGTCAGCAATGGATGCAACTCAAAGTAGCTGAATGCATTCATTAGAAGGGATGTCCACAAACATTTGGACATACAGTGTGCAAGCTTTTTGCCTGAAAGCGGCACTATACAATTGAAGTGTATAATACATGCAGGAGGTTAGAGGGGAGTTTACTTGCAGTTAATGTCATCAGCAGATCAGCGATCACAGTGCAGTTAGCTTACGAACTGGAGGGGTTGGAGGTATTTCATATTTAAGAAAAGACATTTATTATACGAATACTTTCATGTTCTAAATATATGCGTCATGCACAGGAAAACACTCACACCATCTAATTAGAGACTGCCTACTTTAACTGACGCACACCTCTGTGCGTTTGTGGTCTAGACTGAAAGTCAGATGCCACAACGACATTGCTGTGCTTCTGCTTTCCCATGGTGGGGGAGGATGTGAGTGTGTCTATGTGCCTGTGTATGTGTTTGTGTATGTGAGCAAGAGAGAGAGAGATTGTCTCTATGCATGTGTGGTAACAAGCGAAGTCACCGGAAGGTGAAGAGAAAGTATTGCCACTGCTTACCCCCGTGCCGTTCTCACTAACCTTCATCTGACCTTCCGTCACGCCACACTGGCTGACACAACACTGCTGCCATGGTAAATTAGGTAAAACAGAAAAACAGAGAGAACTGAGTCAGAGAGTGACAATAGTTGAGATGCTCTTCAACACTGAAGTTGAAATTAAGCTTTATTTCAATGTCATCAAAGAACTGGACCAAACCCGTCACTTTTAATACTGTTTTTTAAAACCATATATTTAATACCATATTTATAAGCCACTCCAAAGACAATTATAACTTCAAAAACTGTTCTCCTCATCCACAACACTTTAAAAAATTAGACGCTCCTGTCAAGTTGGTCCACCTTGTAGATGTAAAGTCAGAGACAGAAGCTCATCTGTTGCTGCACAGTTTGTGTTGGTCATCCTCTAGTCCTTCATCAGTGGTCACAGGACACTGTTGACTGGATGTTTGTGGTTGCTGGACTATTCTCAGTTTAGCAGAGATGCTGGGGTGCTTAAAAAGACAAGCAGCACTGCTGTGTGAACCACTTGTACCAGCGCAACACTAACACACCACCACCATGTCAGTCTCACTGCATCGCTGAGAACGACCCACCACCCAATAAGTGCTCTGTGGTGGTCCTCTGGGGTTCTTACCCTTGAAGAACAGGGTTTTCTCTTTCTAGGTCTCTAAATTTCATCTAAATAATGAACAGATCTTCCTGAGTCATAAAACTAGATAAAGTTTCATTTTTTGCGTTTATTGATTGAGCAACATTAGCCAACATGAAAATATCTTTGTCAGAAAATGTACGTGAATTCTTCCAGTAACTGGAGCAGTAATAACTTCAGCCGAAGGTTTCCGGTGACTGGTCATCAATCCTGCACAGGTTGATGGAATGGGGGTTGAAGGGCCCATCCCTCTTTACAAAACTGCTTCCACTTGTTAGGTCCTTCCACAGCATTTCTATTGAGTAAAGATCTGGACTTTGACTTGACCATTACAAAATGTAAAATGTCTCCTACTTTAACTCTTTCTAACTCTTTTTTTGTAGACTTACAAGTCTGCTTTAGTTCAGAGACTGACATTATCCTGTAGAATTTGCTGGTACAATCCAGAAATCACAGGTTCTTCAATAATGACAGGCTGTTTTGGACCTGAGGCAGCAAAGCAGCCCCAAACAATGATGCTGCCACCCCCATGCTTAACAGTTGTGTTGAGAAATGCAGTGTTTGTTTTTTGTCAAGCATATTTTGGATTTTGGATCTGTCCATTGAACACTCTTTTTATAGGCTTCTGTGTTATCCATGTGGTCTTGAGCACACTTGAGATGGGCAGCAATGTTTATTTTGGGGAACAGTGGCTTACTCCTTGCTATTCAGTCATGCTCACTGTCCTTGTTCAGTGTTTAATTGATGGTGAACTCACTTTATAACTGAACATTGACGTTACTCAAGGCAAGAAAGGCCTGTATGTCTGTAGGGATTACCATGAGCTACTTTGTGACTATTCTACTTTGTGAATAATATTCACTTTGCTGTTGCTTTTTTTCTGCTGGTGCTAAATCTTCTCTATCTTCTGCTTCACAGCGGATTGATGAAGGCCAAACTCATAAGATATGATTTTGGAAACTTTTTCAGTGTGCTGATTTTCAATAGCTCTTTTTTTCCAGATTCTCAGGAATCTCCTTCGTGGTGAAGCCATGACTTTGATAGTGAAGACCCAGATTTATGCACATGAAACATGGGAGGGACTGCTATACTCACACTTAACTCACATCCTCTTGATTGCAACACTTGACTGCTTGATTTTCTAACTGAGGCTCTCCAGAGATTTTCAGGCTCAGCAGTTTCTAGAGTTTACTCAGAGTGGTATATAAATAAACAACCAGTGAGCGGCAGTTCTGCAGAAGGAAACACCTTGTTGATAATAGGTCAACAGATAATGGCCTGAATGGTTGAAGCTGACAGAAAGGCTACAGTAACTCAAAAAATGACCCTGTAGGTCCCCAGTTGTGGGTGAGCATCTCAGAATGCACAACACACCCCACCTTAATGTGGACGGGCTACAACAGCAAAACCATGTGAGGTTTCAATTCTGTCAGCCAAGAACAGAAAGCTCAGGCTACAGTGTGGGCTCAGGCTCACCATAACTGAACAGTTGAAGTCTGGTGGTTGTGTTGTTATGGTGTGGTGTGTTTTCTGGGCACATTTCAAGCCCATTAAAACCAGTCAGTGCTTGAATTCCACTGCCTATTTGAGGATCGTTGCTGACCATGTGCATCCCTTCTTCTAATGGCTTCTGGTATATCATGCTGGTTCATGAACATGACTGTGAGTTCAGCGTTCTTCAGTGACCTTCCTAGAATCTGAATCCAGTAGACCACCCTTTGGATGTGGTAAAACGAGAGATCTGCACCACAACAGTGCTCCTGGGACTGTGTGACTCAACCATGTCAACAAAGAACAGGAATTTTAAAAGCGTTTTGTGGAATCCTTGCCCGAGGCAGCAGAAGGAGGTGATCATCCAGCATGTTGACCTCACTAATGCTCTTGTTGCTGAATGCTATCAAATCTTCACAGCAGTAATGAAAAAATTTAGTAGAAATTTAGTTCTTCCCTTGACAGTCGAGTTTGCAACAAAAGCAGGATCAACTCTTTTAAATACCCTTGATTTCAAAAGAAGCAGTGAATGAGCAGGTGTCCCAATACTTTTGTCCATATATACATATATCTCCATATTGACTCTCTCTCTCTCTCTTTCTCTCTTTCTCTACAGAAAACCAAGAGGGACGTGAATAACTTTGATCAGGATTTCACGCGCGAGGACCCCGTCCTCACTCCTGTGGATGACTCCATCATTAAGCAGATCAACCAGGAGGAGTTCAAGGGCTTCTCTTACTTTGGAGAAGAGACGTTGGCCTGAAATTGAGCATTGTGGAACCCGTCCACACACACACACAAAACATACACCCTTACACATACACAAACACACACTCACGCACACACACATTTGGTGAGAAATGAGGATAGAAGTGCTGATGACAGGGTAGGCTAAGACAGTGGCTGCAGTCAAGGCGAGAGGTTCGTGGTGTGCTTCTGAAGCTACTACTACTACTGCGTTCCTTCTTTGGGTTTTTCTTTTCTTTCGTTTGTTTTGGGGTTTTTTTCCTCCTGTGTTTTCTTCTCCAGCCGCTTCCACTTGCCTTCTTTCACATCAGCTCTTGTCATCCTAAGGCCTCTCCAGCCACAGTGAAGCTCCAGTAACGAAAGCTACTTCAGGAGACTGCTGCAGAGCCAGCATCCTCTGCGGTCGGAGAGGAGGGGTGGGTTTGCACTCTTAAACCAAAATCTGAGGATACCAATGATTGTACTACCGTTAGGAATCAGGCGTGTGAAGAGAAAGGGAAGAGAGATATAAAAATAACAACAACAAAAAACACTGATGATGATGATGATGTCATGGAGGAAGAGTGTGCCCTGCATAAGTGACAATGAAACAAATGTGTTGTGCTGTGCAGTCCAATGCCTTTTTTAGTTTTGTTTTCGTGTATTTGTTGGACATTTTTGGGAGTGATTTTATAACATGAAGACAAAAAGAAAGCAAGGTTTATAGTTCAGAGTATTCAGTATATTCCCTCACAGTGTTACGAAGGTCTGTTAAGGTTGACGGCCTGCTGTATTCGGGTTTATGTTGATCTAAGGTGTTGACTTGTTGGCATTGTGTCCATGTGCATGCGTCTGCATGAGTGGGCCCACGTGCCATTATTTAAATTTAAAAAAAGAAAAAAAAGCCTCTTTATTTTTGGTTGTCATTTTGTGTTGTTTTTTTTTTCTTTTTTTGGTTCGGTTGTTCTGCTTTGGTCCTCCCTCTCTGCTTGGCTGCTATGTGTGTACAGTGCCCCACCGCTACGCAGCTAGTGGCGTGGTCGGGTGGGAGCAGAGAGGCCAGTGCCCGTAGCTGTCTTGCCCTTTGTACAGAGCATAACATGTACATAGTATTTCGCTCCCAAGCCTGTGAAAGCTTCAACTAGGGTAGTCAGCTGTTGCATGTTGCATTATTTGAGTAGTACAAGTCTACGGGGTGGAGAAAAAAAACTATAAAATGTTTCTGATATCCATGTGCAATACCCTGAACATATTATTATTATTATTATTATTATTATTATTATTATTATTATTATTTCTCTTCTGTTTCTGTTATTATTCTTTTCTCCTTTTTTTGCTGTTGTTTGTTGTACGTTTCTCTTGTGTGGTCTTTTTTGCTGTCACCCCTGCTGATCTCAGATTGGGAAGACCATCCTGTGGTTTGGAACCTCAAGAGAGCAGCAGGATGTTGATGTTGACCTAATGAGGAGGATCTCTCTCTCTCTCTCTCTCTCTCTCTCTTTCTTTCTCTCTCTGTATCTCTCTATCTTTCTACACCACTCTCATGTACTGTACATAGAGCAGAAACCGTGGAATGTAGTGGAATAATGTTTGTGCCCCTAATTTATTCTACAATATACACCTCTCTCTCTCTCTCTCTCTCTCTCTCTCTCTCTCTCTTTCTCTGCTTTGTGCGTATACGTATTTCAGACAAGTAAGCCTTGCTATGTCCCTCCCTGATCAGTCTTTTTGAAAGATTCTGACGTTTATTTTTTAACCCCCCTTATGTAGTTCCATCCTGTACATTTGCATTTGATAGTGGATTCAGTTATTTATAATGAAAAAAAAAAAAGAAAATGTGAACAAAGGTGAAGAAGAGGTCAGTACAAGGAAAGGGTCGATTTCAGGCTATCTAATTAAATCTCGCTGGAATGTGATGACTTTGCTTGAACAATTCAGTGGCAGTTTGACGAATCTCCACAGAGTTTGATCTGAAACAGTGTTTCTTTTATTGAGCGCACCCCCCTTTTCCCTCCCCTCCACTTGTCTCTTGAGTTCAACTGTTTAAAGTCTTTTTTCGTTGGCTTTTTATGTCTGTGTATCGTTTATGTCTTATGTGTCTGTGGGTCAATGGCCGTCAATTTTGCTTGTATTTGTGGAAGCCTTTCCCCACCAGCCACCTAGATTTCTGTATATCTCTCTTTCTTTTTCTTTTTCTCGCTCTACCAAGCCAAACACTTTCTCTCAGCTCTGGTTTGTTTTCTTTGTTTTTGTTTTTTTATTATTATTATTATTATTATTATTATTTACTGAAGAAAATACAATTTCTTATGTAGGAACCAACAACAGTCCGTCTTCAAAGTCAAACAGAGTGAATAAAACAAACAGCTCAATATTACCTCTTAAATGAAGTGCAAACGTTTGTCTGGCTGAATATTAAATATATTTGCGCATACAGTATTAAAATACATAAAGGTTTCATCATGTATGATAGTGCTGTATGTATTATATACATCTTGTATTGGACTTTAGTTCCTGTTTGGTGAAGCTTCGTGTGCACAGAGGTATATCTTTTTTGTTTGTTTGTTTGTTTTCTGGATACACTAGCGTTCTCTCAATGTAAACATTTTATTATGTGCCAAACGTACTGTAATCTAAAGGATGTGAATGTGTTTGGTTTTTGTTTTTGAACCTATTAAATACTAAGATGTCAAAAAACAAGCTTGAGTAGTCTTACAACACACACACAACACACACACACACACAGCCAGTCATTAAGATGGAAGTTTCCAATTTCCACCTGTCGTCTAAATGGATCATTTAGCCTTTAGGTTTATCAGATGATTGACAATAAAACTCTTAGGTTCTAAGAGCTGTCCTGCAGTGAAAGTGCTGTTGGGCTGGTTTGGTTAGATGTTAATCAGTGTCAGGCAGGTGCGCCTCACCTACTTCTTGAAAAGAAATTCAAATCCTGTTAAATATTTATCTCTTGCCTCACATCTCTTGCCTCTGTATGTTCAACCAGAATTAAAGCTTGAAATCCAGCATTTCCTTTGTCATGCAGGATTAATAGGATACTACAGCAATAGTCCAATCAAAAGACTTTAAATCCAGTTCCAGTCCATAACCTGGATGCAGGTTTAGTTCTTGCTTTAGTTCCTTGTTATATTGTAAAATGTATCTGTTGAGTTTTGTTTAAAATTGATCAATTATTTTCAAATTAAATGTATAAATTGGTTTTAAATTAAGTACTTTGTTAATTCCTCAATTTAGTATTCAGTAAGTTCAGTTTCAATAAGTATAATTAGTATTCTAAATAATTAGTTTGTAGAAGTGAACTATAAAGTAATCTGCTGTATATGAAAACCATTATAGTAAAGTACACTGTTTTAAGGTGTAGTCAGACGCATGCATGAAAATAATAATTATATATAATAAAGGTTTGGCAATATGGCAATATTTCATCGTGTCATGATACACTTTGTTACATAATACACATGCTTTTCTGAGCACGTCACAGATATTGTCAGTGCTTAAAGAACACTGACCACATTTCATTACAAACAGTAATCAGTGCTGTTTAATTGGATGTAGTTTAAATACAAATCACTGTACTAAGTACGGGATAGTATTTGAACAGCATTTTATTAAATCTGCTGCATGGTGCGTTTTGTAGACATCTCTAAATATTGTGATATATTTTTTTTTCTCCATATTGCCCACTTCAGTATATGATTATAGTAATTCAGTTGTTGTTGTTGGTATTAGGACACTGTAAAAAATGGTTTGTCAACTTTAAAATGACACAATAACACAATGAGAAGCAATTGGACTGGTTTTATTAAATTAATTTCAATATTTTAATGTAAGTGAACTGTTCATTGTTCAGTAAAGTATTAGATTTATGAAAATTTTGGAGCAAAAGTGAAGTAAAGTAATAATTGCAAGAAATTTACTATTTACTTTATTTATATAAAAATAATAAAACTTACATATTCACATTGCATATTTTCAAAAATACATACAACATTTAAAACCTTAAATTGAACCAATATCATTGACAGTGTACTACTATTTGTATTATTATTATTATTATTATTATTACCTACCTATTATAGACAGCGCTCCTGGCTGCGATTGGCTGTCAGGAACCAGTCTACGCAGAGATTGGCTGGCGCTGCTATTTCTCCTGGTTTGGGGTTAGCTAATAGTCTCCCTTGTCCTGAGGTGGGATTGGCTTCTAAATGATGATTGGCTGGTACTCCCTTCTTGCTGCTCTTTTATTGGCTGACAGCTCGAAATTCACAGCGGTGTCTCGCCAGTGAGAACGAACCACTAGCCAATCTCAGTCCAGGAGGCGGGATCTCGCCGGAATACAGGTGGGAACGTGTGCAGAATACGGGTGGGTCGCAGGGGGAACTGGCTGTAACCCAGATGAACAGCAGCAAAGGACACAGAGCTCCAGCGGAGTGTGTTATCGACCTTTAAAGCGCCCTGCCCGAGCTGCCCAACTCAGAGAGGGAGAGGGAGAGGGAGAGGGAGAGGGAGTGCGATCCTCGGCAGTGTTCTGAGACTGCACTCAACCGCTTCCCACCACTCACGGAGAACTATCGACCCCCGGCCAGAGAATGGACATTCAGGAGGAGAGATAAATGGTCGTGCGTCAGTCGTGGATGTTGTCGAGTTTTATCCTGAGAAAGTTTAGCCGCTGCTGCTGCTGCTGCTGCTGCTGCTGTTCGAGAGTTAAGTGAAGGGCGTCCGAGTTGGGATCTGGTCTTCCACATTAGTGAACCATGACCTCTGAAAAAGAGAAGAAGAGGTAAGACAACTGGGCGTTTTTTTAATTGCATATCATTAAAATTAATTAAGTATTATAATGTAGGAGTTAATAGTCCACTTTTGTTGTTATGTAGGTGGAGGTGGTGGAGGTGGTGGTGTTTGGGATTGCCTTGTTCTCCTGTGCAGTTGGTGTTATTACGCGGTGGCTCTGGTTCTCGATTTGGTTGGATTGGTATTACTGTAGTAAGTGAGTGAGTTATTTCTGAGCAGGTTGATAATCCATATTTTGTGCTTATTTTATTCAAATAAGCTCAAACACAAATTCCCCACGTGACTTCTGCATATAAGCCCAGTTTCAGCTGACTGCTCTACCTGTAGCTGTACCTGTAGCTGTACCTGTAGCTGTACCTGTACCTGTACCTGTAGCTGTACCTGTACCTGTAGCTGTACCAGGTTGCAGACGTGGTTTCCATTGGCCAGCTTCACTCTGATCTCTGGGTTGTTTGGCGAGCCTAGCGCTTATACACTTGGGGTGCTGCTACAGATGATGAGGAGGAGGAGGAGGATGATGATGATGATGATGATGATGATGGGGGGGACCTTTTGAGGTCTTCTGAAGTGTTTGGGGTGATGTTTATAAGTCCGAGGGGTGGGCAACAGTATGAGGGTGAAAAAATCCCCCCTCATATGTCAAAATGCTGCTGCTGGTTTACCCTGACACAGGCCTGCGTGAGTGGCCTTATAGGGCTGCAAATAAGGCCCTTAATGTGATTTAGTGATTTGTGTAAGAGCACCATTTGCCTTTTGTAACGCTGAAACTGAATTAAATTGTTTTCCAATTTCGATAAACCGCTGCAAACCTGCTGTTATTTATGGCCATAAATTGTTGGCCTGAGGAATCGAGTTAAGGAGGCAAGCTGGGCGGTTAAGGCTGAGAGAAATGAAAACGTCTGAGTGTTTTAAAGTTCACACGGGGAGCTGAGAATAGCCCGGAGAGCCACGAGGCTAATGCAGCAGGGGTGCAGGTGGTAACAGGGTTGTCTTTATGCCAATAGCATTCAATAAAATAGGATGTGGCACCTGAAGGGTTTTTTTGTTGTTGTTGCAGTAATTAAGTCAGAATTAAATTAGACTAATTAAATTAGACCTAACATCTTTTTAATTATTATTTATTTATTTTTATTAGGGTTTTTTTGGCTGCAGTGAGGTCTTATGCTTTCTCCTGTTGATCAACATTACATGTATCCACATGTTCTTTTTTATCCACATGTATTTTTAAGCAAGAAGGTGGCTTTTGGCCTGCGTTACTGTGTCTCACCTTTACCCCAGTGCAAGGGCTTTGAAAGAGCAGGCCTGATCTCCACAGCCCGACTTAAATAAACCTAAAAGAAAGATCATGTGAAGGTGAATATTGATATCTCGACTTACAGGATTGACTTTAAGTTGCAGGAAACTTGGATGAGAAACTTGTGTAGCCTTGTTCTAACAGGCAGCAGGGCTTTTTTTTTTTTTTACAGCCATGGCGATATAAAAAGTGGCTTGTGGTGAGATTGCAATGCAGACTGTCGTGCTAAAACTGAGTAATTGAAACTCTTTAGTCAATCTCTCTCTCTCTCTCTCTCTCTCTCTCTCTCTCTTTCTGTCTCTGTAAGCACAGAGTAAAGGTCTTGTTTTGTATTTGGTGCGAAGGCAACACTGAGTGCCTTTTTATTGCCATCTGCACTGTGGCGAGTCAAAAAGGTCCTTGTTTTGCATATTTGCAATTAATTAGTCATTCACAAATCACACTTTACTCTAGTCACTTTTCCCTGTTGCTTTCCTGTGAAATGTCCACTTTGAAGCATGATTGCGTGGTTTCATGGTGTTCTTTTGATCAGCTTCCTGATATATAACGCTTGGTAATACAGAGCATTGTATCCAGCGCTCGGTCCGTAAAATCTGGGCTGTGTATGTACAGGTAGGCTGTCTGGACACAGTACGGTTTGGTGTTGTAAGCTGACGCTGGCTGTTGGGTGCCTGAGGGACGTTCGGAGAAGGACTGATTTGTTCTCGGTGCTTGTGCTTAGGCCATCGTTGCCTGTTAGAGGGGACATAATGTTCCTGTGCAGATGGAGATTAGCAGGTAATTGTCCACCTCCCTTTCAGAGTGTGGAAAAGCACAGAGAGATGGGCAGAGAGAACAGGGCGCTTAGGAGGGCACAGAAGAGCAGCCCTTGCCTCGTCTTCCTCTACTGTGCGGCTCTTTATCAGGCCTCTGGCCCTTTGCAAATTCGGATTCAGTTACGCTCATGTTTCTACAACTCTATTGTCAGCTCTATAATTTAGTCTGATGTCTTGAGAGTGTGTCTTTGAGCTAAATTGCCCTGTTGGAAGAGGAGATGCTACAGGTGAGAGAGAGAGAGAGTGTGTGTGTGAGAGAATATAGAGAGAAAATGAGAGAGGGGAAATGAGAGATTGGCTTAGTATAATTGACATAATCACCTATAATGACATTATAAGGGACTTTCTCTTCCATTCTTCAATTTGACAAGTGTGTTTCTCCACACAGTCCTAATCCTTGCTCATCATTCTCCTCCATCTATATTCTACTACAATGCTACCTTGAGACCACTTAATGCTGTTAAGTGCAAAAGGTTAGATCAATGAGATTAAGGTTGCTCATATCTCTCCAGTAGGGGCAGTGCACTGATGTGAGGAGCCCGTGTGTGTGTGTGTGAAGGGAGGCTCTGTGTGGTCTGCTGTTTCTGAATTCGGCTCTAATCTTGTTAAAGGGAATGAGTGAGTGAGTAAAAGAGTGAACGAGAGAGTGAAGGCTGAGGGTCAGCTCGACCATCATGTGATTACCTGGGTTTTTTCTGTTGTCTTTTTTTTTAACCAGTCGAGTTTGGCTCGCATATTTTGAAGAGGCCACATTCTACAGTTTTCTTGTCTCCCCTCAGGTCCACTTATGATGTCTCATGAGCTTTTGTGGGTGCAGCAAAAACAGCCATAATTCATTTTACATGTCCATTTAACCCTTTCTTTATCGTCTTTTTTGCTGTTCCTTTAAGACAGACATAACTATCTCTATAATTAGAGATAATAATATCTCTAATTTTCGCCTTTTGACTTTTTGACCCAAAAATCTGAATCTGGCGGTTGTTGTCCTTCATGTGTCAATTTAATTAATTGTAATTAAGATGCTCAGATTGGTGCCAGTGGTTTATTTAGTGTTGTTTAAAGCGTGACTGCTAGGTAGCAGTGTTGTAGTCTGTCTGTAGGTCCCACGGTTCTGATTGGATAAAAAGTAAACTTTTCTTTTACTCAGATCATTTTTTTAAGCAGATGATGGTGTGTGTGTTTTGTTGTTTATATAAATACTATGACTAAAATTATTTTGTAAAAAACAAAAAAGTGTGTATATTGCAATATATTGAATTATAATCACTGTTAGATTTTGTGACCTCACAAAATCATTGCTTTACATATATGAAGTGAATCTCTGGAAAGTGAATAGAGCTGTTAAGCTAAACCCATTTGGGCTTAACTACATCCTACTCTTAAGTGAGCAACCTATGTGCCGTTTAATCACCACTGTCCTTTGCAAAAAATAATGGAGTGTCTCTCCTTATCTATCTGTATATATCTCTCTCTTTCTCTCTTCCCCCTGCACACCAACTGACCTTTCACCTTCACCCATCGAGTACTTGACTGACACTTTTAATCAAAGGTAATCAATAAGTAAAGGCCAAGAGGAGTGGCTAATAGATAGGCGTATCTTGTATGTCTTTTCTGGCTCATTACGCTGCTATAGTGAAAAAGGCGGGGAGCGTTTAAGCTGTCTGCCTACGGCATGTGCAAATAGCACCCATGTGTCAAAATTGCTGACAGCACAGTGTGCTGCTTACCTTGACCCACTGTTTTTGCTTTATCAAATATTACAGCTGCACTTGAGTTCCTCTAGTACATACATGTCCAGAAGCTAAAGCTGGAGGCTTGAGGTGGAGGTCAGCAGCTGGAGCGTGTGGGAACTGGATGCAGTAGCCTGGCCGAGGCCTGGGACAGTGTACTGGGCTGCCCCGTTCTGGTGAGCAGAGCCAGTGGGAATGAGGCCAAGGACAGGACAGGCTACTGCAGAGAAAAGCCAATAGCCATAGCTAAATAGTTATACTACTGGACTACAGTGGCGTATGAGCTGTAGTAAATTGCCTTTTTTGAGATTATTATTATATATTTTGAGCCAGCTACAGCTGAAATGTAATAGTTGTGCTAGGGATGCACCAATCTGGCTTTTTAGTTCCGAAACATAAACCTTGCATATCGGTTCATACCAGATATTAGTTCAATACCATTGCTGAATTAAACCGTATATATCTCACCATGGGGGGGAGACTTAAGGCATCAGGATTGCCTCAAACATTACTTTATATAACATAACAAATTAACACATAGATATAAATGTACTAAATTGCCATTTGTTATTTATTTATTTGTACATTTAGTGTAGGCTCACATCAACAAATTAAAGTGAAAGGATCGGTTTCATGGATCGGCCTAATTATCCGATACCCGACCCAGCTAATTTTGTTAATATCGGGACAGATATCTGATCCTAATATCGTATCAGTGCATCCCTAAGTTGTGCAAATGCAGTGGTAGACACTTTCCAAAAGACGTGATTCATTAAATTGATTCAATTACATCGTGTTCATAACTTTAACATGAGTGAAATATATTCTAGAGAATATTTTGAAACGTATGTAAACTGGAATACATCAGATGACCTATGTCTGCATTTCTAGTCTTGGGAATGTTTGGTTCAGCACAGCAGCCTTTCTTCTCAGGACCTGCGTGCCATACCTGCCTTGTCTAACTAGATTTGTGTGTTTTCGGGGAGCAGTTAATCTATCAAATCAATTCATAACCAGAGCAACCATTAAATCAGCCTCTGACTTTTGAGCTTTAGCAAGCTAGTGTGTGCAACTGCGACGGACCTCAGATAGCAGATCGCAGCTTACACGCTCAGCTGCTTCGACTCAGGCTGACGAGGACTTCAGCAGCCGATGAGAATGAGTGAGCGGCAGGGGAATGTTGATTTAGTGTGCTTTGCCTCTGTGGAGATGCTTCATTTGCACCTTTCAGTTTCTCATCACATCGTTGCAGGTTTTTCCTCTTTCAGCCCGTTGTACTGCAGTGCCGCCTTCCAAGAACAGCTCACAGTGTGTGATGTGCTGCGATGATAGCTTTACTTCATTCCAGCTGTTAAGAATGAGGGTGCGTTAGATTCTCTGTTTGTGCATATGGATCGTAGCTGTTTGGCAAAAACTTTCAGTGGAAGTGGGGAAAAAAAAGGATTATAATTATTATTATATTTTTAAAGCATTTATATTGGTCCATTCATAACAACCATTTGATACAATGTAAAGTAAAAGCTGCCAGATTGACATTATGATACAAATTAGTAAAACAGCAAGAATTATTTACATTTATTTATTTTTAATTTTTCTTAAATATCTAAAATAATGGTTCATTAAAAGTATTTATTTGAGTTGAATAAACCCAGTTCAGTTGTTTACCACAGTATTTTAGGCTAAACCACTTTTTTTCCCTTCTTCTTCAGCTAAAGTGATATATTTGCCCCATTTGACCGATAACTGAAACTTTATGTGT
Source organism: Salminus brasiliensis (assembly GCF_030463535.1). Taxonomy (NCBI): domain Eukaryota; kingdom Metazoa; phylum Chordata; class Actinopteri; order Characiformes; family Bryconidae; genus Salminus; species Salminus brasiliensis. The sequence continues at coordinate 11,659,381 of NC_132899.1, read as the reverse complement.
ATTTAAAGTTAGTAAACTTTAGTTACTAAATTACTAAACAGAATAAAGTGTTAAAAAACAGAAGGATCCACAGCAGTATTAAAGTGAATGATTGTGACACTTCCACTTCTCCACTTCAGCTCATGGTCGCTCACTGTCTGGACAGATTTATGATTACAGTACTGTGAGATTGCTGTGTTCAGCTTTGTCATGTGTCATTGGGCAAAGGGTTGCGTGGTATTACTCCGGAGCACCTGACCAGGGGTTGGAATACTGTACTTGCATAACATATAGGTCGTCCGGATAGACTGCTACGTTTAGAAACACTGAGATTGAATAGCAAAGTTTCCATAAAGTTGTTTTCATGGTGAAATTTAGAAAGGCAACGCTGTACATTTATTCAAAAGGAATTTTATATCTGTTTTGGTGTTTTTTCACATTTTTACATATTTGGCAGTTTATGTTGGATTTAAATTGAACTGGGTTCATTTTACTAAAATAAATCATTTTAATGAAGCATGATTTGATTAAAAGTACTTATTTTGCATTGATTAAACCCAGTTCAATTGCTTTTCACTGCACAATGTAATTTTATTTTTATTTATAATATTTTTTATGGCGGTTTAATGGACAAGCCACTGTTTAGACTTAATTATGCTTAAACACACAACAAAAAATGCTCACAAAACAAATTTAAGTAATACATTTTTGACGTTCGTCCACTTTTTAACATAATGTAATCCTGGCAGTTGTTCTTTACATTGTGTCGATGGATGGACCAATAAAAACTCTCAAATTATTATCAAAATTTTATCCATTGAAAGTTAAAAAGGTTTTTTTCCCCTCTCCTGTGAAGTTGCTGTTTTAGAGATACAAGGTTTTATGTGACAGCAATGATAGTGTTGTTATATACTGTACATTTATGTGATTTTATTGTACATTTGGATATACAGTAGGTCTTTTTTGCTCACATGACTGACACATGTACAGTAGAAGCTACAGTGTATCTTTTAGAAGGCGCAGTAAGTAACAGTCGCCTCAATTAAGGTTTTATCTTGTAAAAAAAATATTTTTTTTGCGACCAGATATGCAGTTCTGTAATGGTGGGAAGATTAGCACATTCCTGCGGGCCTGCTCTCTGCTACTCTGTTTAACAAACACACTCAGCGCTCCGGGTCTGGGAGGAGACGGTGGAGGTTCTCACACACTGCTCTGCTGCTGCTGTGTTTCACCACTGTGGCCCACTGTGACACATTATACCTAAACCAGATCTAAGCTTGTGTGGGTGGGTGTGAACGCATTAGATTAACTGCTGTGTGCATGTGTGTGCATGTTTATTAATGAATAGGTCTGAAACAGAATAATAGTAAGTTTTTTGGTGGCTTGCATAAAGCAACGTGTCCTGAGCTTAAATGCATGTAATTACTTTTTACCTGCTTTTTGTAATTAAGGCTCATTCCTGAGTGCTTTATATGGTTTAGCCTTAACCATGAACCTTCCATCAGACATGATAACTTAAGATCAGAAAGTTTATTTGGGTTTAAGGGCTTTTCTACTTTAGTATTTCTGTGAGTCTGAATTGAATACTAATCATATAAAGACTTATAAGAGAAAGCTTTAAAGCAACATTATGTGGCAATTTTACCTTTAAAATATCAGCTTCAAAATCATGGTGCTGCACTGACTGTGATGGGGAGAATGGCGTCTCTGTTGCTATTGCGTTGTGTAACTTGTGTAACTGGTGGAGCTGCAGGAGATCACTCGCGAGAACTATGTGACACTACATTCCCTGAGTCACAGTTGGGTAAAACCTATAATATTACTCTACCTTGCTTCGTTCACTTCAGATGCCAGTTCTGTATCCCTCAGCTTATCAACAACTGCATGTGAACGGCAGTCCATGGGTTGGGAGCTCATAGCACGATATGTATTTACTGCTGTAGAGTAAAAGGGAATTACGCTCCCACACTGTAGGGGGAGCCCAGGAGCAAGAAATCCCAGTTCTCACATAATGCTGCTTTAAGAAGTAGCATGCAGCTGTTTAAGTAGGTGTTCACGCCACTTTTTAGTCTGGTTAAGTCGTTCCATGGTTCGTTTTCACCCTTGGTGTGATTCATGTGGCCAGGTCTGAGCACAGTAGCACAGGCCCAACTCTGAAGCGATTTGTTTGGGGTGAGAACGTGATCTGACCTCAGTATGACCCAACTCTCAGATGTACTTTGCAAATTTGAGCTAAACTGCTCCCATTGCCAGGTGTTAACCTGGTATACAGCCCAGATAATTAACTTACTATGTCATGTTTTTCTTCTGCTCTACACTTTTACTTTTATGGCATTTGGCTGATGATCTTATCAAAAGTGGTTTTCAGTTAAATCATGTTACACAGGTAAGAGACTGCAGAGTTAGACTTACCCAATGACTCTTATTGGTGTTAGTTCCCTAGTCAGCCACAGAAAGGGCAGTATTGTTACCCACTGCTCTACACCAACTACAATAAGAGCAGAAACAGGTGGAGTGTATTTATTGTAGGCCTCTGTGTGAATGTGGCATAGGCCACAGTGGTGTACCACACTCCAGGGCATATGGAGTTCATCTCTCTCTGCCACACGCCCTCACACTTTCTAAACCCAAACTGACAAGCCACAGACCACAGAGCTCTCTGCCTGGCAAAGTAGGCCTATATCCTCCGTACAGTACCTCTCCTAACTGTCATGAAAAAATTCCAGTGCCCTTTCTGCATCACACTCGCACTGTGTACACCACATAGCCTAATTTGCCATAATCACATGATTTCACCTGAATGTGTTTGATTTAGTAACATATAATCATTCTGTTTGAGCATCAACTAATGCTTAAGACTCAGTGGTGCACTGTAAAAAGAGAAAAGCTTGTGGTACTATAAAGTATATGTAAGTATTTTTCATTTAATTACAAAATCATTTGTATCAGCTCCTGAATAAATATAATAATTTAATTTTGTTTGTTTGAATTGTTTTTTTACAGTATAACTTACTATATTTGCAGTATGACTTACACAATTTCCACCTTACCTCAGAAATAATCAATTAGCCAAGACACTCTTGCTGTCCAAAGTACAAAGGTATAAATACAAACCCCGGAGCCTGAAAAAAACCCACATAAGCAAGTCTAATTGAGTTTACTTAACAACTAGACGTAGTGTGAGGAAGCGCACAGTTTGTGCAGTGCTGATCAGGGACGTAGTGCAGAGTTTAACACCTTTTCTGTACCTTTTTAAAAAAGTGGTTTCACTGAATGCTGGGAGAAGCCACAGACTCCCTGAAAGAACTCACATTTATTTGTTTATTAGGTCAAATCTAACCTCACGTTAGGTACACTGTATGTCCAAATGTTTGTGGACATGTCTTCTAATGAATGCATTCATCAACTTTTAAGTTGCACCCATTGCTGACACAGATGTGCAAATGTGCACACATAGCTTGTCTAGTCCCTGTAGAGAAGTACTGTCAATAGAATCTCTGGAGCAGGTAAACATTAACATGAACCTGTTGGGACCATGCCTAATGCCATGCTTGGCATTTAGAGGGCTAGAAAGCCCCTTAGCATTGAGTGGAACTGTGTTCTCTTGAATTATGGTGCTGAGATGAGTTGGGGATGAGGTTGGGTGGGGATCATCCAACATCCTGATCTTACTACACATGCTCTTGCAATCAAATCCACACTGGATAGTACTGGACAGTAGAGCGAGGTCCAACAAAAGTAGGATTACCTTGTATGTATGTATGTATGTATATATGTATATGTATGTATATATGTCCCCAAACATGTATATATAGGTCCCCAAACATTTACCATATAGGGTGTCATTGAATAATGAGCATGCTAGCTAAAGGAGCTTAAAATAAATGTGCTGAGTTTCTGTATGAAGAAATTCTGGTACGCACCAGAATTCAGGGTTTACCCATTTATTTATTTGTTTATACTACTAAATCCCTTAATTGGTGGCTTATAAGTAGCCACATACTTTTTAACCACATTAGCCTTGTAGCTCCAGTGCCCAAATGACCCCAAAAGCTGGGTCACCAGATGCGTCTTGGCTGACTGAGTGCATTTGGGTTAAAGGTAAAGGGAAATAGTTACTTTAAGAACAAACTGCATTGCGTCGTTTGTCATTTTGGCATAATGGTCTGAACAATGAACAGAGGTCGTGAGGTTCATGGTTATGACTAAGACCTGTGTGCCAAATGAGCCATGTTTGGCCTCGCTCAGCCCCGTCTCGCCTGCGCAGTTACCGTCCACTTTCATATTGTTGTCTGGCTCCACTTAAAGATGATGACTTGATTGTTTTCTTCAGAGGGCAGCGTGTCCGCCCGCTCGTTTACTTAGGATAAACAGGAAGTTGTTGCAGCCTCCTCAGGTATGAGGCGGAAAAGCTCATCAGACATTCTGGCTCTGGGCTGCGAGGGCAGGCCATTTGAATAACCACCCTGTTTTAAAGATAGTGGTGGTGTTTGGGGATGTTTTGTGGTTGCACACATACACAAACACTGATGTCCTCAGGTGGCTGGACACGTTAGTGACCTTTTAATGTTTGTCCGCAGGCACCCGTCAGAGAGGAGGAAGGAGAAGTCGCGGGACGCAGCCCGCTGCAGACGCAGCAAAGAGACAGAAGTGTTCTATGAACTGGCCCACCAGCTGCCCCTGCCACACAGCGTCCGCTCCCACCTGGACAAAGCCTCAATCATGAGGCTGACCATCAGCTTCCTCCGCACACAGAAAATGCTGGCATCAGGTTTGGAACACGCACGCGCACACACGCGCACACACACAAACACATGCACACACACACACACACGCACACGCACAAACACATATCATCACTGTCATGCAAAATCTTTACAGGCAACTTTACAGGAGAAGGAAAGATCTTTCTTAACTTTGAATGGAAGTCAATGTAGAAAGAGTTTATTCAGAGTGTTTTTGGAGTGTTTCTGTTGGTCCAATCCTTGTAAAATCTGGACATAATGTAAGAAACAGCTGCCAAATTCATATTATGTCAGAAAGTGAAAAACAACTAAATTGGACATACAAGGTTTTGGTGTGACATTGACGATATACACACTCTTACACCTTCATCATGATACTGACTCAGTTTCTCATTCATATACCTCCTCTCCACAGATGTGCCTCTGCTGTGGGTGTGTATGACAGCATCTCACCTAGGCATAATTGTTTGGTGTGGGGATTTCATGTTTAGCTAGCATCACAGCCACCGTAGCGCTTTACCAGCTGGCCACTGCTTTGTTTCTAATGGCTTGAAGAAGAGCAGATGCGATACCGCACTGCTTAAAGAGGAAATGCAAGGTGAATAATATTTTTGGAGGATTTAATTGAATGGGATATTATAAGGTCTGTGAGAGAGACCCTAAGCAGCACAGTTAATGACTTTATAATGAAATCTCCTCTGATTTTGTTTGAGAGATCCTCATGAATCTGAGAAATGAGAAGCGCTCTAAGCTGGTGTCCTACAGCGTTACGCAGTGCAGCAAGCTGAGCAGAAAACAATGCTGGCAGACACGACCAGGCCTATATACAGTATTGCCCAGTGGTTCTGTGTGTATTGGTGATGGTGTGTAGCAGTTTTACATATGCATGCTATTATCTAATGTAATAGTGTTTTACCTAAAAATAAAGAAAATGATCATAAAGTATCATTAAATAGTTCAGATGAAGATAAATAGAATAAAGTGTCAGAATAAAAAAAAAAAAAAGTTTTATTTATTTTGGCTTGTGCTCCAGTGTATTGGATTTGCGACTATAAGATTAAAGGCCTGTTGTAGAACATGCTCCTCAATTTTTGAGAATGTAAGTTTAATGTATATATAATGTGTGTGTGTGTGTATGTGTATATATATATATATATATATATATATATATATATATATATATATATATATATATATATATATATATATATATATATATAATGCCTGCTACAGCAGTTTAGCACCACTCATTCACACTGAAGTTAAGTCAGACTACTTTATGAACAAGGCACAATACAAGAGAATGGGCTGTTGAATTCTAAGGGATAAGGAGAAATGAATTAAGACCACTTTTGGTAGATAAACTTACACAAATGTCCTAAGTACAAAAAAGAAAAAAAGGAAAATGTGGTACATTTTAAAATACAGGTTAGATTTATTGTGGTAACTTATTTACATGTTTACATCTATACTTAACAAACCACGAATGAATCACCGTGGTTTTTAATAGTAGTACCCCAATTTTAAAATGTCCTGAATCTGAATGAGTAATGTAATATGCCGTGTATTCTGATTGGCTCAGCCATCTTATGCGCCAGCTCTATGGCCTGAGTGTTACATATCCCTTGGGATAAGACTTGGGATGTGCTCGAATCCCAAGCCTTGCGGCTTTGCCATTAGCAGCCCAAAAGAGCATAATTGGCTGCCCTCTTTGGTTGGGTAGACAGCGCTCTCTCCCCTTATTACTATTAAAGTGATATTAGCTGGTGGGTGGAGCTGAGGGCCCGGCACTTTCCTCTGAGCATGAACTGCCCAGCAGTTCAATTAGAGGGAGTGATAGGCTTCGCATGTAGTACCGGAGGAGACGTGTTACGTCCTTACCCTCCTAGTGTCTGGAGCATTGCTAGTGCTAGGGGGAGTCCCGAACAGGTGGATTAATTGGCAGTGCCAAATTGGGAGAAAAATGAAAAGCCCAGGGTCAGTCATGGTACAGCACCCTGGAGCAGAGAGAGTTAAGTGCCTTGCTCAACAGGATGTCTTGTCAAAGAGGAGAAAGAAGAACTTGGTATCAGACCCACAACCCCGTGATCACTAACCCAGTGCTCTAACCACTGAGCCATTTAAAGTGTTTGGGATCAATGAATGATATGTAAATGATATGAATGAATGTGTGTACATGAGAATTAGAGTGCAGAGACCGAGAAAGACAGTTTCTCACGCTCTGGCAGAGCTTAATAGACTGCTATGAAAGAATGCTGAGAATGCCTGACATAGAGGCAGGTTAGCTAGACATGAAGGGGAGGTATTTATAGTGGACAGGCGTTTTCAAACACACCCGCTCGAGATGATGACGCTGTGCAGACCGGGTCGCTCCAGCTGCTGGGGGAAGGAGGCTCGCTCTTATCGAGGGGAAACAGCTCTCCTCCTCCCAGCGTGAGGCCCAGCTTTAATTATTGTCTCCAGTTCTTCAGATTGTTCGCTGGCATTGTGTGCTTTTCTGCTGATGTTACATGAGTAATTTGTTTTGGTTCTCATGATCAGATTTCCGTACTGGATAAGATTCTGTACTGGATCGGAATGCGTCTCTTTAGTGGGATCAGTGATTTTTGTGATGGAGTGGAAGAGGGTGTGTGTGTGCGCATATACCTGCTTTTATTTTAGTTGAATGATGAGAGTCAACCAGGGGTGGGGAATAAAGATGTGCAAACACATACAGACTTATAAGTACACTTACTAAGCACTTTATTAGGAACACTAAACTAATACAGTGTCTGGTCCTCCATTGCTTTAATGAGGGCCTCAGTTATTCGCGGCTTGGATTCCACAAGATATTGGAAACATTCCCTTGAGATTCTGTGAGATTCTGGTTCATCCGGACATGATTGGGTCATGCAATTCCTGCAGACCTTTCAGAAACACTTTCATGCTGTGGCTCTCCCATTTTACCACATCCCAAATAGGTTCTCTTGGATTCAGATCCATATTGGGAAGGCCACTGAAGAACATGGAACTCATTGTGTGCATTTCATGAACATGACATTTTGCAACAATACGAAAACAGTCCGTGCCATTCAGTCGATCGTTGATTGATAGTTACGGGATGTAAAAGAGAAGAAGACTCTTTGGACGGACCAGGCAACCTTCTTTCATTGCTCCAAGATTCAGGCCAGATGCTTATATGCTTGCTGTTGGCAATTGTGGTGGATCGTGGACAGGTGTTAGAATGGGCACTCTGACTGGTCAGAGGTGTCATGCACGGTGCATTGTGAGGTATTCCTCCTATAACCACCATTCAAAATTTCTGAGACTTGTGCCACAGTTCTACTGTTCCACCCAGACAGAATGGCCTTTGTTGTCCTCTTACATTCAAGAGCCTTGAGCTTCAAACACCCAGTTTCCTGTCTATGCTTTGTCCCTCTTTTGGCCACTGTCAGTAGTTATCCAGCACAGCAGAGCAGGAGCACTCCACAAGCCTTGCTGTTTTGGAGGGCTCTGATCATAACAATTTGGCTGAGCACTTCTCATATTTCTCCTGTTTAATACTATCTGTCCAGATATTTGTGGACACCTCTTCTAATGAATGCATTCATCTACCTTATGTTTATCCATTGCTGACACAGATGTGCAAATGTGCACACACACCACACATACACATACACACATAGTCCCCGTAGAGATGTATTGATAATAGAATTGGAGCAGATAAACATGAATCTATTGGCACGAGCTGGGGAGTAGGGGGTGAAGATCATCCAACATCCTGTTCTCACTAATGCTCTTGTTGCTAAATGCAATCAAATCTTCACAGCAGTGCTCCTCCTAAATCTAGTAGAAAGTCTTCCCTAGACAATAGACACAGTTACTCCAACATTTTTTTTTGTTTTATTGTGCTGTTTTATTGTGTATTTGTTTATATATGCTTTCAGAAGAAACAATGAATGAGCAGGTGTCCCAATACTTTTGTCCATGTTTCTCCATCAGCTCAACTATGCTGATGGAGAAACTTACCCCCCCCCAACACACACACACACACACACACACACACACACACACACACACAGCCTTAAGTAATTTTTCTTTGCTTCTGTTTGTGTGTAAATCACAGGCTGCGTGGGCAGACAGCCAAAAGAGGACACCCAGATGGATGCTCTGTATCTGAAGAGTCTGCAGGGCTTCATTGCTGTGGTGACCTCAGAGGGGGATATGATCTTCCTCTCCGAGAACATCAGTAAATTCATGGGCCTCACACAGGTGAGTCTCCTCCCTGATCTCTTTCTCGATCAGGAATGTCCACATCTCATGTCATTTTGGAGAGGAAGGCGGAGAGCTGTTTGTCCGAGTGCTCTGTTCTCTGCGTCTCTGATGTGAATGGATCTCTTACAGGTGGAGTTAACAGGACACAGCATCTTTGATTTCACACACCCTTGCGATCATGAAGAGATCCGAGAGAACCTCAGCGTTAAAGCAGGTGTGTATGTGTCGCTGAGTGCAGTATGTGAGCAGAGGGCCTTCTTTTTTTCTGTTGTTACATTCGTGTTGTGGAGATGTGTAGATTAGTGTGTATCTTTCTACCCAAAAGACCTGAGATCCCATATGAAACAAACCTTGTCTCTTTCTTATCTCTCTGCGTAGTAGCATGAACATGCTGTTATCTATCCAACATCTTATCAGCATTTTCATGATACATTTTGTACATTCCTCACATGGCTCTTTGAGTTCCTGCCTGGCTTGGTGTGGCGCTCATCTTCTGCACTGAAAGTGTTGCATTGATTGAAAAGTGTTATTTCAAATTTACACTAAAAACATCAGTGTTGAAGCACTGCTAGAAATAAATGCTACTAAATGTAGCGCTCAAAGACGTGAATGTGAAAAAGATGTGAACGTGAATCCTGCTAGACCTGTCAGCTAATCGCTCATTTGCCGTCGTTCAGTCAGACAGTCTGTCGGTCGCTCGCTCGCTCACTCATTCATTCAGTCACTCACTCAATCATTTTGTCACTTATTCAGTCGATCACTCTGTCAGTCAGTGGGTCGCTCATTCAGTCGGTCACACATTATTACTGTGAGAATTCCTCATGAATAAAGACACAATTTAGTCTCTCAGTTCAGATTTTTATTCAGATGTTGATAAATCTTTTACCTCTTTTCAGTTTAAGAGTTCACTACACTAGTCTCCTCTCTTCCGTTCTGCTCCTTTACCTCCTCACCCTTTTTTTCCGTCATCCACTCTCTCTTTCTTTTTGTCATCTGGCCTGGTCAGCCTTGGTCCTGTAGAGTGACTAATGTTCCTGGCTTTTGATTGGCTGCTAGGAATGAAATGATAGCAGGTGTGTTATACTGTAGCTGGGGTTTCAACAGGCCTACTCACTGGAGCTGAACTTTGGACTCCATGGCCCAGTTAGAAAATAAAAAAAGACCAAAGATCTCAACCTCCAACAGTCAGAATTATATCTCATAGGTCAGTTATAACCTATGAGATGTTATGATGTGTAGTTTAGAAATAATAAACATTGAAAACTATTGTGCTTCAAGTGAAGCTAAGGATGATACTAACCTGCTGAAATGTGGCTTTTAGGGGCTGTGCATGGCAGAAGGTGTAAGGAGCTGAACACAGAGAGAGATTTCTTCATGAGAATGAAGTGCACGGTCACCAGCAGAGGACGTACAGTCAACCTTAAATCGGCCACCTGGAAGGTAAGCACATGGAGGGATAGGGGAGGGGTGGCAAGTCAGATTTCACAACTGAATGATGAATTTGGGTTGTAGATGCATTGTTTATGTTCTTGTGAAAAGAATAGTAGGTTATTAGTAATACTAGTAGCTTATTAATGAAAAAAAAGGTTATTTTATTACTGTTAAAATATATATAATATACTGTCTTCCCCTTTACTTCAGGTTCTTCACTGTACAGGACATGTGAAGGTGTACACCAGCTGCCCCCCTCATGTCTTATGTGGATTTACCGAGCCCCCCCTCACCTGTGTGGTCATGCTATGTGAGCCCATCCCTAACCCCTCCAATGTAGACACGCCCCTTGACAGCAAAACCTTCATGAGCCGACACAACATGGACATGAAGTTCATCTACTGCGATGAGAGGCATGTAGTTCTTACTATGTTGTCAGATGTGGGAGTATATAAGGGTGTATCGGGAGTCTGAATACACATGAATTGCATGATAATATACCCCAAATGTTAAGTACCATGTTCACCCAGTGTAAAGGACTATACATACAAGTTGCTGTTGCTTTATGAACAGTGTGTGTGTGTGTGTGTGTGTGTGTGTGCTAAAGGTTAAGGCTGGAGCTCTTATCTGAAATCCTCGGAGAGACACAGTAGTTATGGCGCTGCCTGTGTCGTTATCATGCACTGTAATAAGGGAAAGTGATTATGAGGGCAGTCGTTTAGAGTAGCGCGACCTCTGGCAGCCTTCTGGGATCAGCAGCTGCTTACTTACATAACTTCCACGGAGGGCTGACCAAAAGGGGTGGGGCTTGGTCCGCCTCTGCCGTCCATGTTGCAGTCCATCCAGGTCAAGGCTCTGGGCTGATAAGTGCAGCAAAGTGAGGGCCCTACAGATTTAGTCCGCCATGCTGGCGGTCACTCTACTGTGGTTGTCGTGTGCCGATTGGTGAATACAATAGTCAATTATAAATCATGATGATAGCAAGTGAACTAAGATTTATTTATTATTAATCTAGTTATTTACACCATATGGATAAAAGTATTGGGACACCTGGAGTAACTGTCTCTACTGTCCAGGAAAAGCTTTGTGTAGATTTTGGAGCATTTCTGTGAGGATTTGATTGTATTCAGCGACAAGGTGTGTGTAGTGAGGGCAGGTTGTGGGCACATCACCACCCCACCTTGCTTACTTCCAAAACAATCTGGGAATTTTTTTTTTCTCCTTTGTTGTTGTTATATACCTTCAGATAATTTCTTATCAACCCAAGCTGCTGCCCCAATTTATAAAAACAGCAATTATAATAAAGAAAAGTATCTTTTTAAGATCTTAAATGACTCATGTGGTTATCCTGATAAAAACAGATCCCATTGTCGTGGGAAAGCAGAAGTTGTTATGGCGTGATAACATCAATAACTTGATCTTGAGAAAACAAAATGCAGAGTACCTGAAATATCACTGCTGTCCAGCAAAAAACATGCATTTTTGTCTGTTTTTAGTTTTCTCCGTTGTTTGAACCCCGTAGCTGCTCTGAACTCGGTGTTAACATGATGAATAGACCAATAGAAATGCTCTGAATTACTTATTTCACATTAACCATTAACCTCCATTCAAAGTAAAAAAAAGTCACCATTTTGGCAATACATGTTTTTCATTGTACAGCGACAATATGCAAACCCATGGCCCTTTAGCCCTTCTCTAAAGTTTGTATATGAAGTTGTGTATAGTTATTGTACACACATGCATAGAAAGAAAGCAAGAGCTTAGTTGTTATACATATCCCAGCTTAGAATGCTGGGTCAGAGCACCGAGTCAGCTATGCTATGGCCCCTGTGAAGCAGAGCGTGTTAGGTGTCTTGCTCACAGGCCCAAAAGTAGCAGCTTGGTGGACTCCGGTATCAAACCATCAGCCATGTGATCAATAACCCAGCCCTATAACCACTGAGTTACTATGTTATGTTTTGATATGAGTTGTACAGTGTTGGGTTTTGAGAAAGGAACCCCGTTTTGAAGAGAACAGCAGTGTCTTAAATTAAGTCTGCAATGTATACAACACATGCTTCCCATGCTGGACTCATCAGACTCGCATGCAGACTCTCATGCAGCTGCTGTGGTAGGAGGGAAGAGTGGGTTACAGTTCTTGCACAAGTCCTGAAGCTGTTATTGATACCTAAAACAACAGCAAGGAGGAAATTTCGGAACATGATGACCCATGCTACGAGGTCAGTAGCAATCAAGTGGAGCACCAGCATGATGAGGGTATTGATCACAGAGATAAATGGAAACCTTGATTAATGATTGAGGTGCTCGTTTCAGAGCTGCCTTTAATCTTGCTGATGTGCCGAGGTAAACTTTTGTGTGTGTTTAGTGCCTAACAGCTCTCTCCAAGTTACTGAAATCAGCTGCCAGAAAGAGGCCCATAGGTTATAGAACAGTACAAATGTGTTTTTGAACAAGCTGGAAACATATCAAAGATAACAGGCAGAGCAAAAACCCTCCAGACCGAGAATAAGAGGGAAAGATTAATAAAGGCCTCACTTGTCATCATGTTTGCACTGAAGTGGTGAAAGACTTTACGTTGGCTTCCAGCAGGACAGTTTTGTCTCATTTAGTGGACTGATGGGTTACTCTGTCTTTCAGTAGTGTGCTTCAGCATGGAGGAGAGCCATGAGGATTGATTTGTGGAGATTTGGGCAATTTTTTTCCCCTTTCTTTGTGATATATTTTAGTCCTACTAGGCTTAGAAAAGAACAGAGCATATTGTAGCAGTCACGCAAAAACACTGTATCTCCAAAATGTTAACTTTACAAGAGAAGGGAAAATACCTTCTTAACTTTCAATGGAATTCAATATTCCAAGTCATCTTGAAACATTTCTATTGGTCTATTTGTCATGAAATTCTGACTAAAGAACAACCACCAGATTCACATTGTCAAAAACGGCAAGAATTAAGATACACGGTTTTTGTGGTACAGCAATGATAGCACAGATATGTTTAATTCCACCACCTGTTCACCTGATTTAACATCATTAAGCACTGATTTACTAAAACAGGTGTTGGATGATTGTTTTTTTTGTTTGTTTGTTTGGTTGAATTTTTCCCTTTTTCAAAAAAAAATGGTACTGCAAATTGACCCACTAGCAAAGTAAGGACATACCATGTCACCTATGATACATGCAAAGCCAGCAACCACCTCTTTTTAAAGTGCTGCCGATGCCGCATAGCCTGGGCAGCCTGTGTGCATAAGAGTAATTGGGGGAGAGAGCGCCATCTACAAACCTGGAGAGAGCGTGACCAATTGTGCCATCTCAGACTCCGGCTGCTGATGGCAAAGCGGCCTGGCTTGGGATTCAAACTCATGACCCCCGGGCCATAGTTTTAGCACATTAGATGGCTGAGCCACTCTAAACCCTAACATTAATGTTTTACTCAGTAAATAAACACTCTGTCCAAATAAAGAGCTTATTCATTCCCATATTCCAAGGAGCCTTAACTTTTTGCACAGTACTGTATATTAACAGTGATGATATCCGTGAGGCAGAGAGAGGGCTGTGTTTTTACTCAGTTCATTAAATCTCTATAATCTGTGTTTTTGCAGGGTGAGATCTCTGATGGGATACAGGCCAGAAGACTTGGTTGGGCGATCTGCATATGACTTCTACCATGCAATGGACTCCGACAGCTTGACCAAGAGCCACCAGAATTGTGAGTACAAACATTATTGATAATCACTAACCTACTAAGTGGCTAAGAATAACAAAGTTCCCTCTCACTCTCTCAAACACACATCACATGTATGGTCCTAAAACAAGCTGAGAATGCAACAAGGTCTTAACTACGGCTGGCTGATTGAATTATTGTGTATTTATATCAGCCTTGACCAAGCACCAAAATGACCCACAGCTTGGCAGAGGCCTGTGCATCTTATCTTTTTGAAATGTGTAAACTCCAGGCTTGAGCTCAAACTTCCCTGGACAGGAGGCACTTCCCATAGACTCACTGACTGAGGGAAGCAGATGTCCAGCTTGTCCAGCTCCTAGAATTGTTGAGTTATTTATAAACCCAGTGGTTATTGCGCCTCATTATTTATTTGCTTAGCAGATGTCACAGTGCAAACATTTACCTCCGGACCAATAGCGTTTCATGTTTAAATGAGGCTTTTATGGCTTTATTGGTAAGACTAGTCACAGTTAAAATAAACATGCCTGGTCAGAACCTTGGCCTTTGTGTGGAGGAATTTATTTATTTTTTTGATAGATAGCGCTCCAGTCAAGAGCAGGACTGTGCCATGGATGCTTTTCATATTCTACCCACTTAGGATTTTGTTATGTGAGAGCTGACCTGTACTTCTGCTCAACTTTGACCTGTTCTCACACTGTGTTCCAGAAACCTTTAGGGCTTTTTGTGCTCCATGACACTTTTTTCATAAATCACAAGTGCTTGGGCCTCTCTCTCACTAACTTACGTGGCATCAAGTGACTGCTGGCCTGTCTGCACGCACTCTGAGGAATGACACTGACCCACACCAATGCCCTGCAAAAGCTGACTTGTCCACCCACATATGAGGACTACACAATAAACCACAGACTTTTAACTTCCAGAAGACGTTTCACAAGTCACTGCTTTGAACACATGCAAATTAATACAAAACTAATACAAATCACTGTATCCAAATACATATTTCTACTGTCTCTTAATTAATTTGAAGTATTTCTTATTTCTAGTATTGAAGTTTTAAGTATGCAAGTGTCAGAAACTACCATAAAGCAAAGCATTCATCACTGAGGTCATGGGTGTGGGCACAAATCACTAGTAAACTCTCAGAATAGAAAGGCCATCTTGCAGATTCCAAGAAATAAAGAATAAATATAGTAAATGGAGGTAAATTATAAGAAAAAGTGATGTGAACTGAAACTACATGCATTACAAGCCTGGCAATGCGAGACCACAGAATATACCTAGAGTTGGATCAAATTGATGATTGAGGTTTTGTAGTCATATGTTGATTATTACAATTATTTATGATTGCCTGAAATGGGAAGACTGTGTATAATAGTGCTGTGATTCCTGTATGGATCACTAAATGTAGATACACGTAGTACATTTGCATTTTAACGTTGTAGTCTTTGTGGCCTTTTAAATTCAATGTGTATTGTAGTACACATTGAATTGTGTTGAACAGCGTACAAAACAGCACACTGCCCAGAAACTTGCAGAACGTGCTGTACTCCAGGACTTGTGGAACATTTTAGTAATGCATTTTAAAGGCTATGGCTCCTGACATGTGTCATGTGACTGCATTAGTAATTGGTCGGTCTCTACCAGTGCTGTAAGGTCTGTTAAGCTAGGTCAGGTCAGCCGATTAGCGGAGGATTATCTGCTAATGAAACTGTGAAATGACCAACATTATGACTGGTCAGATCATCCAGTCCAGGGCAGAGTGCTTTCTCAGCTCCGGTATGATTATGACTAGCATTGTTTAAGCACATGGAATATACTGTATATCTATTGTGTGTTTGGGTACGGCTGTTAAAAACAGCATGCACATGTAGAGGTTATGAAGTTATGTGAATTTAAAAAATTGGACACTTGGTAATTCCAGAGTTCCTCAGTTTCTTTCTTTTAGGTCAGTTGTTGGTGGATTTACTGTCTTGGGTCATTGTCATGTTGCATGGTTCATCTCTGCATCAGCTTTTAGACTGACAGAGCTTGCTAGACCATGCTGCAGTGAAGTACACAGTTTGTGTCCAAATGTTTGTGGGCACCCCTTTTGATTGAATACATTCAGATACTTTAAGTTGCACCCATTGACACAGATGTGCAAATGCACACACAGCTGGTCTAGTCCCTGTCGAGAAGTATTGCCAATAGAATAGGACTCTCTGGAGCAGATAAATATGAACCTATTGGCACCATGCCTAATTTGCCAGGAATGGCCTAGATGTATATAAAGCCTGCCTGCTTTGAACTGTGTTTTCTGGAATGATGGTGCACCATCCAGTACTTTTGGGATGAGGTGAGGTGGGGTGGGGATCATCCAACATCCTGACCTCACCAATGCAATGCTCCCCAGAATGTAGCAGAAAGCCTTTCATGGACAGTAGAGACAGTTACTTTAGCAAAAGCACTTTTAAACCAATGTATGAGCAGGTGTCCCAGTACGTTTGTCCATATAATGTTCTTCCCATCTCTCACTGACTAATCTGTTCACCATATGCAGCAGCACACTGGGTCCTCTCTGAGAAGGTCTATGCCATAAACATGCCCATTTGTCCATGAAAGTAACCAAATGTTAATAGCTTGTTGAAATATTGATAAGGTGTATCAAATACCGTACAAAAATTCCATAAAAATAACTCAGTGCTGACAATTGTCACGTCAACCATGTTTTGCATGTGTACCACAGTATTAATAGTTGTATTTGTGTTTGTGCAGTGTGTGCTAAGGGGCAGGCGGTGAGCGGGAAGTATCGAATGCTGGCCAAGCATGGGGGTTACGTGTGGGTGGAGACCCAGGGAACGGTCATCTACAACAGCCGCAACTCTCAGCCGCAGTGCATTGTGTGCATCAACTACATACTGAGGTAAGGCTATAGTCCCCTACAAAGACAAAAAGCAGTAACTATGCAAACAGTGCCTGTTGTAGGCAGGTAAATGTCCCAGTCATTATAGGTAGGGGAGGTCAGTATATGAGATTATGTTATAGTTATTTATTAACAACCATAACTGCTTAGACCAGCACCAACTTTGAAGGCTGCTCTGTTATTGCTGTGTTTCAGTGAAGTCGAAGAGAAGTCCACTGTCTTCTCCATGGACCAGATGGAGGCGCTGTTCAAGTCCCATGACATGCTGAACACAAGTGAACTCTTCTGCCCGGCCAGCACGGTCTCGGACTCAGCCAACCTGCTCTTCACCAAGCTCAAGGAAGAGCCTGAGGACCTGGCCCAGCTTGCACCCATGCCAGGAGACGCCATCATTGCCTTGGACTTTGGTCAGAATGCCACCCGTCGCTACTTCTATCCCCACAACAACTTCAGTCTGTACTCTCCCCCATCCTTCGATGGCATGTCCACCCCTCTCCTGCATGCATGAACTACTGCTAATACTCTCAGTATTCCTCGTTCTCTACCTCGGAATCACAACATACGCACATGTAGTGCCCTGGTCATAAGCTTCGCAACAGCAGCCTTTGTACAGTAGCTTGGTTGTAGCTTGGCTTTGCAGCAGGGTACGCTTTATTTGAGAACGCTAGAGGACAGTAGAGCATGTAGATTTGATCAAAGTGGGCTTTACTTTATGTAGCAACTTTGAGAGCAATTGTTTTTTTGTTTTTCTTTAATAAACAGGTCTTTTTTTAATCATTGGTATTGTTTTCCTGGTTTGCACAACTGAGCATTTTCTCATGATGTGGGGTACTGGATTGTGTATGGTCTTCTGCTGGTGCTGGGTTCTAATGGGTATGGGAATTCACCTGTTTCTCCACAAAGTATTTCTTTCCACCTGCATGCAATGGAAACCTACTAATCATAGATTTGTTTTTGTCTGTTTTAGATTGAACTTTGGGAGCGTTTGGGCTCACTTTTAACAAACATCATTTCCCCTTCTTATACTCACACTCAACAGCACACTCGTAATATAGATCATGTAAAGAGGGCTTATACTTTAGTACCTAATATCTAGGCGTGTCGCCTCAGTGTCTGACGCCTATGCTCTGCATTGTGCATTCACAGGAAGGCCACAGTTTGAGGAGCAATCCATCTTCTACAAGTCACCCAGCCAAGCTGCAGGCAATAAGCTGTGGAAACTGGACTCTCCGGCATCCATCTCAGACAGTGGCCTGCCCAGAACTCTGTCCGGCTCCATGCCTAGTCTGAGCAACTGCAGCAGCTGTTCCACGGTATGTTCCTTTGCCCTCTTAAGTGCCTTCAGAGCACTGATTGTGTCTATTGTTATATCTTTTAGTGTAATACACTGTTTTTCTCGTTATCTCATGTTGTGCACTTGTGCTCTGCAGCCTGACAGTTCAAGAGGAGATTGCTATGGTGCTGGGGAGAATGAACTGAAAGTAGAGCTGACAGAAAGGCTGTTTGCCCAGGCCAATGAGTCGAAGACTCCCACTGATGCACAGGTCAGTGCAACTTTAATGAATGGAATTCCATTCTGGTTTTAAGGAATAATATGTCTGCAGAAGAGGGACCTCTCTCTGTGGGTTTATGTACCAACAATAGATGTAGTCTTCCGGGCATTTAATTAAATTCAAATTTGTCATTGTACTAATGCACGCTAATTAATACAGGTTAATTGGCAGTACCAAATTGGGAGGAAAAAGGGGGAAATAAAAAAAAAAAAAAAAAAAGAAAAAACATCCATGGTGTGGATAGAACAGTGATTATATGCAAATGCTGCAATTGGCTGTCATATAGACACTGAAGAAGAAAAAAATACTATTGGAAACAATTAGTAAACATTTTTAATAGCCAATAGAGTGCTGTAAAATGTATTTATGTAATATGTATTATTTTTGCTAATTTCTAACAATTTATTTTATGTATTATTTAAATGAATGGTTATTTGACATTATTTGCCAATAGAATTAAACGCTTAAGATAACACCTTAACATTTTAAATAAAGAAAGAAATAAAGTATAGAAATAATAATAGAATAAAATTCTTAAAAATGTTTAATAAAGCATAGTTTTATGTGAAGTCCATACATACATGCTACTCAAGACTTAAATATGTAAAAAAAAAAAAATTATTAATAATATGAGCAAAGGCCAATAAAAGAAAATGTCAATGTCTTTTGTTTTGAACAGTTTGATCTGAATGATCTGGACTTGGAGACACTGGCTCCTTACATCCCCATGGACGGTGAGGACTTCCAGCTGAATCCCATTGGTCGAGAGGAGCCTCTGTCTGAGCCAGGCCCAAGTGTGTACACCACACCCCAGCACACGTTCAACTGCGTCACCCGCCTCTTCCAGCCCCTGGGTCCCTTCTCCTCAGACAACGAGAACTGTCCCAGTTCCTACCCAGACACAGAAGTCCTGCCCCCTTACCAAACACCTGCCACCACACCAGAAGTCCTGCCCCCTTACCAGACACCTGCCACTATGCCGCTCTCCTCCAGAGAGGGAAGGCAAAACCTGCAGTGGCCCCCTGATTCATCATTACAGTTTGGAGCAACAAAGCTGGTTGGACAGAATCTGACTTCTGCTCAACCCCAGCAAAGGTAACAAGCATTTTGGACAGATACATGTTGAGTTTCCATTCAGGTGATAATTCAAGTGTCCTACTTATTTCGGATTATCAGTGTACTTCAATTCATGTAAATGGTCATTTATTTCTCTTACAGAATATTTGAGAACTTTGCTAAGCCATGTGACGACATGGGCCTTGGTCAGGTTTCACTGCCATCCAGTTTTAAACGCAAGAGGCAGACATTATTCAGCTCCTCATGCTCCTTCTCAAACACCCCCCAGGTAAGGTTAAAGAAAATCCTCCACATGGCTGTCTAATCATGAATATTAACATGGTTTTGGGAGTACAATTGTGTGCTTGTATGGGATTGCCTTCAGGCAGGAATTCCTCGCAGTGAGTCAATGGAGGAAGTGTGGAAGCGAATGAAGACGGTAACCGATGACGACTGTGCCTTTTCTACCAGAAAGTCCACAAACCCTGGAGTGCCTGAAGGTACATTTTACAGTACAGCTTCTGCAGCTTTTGTTTAATGGGTCTTTTATATGTCCATCTTCTCACACTTCATAATATTTCATGTGCTTTTCCTCACAGACAATTTTTCCTCCAGACAAGCTGGAGTGGGTGCTCAGATCAGTCAGAGTCAGCTTCCTCCAGACAAGCAGAGCTTTAGAGAGCACAAACAGCCTTTCACTGAACACTTCTGCCCTCCTGAATTCAATCAATACAGCATACTGCCACCCCCCAAACCCACAGGTCAGTCCCTCATACCTGCAGACACCCCCTGTTAAATGAGCAAACAGAGGTCCTCCAACACGGTCAACTCTCAAAACGTGTGTCCTTAAACTTCAGATTTATTGGTCAGTAATGTAATTAGGGCTTATTATTCAATAATTATTATGTGCTATTTAGCCACAAATAGCTGTGATACCTACATAATGTCGCTAACAAAAAAATATTCTCCAAAATGGCAACTTGACAGGAGAAAAAAAAAAAAACTTTTTCAAACACTTTCAATGGAGGTCAATGTAAAAAGATTTTATTCCAATATATTTTGGAGCATTTCTATTGGTCGATTCATCATCACATTTGTAGTAATGTAAAGAACACCAGCCAGATTCAGATTATGTCAAAAGATGAAAAATAACAAAAATGGAGATACAAGGTTTTTACAACAGCTATTAACATAAATCCACCTAAGGGCATAAGGGCTTATACCATCAAGTTATCAGTAATGATTCCACTCGTTAATAAACCATAAATGTTTATGTCTGTTGTCATGAAAGGCTTATGTACACTACCTTCATTAAGGCTAGATCAGATCATGCCTTCAGCTTTAGGGAGAAGACTGCAGGGGGAGAGAGGGGGGACAATATTTTGGGCTGAAGTTTGGGTGGCTTTTCTTTGTGGTAAAAAGCCAAATCCCCCCCTCTGATGTGTGGAGCCAGAAATGATAGATGACTGGGTGATTGAGGGTTGCGCAGACACAAGAACATTGTAGAGCTGGAACTCTGCTCTGACACTAGATTAGGGAGGAGTGGCTTCATATATGTTCCTATTCAGTTTCATAATTTCATAACTCCACAAGGCATTACCATACATTTCCTTTATCTTTCCCTCAGGGATGACGAGTCGACTGCTGGCCCCATCCTTTGACTCGTTCTGCCTTATGGAGCTGACGCAGTACGACTGTGATGTGAACGTGCCGCTGCAGGGAAACCTTCACCTGCTGCATGGCAGTGATCTGCTCAAAGCTCTGGACCAGGCCACATAGACCCCAGAGCCTGAGCTACTTTGACCCAGTCACAAAACTTCTACTGTGCCTACAATCAGCATGCCTCTCTTTGAACAGCTGCCTTTTCCACTTCACATATGGTGTACATATCTGCAGTTTCATAACCCATACTAAACAGACTACAAACATACACGACACGGATGAAATGTGTATTATATTTTTATCTAAGAGTTGTTACTTGTTTATAATGTTTAGATAAGACTATGACTTTTACTGATGTCTCGTTTGTGACTCATTATGCTCATGTTCAAGAGTATTGTATTCAGTTGTTTTACTGGTGCAATTTCGCCTGTCACTACTAATGTATATGAAATCATGTTTCATATTCTTATTTCAAGTTGAATTGAAAAGCAAAAAAGCAAATCTTTTGCATTAGTGGATAGTTTTACCAAGGATTTTGGGGCAAAAAGAGATGGAATGAATTGCATCAGCAAAACATGGATGGTATACTCACATTAAGAAAGTATGTAATTGGGGCAGTTTGTAACTTTACACTCTTAACAATACATGTGCTACTATGGCAATGCCATAGAATAATTGCTATTGGTTTCAGTGAGCTGTTTAACAACCATGGCGAACCTAAAGAAAGGTCTAAAGAACCTTCTTGATCAACAAGAGGTTCTTAATATTACTCTTAATTTTACAAAAATGGATTTATATGGAACTAAAACGTGTTCTTCAATGGCATCCCTTAGTAGCACCTTCGTTTTAAGAGTGTATGTTTCTTTAAGATTGCTTTCTCAATCTCTCGTTCACATTCCCCCATCGATCCTCATGATAATGATGCTGTACGTTGCATAGCTTTCCTCCACATCCTGTGAAGCACTTTATTTCAGATAGCATTCAATGGGCCCATCAAAGAGAGACTTTGTGTTTCTGTAGACCAAATATGAAAGAAGCAATACTACATTTGACCCCAAGGTGTTGGTGGTCATTTCCTTGCATCGCCTCAACTACAGCCCACTTTAAACAGCGACAACCGAGTCCAGGTAGCTTTGTTTTGCAGTTCTCTCCAAACATCATTCAGTGTTCATCAGTGAACTTGGTACTTTCGTCTACCCCGCAGTAGACACGGAGTGGAATCTGTAGCTTTCTTTTTTGTCTGCCTTCTTAATATCGTTTAAAGAGAAATGTTGAATAGATTATATTTTATTATATTTTGTGCTGATGTATATGGCATCCGTCTGATACTGTGGCGCTCATATCTTTCTTTCGAGGTGTGTGGAATGATTTGTATGGAGGTCTAGAAGTGCTAAGGATATATGATTCTAAAAATGCGCAAATCAGTGGCATAAATTAATTACCATTATCAGTTTTCAGCTATTTTTTTTCAGCAGTTTTCCTTATGTAGCAGTTGAGAAATCTTCAAGACACGTCATTCATAAAAGGAAATAATTCAAAGTGGTGTTACATTGCGTTGACTCATGCAGCTCAACAAAGAACCAGCATGCTCGTTCTGTATTTATTTGTCTGATGATCCTGTGATGTTTCTGGGATTTTACTACACTTGTAAATGAAATGTCGCAGATGTTAAACTTCCGATTTCTTTAAATATCGTCTGTAACATTCGTCCTGTCCGAACCGCAACTCTCACGTGAAACATACACGCACACATATGCACTGCAAATGTAAATGCCAAGTATAATGAAATCAACTGCAGACAGCTCCAAATTTCAGCAGCTCTTGTAGCCGGCCAGCTACCAGTGACTAGGAGAGGGCTGTGCTGTATTGCATACGTTTTCCTGTGGCCGTGTTGAGTTGTGAAATGAGAGCACTACCTGCTCAGTCTGCCCACTGACGCAGCTCTCGGTGCACACACACACACGAGCTGGACGCAGAAATGGAAAACAGAAAAACACTATATATAGATATAGCTATATATATATCCTCCCTTCAAATGTGAAAGCTATTTTGAATTTTACATGCATTATGACTGTAAAATGTTGATGGAGCCAATATTTAACTTAAAATGTGCCAGTAGCTCAACTTCTCCGTCTATCTTTTTATTGTGCTGTGGATTTTTTTGTCTCCTTTCTTTTTTTTTTTTTTTGAGGGGGGCACATACAGTATAATCTAATGGCTGTATTGGTTAGTTCTACTGCCAGACTGCCTTTCCAATGTTCTGTGTATGTAAAAGCAGTGCTTTTTACAGGGTGTTTCTAAAAATGGACAGAGCTTGAGGTTTCCATGTTGCTGAGATTCAAAGAGTTTCCTACAATGACTTGACTCACAAAGACTGAAACTAGTGCAGTGAAACTAGGGCAATAGCCTACATAAAGTACATGCCCTATTGACTTTTTAAACTGAACCAGTCAGCAGCCTACAGCCTAAGACTCTGCTATAAAGTTGTGAAGCCTTTTCAAGCTGGCGGGTTTAAAGGAAACACAAATTCCCAGCAGGCAAAATAATACCAAATTATATATACGGTGTGTGTATGTATGTATGAATGTGTATATGTATATATATGCATATACATATACATATATATGACTGCACAACAGCAAATTATTGAAATTACTTGGAATATTTTTTGTTGCATTAACTTACATTAAAGCTTTAAAATTGAAAGTTAAGAGCATCGGCTTCTCTCTATAAATATAAACATATTAGATATACCAGGTTTTGTTGTGATGACTTTTTTTTTTTTTTTTAAATGCTGTGTGTTGTGTTTTTCCACATTTACTGACAAGGGCCCTGTTTCCCAAAAGCATCTTTTCGTTAAGATCTTAACTGGTACAGAGAATTCAGTGTTTCAGTGTTCACTGTAATGCTCCTGCCTTTTAAGATTAATTGTTAAAAGATTTGTTAAGAAGCTTTTGGGAAATCCAGCTCAGATCTATAATGAGTGTATTTTTTTGTCCTGTGAAAATGTCCATCTTGATCAGCTTTTGAAGCCTTTTATTCACATTTGCTGATTCTTTGCATATATAGATATGGGTAAAGATATTATTGACCTATTATAGTCTATTGGAACTTGTATGGGAACCAGATAGAAGATTGTATAACTGATTATTAAAGTATGTTACAAAAAAAAAAAAGCGTGTCTACTGAACTAAATACCTGTGCCTTCATTGACGTATATGATTAATATGATTAATAACTAAAACCAAAGAACACAGCACACAAATTGCAGATTAGCACACCAAGATTCCTTGGGCAAGACTCCTAATGCCACATTCCCCTGTCTAACATCACTCAAATGTAAGTTGCTCTGGATAAGTGCATCAGCCAAACGCGAAAAAAAAAAAGAAAAGAAATTATGTCCTTAAAAGGTCAGTAACCCCACTCCTTCCTTAATGGTAGGGTCAGAGTGTTTGGGCCCTACATTTCAATACTGGTTTGAACATGCCCTAATCCACTTAGCCTCCCCGTTTGCCCTCAGGGGAATCTCCCACGCCATCAAGGGCCTTTAGCAGACTTGCTTTTCAGTGCTCATGCAGTGCACTGTACTACAGTGGGACATTATGTCTGCAGCAGACTAAACAAGCCTCCATCTCATCCTGCTGTTTTCTTAAATTACAATACTACAGTCTCCTCAGCAGTACTGAAGAGTGGTCAGATGGTTTTTTAAAACCTTAGAATGTGGTGGATGAAGCGGTTTAAGACATTGCAGCAAACTGCTCTCAAGCATTCAGTTTGCTGGGCTGTAAACCTTTCCGTTGATAATTAGGCTGCTGATACAGCTTCATTAGCTACTGTGCCATCTTGCTTATTAGCAAGCTTAAGGCTACTACACCCCACAGCTCAACAACAAAAAATAAAAGGTAACACTCTTCAGTGTTAATGTCAATGTTTTAATTATTAATTAAACTTAACTTGTATGTTGCATGTCTGCCTGGTGAGAGTGTTAGCAACGTTTTTTCTATGCTATAGGCTATTCTCTGCCAGATACCAACTATATGTCCAAATGTTTGTGGACACCCCTTCTAATGAATGCATTCAGCTACTTGCACCTATTGCTGACTAGTCCCTGTAGAGAAGTACTGCCAATAAAATTAGACTCTCTGAAGCAGATATTCAAGATCCTATTGGCACCATGCCTAATACCAGGCGTGGGCTAGAGGGGTATATCTCTGGAATGATGGTGGTGCTCCATTCAACAATTCTGGGATGAGTTGGAGAGTTGGGGGATGAGGTGAGGTGGTGATCATCCAAATCCTGAACTCACTAATGCTCTTGTCACTGTATGCAATCAAACCCTCACAGCAGCGCTCCAAAATCTAGTAGAAGGCCTTAAACTCTCTGAAGCTGTTGCCATCTGCTTGGTTAAGCTTGCAGCTAGTCTTTTCAGCAGTGCACCAGTTTAAAGCCTCTACCAAAACATGTGTGTGGAGGACACCCGTCTGACAAATACACACACCTGAATCAACAACACTGTGTTTGTTCAAAGGTGAGAGATTTCCTTTGCTGTTTAGATGAAGCAGCCCAACAGAATAATATGCAGACTGCACGAAAACACTGCTGTAAACAGTGTGGTATCATTTTAGGACTCAGGGTTAATCTTAGCTGGCAGGCTAAAAAAATAGGCTTTAGCATTTATCAGTTTAAATCGTTGTTTGCTTGCTAGCTTAATTGCTTTCTAGCTAACTTTTTTGGAAATGGTATTATCATCTGTAAAATTTAATAAATGCTAACAGACACTTAATGTATAGTTAATTAGCATTTCCCCACCTAATTTTCAGGAAATGGTTTAAAATTTGCAAAATCTTTGAATGGAGACCCAGCTGCTGAAGACCATCCTGTGATTATTTTACCTGAAAGCTGTCCTGACCCCCCCTCCCAACTGGTCTGTTGCTCTTGTAGCAGGCTGTGTGTTAATTGTGTCCATTAACTTTGGAGGAGCTGTTGTAGGGGTCATTTGGGGCGTTTTCACACCTGTAGCCCATTCCTCTGGTCCGAGCTTGTGGAGCCTTTCCCCATTCGTTGCGACAAACCACGTGGGAACGTGCTCTCCGCTTATTGGTCACACCTGTCTGGGGCGGAGCAAGAAAGTAAGTACAGGAAGAAGGTCATGTGTTCTGGACTCGTTCGGATCCCTGTGCTGTTTAACATGGAGAAACAGACATGGCATTTGTTCAGAGCTGTAGTAGGTTAATTATCTGGGCTGTATACCAGGTTTACACCTGGCTATGGAAGCTGTTTAGCTCAGACGTGCAGAGTTGCTGGGTAGTTGTGTCGAATCGACGTCAGATCACGTTCTTGTTTGTTTGGGCCCAGACCGAGACCATCCCTTTTTTAAGGTGCTCGGTGTTGTGTCGGTCCGAATTTGAGTGTGATTATTGTATTCACATATGCCCAAACGAGTTGCACCAAGGGTGAAGACAAACCACGTTCTGATTTGACCAGATTAAAAAGTACAGGTGTGTAAAAAGCCCTGGGGTTAACCAGTCAGGGCTGAGTTCCCCTCACCAAAGTGAGTCTTACATGGTCGAGCAACTAAACACACTCTTTACCAAATGATCTTAATGCTACAAATAGGAAATTGGGTGCAGAATAGTACTACTTATTTGTAGTATTTGTATTGGTATTTGGCCAATATCAGCAGAAAATGCTGAATATTGGGGCAAAGTCATAATACATCTGATCTAATCCTGTAAAGAATCCATCCTGGCATGTCATACAGTCACACATAGTGATGTTATGCTGTATGTTTTGTACTGTGGTACTGTACTGTACAGTGTTTGAGTAGTTTCAGCAGTGGTTTGTTTTTTGAAATCTTGATCCACGGGCCCTTCTAAGGCCCCGGGATGACGTGATAAATCCAAGACCGCTCTGATCTCTTGTCTCTTCGCCCCCTGAGAGAGTCAAACTTTACCAGCAAACAAACGATTAGCAACAGGAAGCGCAGATGACCATATGAAAACCAAACATTGAAATATTTCATTTTTAAGTGCTTTCAGTGATAGGGGGAAAGTTATTCATAAAAACCGAAGCTCTGCTGAAAACAAGCAGCACTCAGCTGTTCCCACAGTGGAGAGGAACACATAAATCATTTGGCCTGGAATTAGACACCAATTTACCACTCATCTGTGAAGTGATTGTGAGGTGCTCTGAATACGCTGGCTAATTTTATTAAACAGGTCTTTCTGTTGTCGTAGAATTGGCAGGGCCACTGCCAGAGATTTCAGGCCCCATGAAAGGATATTAAACAGGGCCCAATAGCTGTATCATTTGTGCCAAAAAAATGCAATTGCACAATTCTGCCCTTAGAATAGGTAGTGTACTTTTAGGATCCGGGGCACCTGTATATTCAGTGTCGTATTTGACTATAAGTAAAGCTGTTCTTCAGTGTGCCTTGTCCAGAGGTTTGGACACACTAAACATCGCAAAGGCTCTGATTTTGTGCAAGCATGGACTCCTCTAAGCAACTGTCTAAAGATCTGGATGAAGAGTCAAGCGTTTTTAGCTTGTGGTTTCTACAGTGTTGAGACGTCTGTTCAGACTATCATCTATCTATCTATCATGTTTTGGGGTTTTGTTGCCCTTAGTGGCATTGGCAGTACTGCACAGGTGGAGGGAAGAATGGATTCCACAAAATACCAACAAACCCTGGAAGCAAATGTCTAACCATCTGTTAAAAGGCTGAAGGTAGAAAGAGGATAATCCTCCAAAATATACTTGGACATGGATGTCCTTAGGGGACACAGGTATCTTCTGCAAATGGAAAAGTTCTCATTAGAAGAATGACTAGAACTGGAAATGTAAAATCGAATAATCAGATTTTCTGTTATTAAAATAAATGGAAAACAAATAAGATAAAAAAGCCATAATCATCACTAAGGGTTCACACGGCGGGTAGCAGGGTGAGAGATGA
This sequence comes from Salminus brasiliensis, assembly GCF_030463535.1. Lineage (NCBI taxonomy): Eukaryota > Metazoa > Chordata > Actinopteri > Characiformes > Bryconidae > Salminus > Salminus brasiliensis. The sequence continues at coordinate 11,631,168 of NC_132899.1, read as the reverse complement.
AGGTGAGGAATGGAACGGAAATCACTCTCCACAATGCAAAATCTTATCATATGAATAGAAACATTTTTAAGAGGAAACTGCAACAATATGATTTGGGCTAAGCGATGTGGGTGATTTTGTTTAATATTGCCATTACGAAGTTAGTTTATATCCACCAATTGTTCGTTTGTGGCAACAGTGCATACCCTGAATCCTAATCTGATGTGCTACAGTCCTTCACACCAGTTTGAGGTCATATTGTGCAGCCAAATAACCCCACTCCACAAATGGTATATCAGAAATATCCACAATAAAATGCTACTAGGCTGAGACTTAACGTCGAAGTACACAGGCACAGTCAGGAAACCATCTAGCAGTTCTTCATCTGGTGTTATCGTTCTTAAATTGCTTATTTTTAATTGGGTGTTCGCTTTCAGTATCAGGAATATTGGCGCTGGGCTCGCTTTCTGATTGGTGCTCTTTTGAGATCAGTAAACAGAGCTGTTCTTTCTCACGAAAGCTGTGGAGCACAGCCAAGCAGGCCTATTCTCAGTGGAGCGCACAGACGTCTTCAAGAGCCTCCCAAAATGTACAGGGTCTCTGTGGCAGAGCACCATTTTCCATGTCTAAAGGGAACATGAAAATGACTGTGTCAACAACTCATACCAATCAGTGCTTTGCTTGGGTCAAATGGAAAGCTATATTTTTGTAAAAAAGACCCAAAATGATCCCATTCAGAAGTTCAGACTCCAAAGCTGAATACAGCAGTCATATCTGGAAAGGATTACTGCTAGATGGCCTTGCACTGTGTAGGTCTTAACTACTAAAAGCAATTCTTACCAGCCATTCTGATTACACACACTTCACGCATCGTTAACAGGGCCTGGATGCGTTTTCGGATCAGACATATGGTTCTAGGAAAACCTTTTAATGGAAAACTTTGACTCTTGACACGTTCAAATATCCAACACTATTATAACATGTTGTGTAAATAAAATACATACTAGAATGGGGCCATTTTTATTGCAACATCAAGTGGTTGTTGTCTTTTGGTTACTGTGTGAGGAAGGGAGGAACTTGGTTTAGCCATCATATGTGAATAGTATTGGTGTGTATAATAATATTAAATAAAATAATGGTTTTCAAATCATTGTGATGCTCCACTGACTAATATTGAGAACAGTGTCTCTCATTCCCACTTCGGCATGCTGCTAGCTAACTGCAATATGTAACTTGGTAAGCAGGCAGGACAACGCTTGAACTGTGCAATGCTGCATAATCTCATGAGTCATATTTCATATCATGAGTCATATTATGAGTTATATTTGTGTGATAAAATAATACTCTCTTCCATGTCAGTCTGTATTCTGATGGTACGCTCAGTGAAGGTTCTGTATCTCTCAGCTTGTCAGAAATATGTCAAATGCTTCCTTGAGGGGTGTCTCAAAGTGCAAATTACACTGCACAACAGTAGGGGGGAGCCCAAGAGCAAGAAACACCAGTTTCACATACTGCTGCTTTAAGCTTTTAGCATAAGTTAGTATATGTTAGCTTAAGTTATGGTGATCATATTTTGGTTGAGGAAAAAAAGACACTGCGGACATGCAGGTGTCCACCGTGGTTATGCTGTTGTTGGGGCTTCAGATAAGCATAATTGTAGGACCGTAGCAGTGTGTGTGTGTGTGTGTGTGTGTGTGTGTGTGCAGCTAGGAGGGAGTTACATATCTTTAAATTCATGCAGCTGTGTTTATGAACATTAATACATAAATACTTACTCATACCAAAACTAATAAATAGCCTTAAAAGCATATATGGCCAAATAATCTCCTTTCAGTTCTTCTTAAAATAAAATAAGGACAAATGCAAAAAAGAGAGATAACATTGTCAGTGTAACAAAATATAATAAATACATAAGTAAAATTTAAAAAACTAACTTTAAAAAGTCCAACCAAACTGATTTGTGCTCATTTACATTTCTGTGAGAGTCAGTTTGACCAATAGCTGCATGTGTGTGCAGGTACATGTAGACCAATGGTGACGATCAAAACAAATACAGACGCCAAACCAATGCAAAATACCAGAGCTTTTACATAGTTTCCATATCCGAAAAAGCAGGAAATGTCTGGGAAGAAGAGGATGTATGGTCACCCTACTTAAGTTATACTATGTTGTGCCAGAGTGTCAGTATGTTTGTTGAGATCTCAACAGACTTTTAAGCAGTAGCAAAATCAACAGCTCCCTGCTAATGTCTGCCTGTTCTGCTTCTGACTGGGATCCATAGTCAAACCTTTCCTAGTGAATATCTCTGCAGCGTGTTACTGTCAAGTCTGTTATCTTTAAGTCGGCTGAATATAGGACCTCTCTTCCATGTCCTCTTTTTGGGACCTAAAATATCTGAAATGTCAAAAAAGCAAGAATTTCTAACCTGCTCTAAATTTATTTCACTTTGACATTTGCTTTTTGCAAACCAAAAATATGTCCACCCTGATTTTTTCCTCCCAAATTTGATTCATTTCCAATTCCCACCAACTTGCTACAACTCTCCCTATCACATGATGCCACCAGCACTGGTAAAGGCTAGCGTGTGCTTCTGATATGTAAAACCAGCCAACTGCTTCTTTTCCAACTGCCACTAATTGGACATTGGGCAGCTGGTCATGCTTGAAGGAGAACACTATCCTCCAGTTCTGTTACATCAGCTAAAAGATGCTTTTGCAGGCTACCATTGTGCTTAGCGATATGGGTGGCATCCTACTCAACCGGAGAGAGTGAGGCCCCGTCAGCCAATGGATGGCTGTGCCATCACTGAAGATCTACCAATGCTTAGACAGTTGGACATAAATTGTGTTGTACAGCCAGACAAGTTCCTAATCCATGTTAATGTGTTTGCAAGTAAGCCTGATGGTGCTTCCGGGTGCATGTTAAACAGTAGGTTTCTCTACGTTCAGAGTCGCTTACCCGACTTGGTTGCGTTCATGGGGTGTGTGAGGAAAGTTTAAAAAACAAAACACAGGCCGTCGAGCTTTTAAAAAAAGTTTTTTTTCTTCTTTTTTATGGAAAATAACGAACATTTATTGTAGATATTAAAAAACTATATTACTACTAGAATTAACGCACAAATTGTAGATCATTATTTGTTGTCATACTGTTGATGAAATGTTCGGCCATGTTGGAAATAGCGCTTTGTGCTACATTGAAAATTTCACAGGATGCTCTTGTGGTGCTTCCTGATGAGAAACTCATTTTCCAATAAAATCAAAAACCACTTGAAAGCAGCATGATGCTGTTAATGGATCAGCTGGTACCACTGATAGCTGAGTTAAGGGGCTTCTTATTGTTAAATATAGTTTCACTCTTGCTTTCACTTCCTGCTGCACTTTTGGCTTGGAATCTACACCTGCTGATTCATGAAATGCATGAATGTAATTTATGAAATTAGCACAAAAAAGCTGCTGATGCCTAGTAATGTCTAGTGGGACAATGTGAAAGGTGTAGGTTGTGTCCAAATTCTGCACTACACACTAATACTTCAAGGTAAATACTATACCAATCTTAATAGTGCGGGTTTGGCAGATTAGTACACAAAATAGGCTGCATTTGTGGGATGTCTACGAAGGGCCCTTATCTTTGGAAAGGCCTTCAATGACGTAGTATAAAGAAATGCAGCACCTGGGCTGCCTAGGAACGCAGCTAGTATATGTTTTTTTTCCCCAGATGTGAGAAGCTCCTCCCTTTCAGTTTTCAATTTATATTTTTTACTGCATATTAAAACAGTATTACCAGTATTAACCTAGTATTACCTATAAGTTCACAATTGGGATGCACCCCCAGGGGAATAAATGTGTTTGACCCTTTAAACAGACTTCTGTTACCAGAGAATAGCCCCACCACTTTGTACAGAAGTCCCTGTAGTTACTGAATAATACACCTTAGTGTGTAATAAGCCTTGGATTGTTAAAGGGTTAAAAAGATGGATTGCCAACAAAAACGAGATAACACAAGATAAGGTAAAAAAAGAAAAAAAGAAAAAAAAAGAAATTGTCATTCAACCTAAACAATGTGGTGCTTCATATGGTAACAAGTAGCGTAACTGGCTGCACTCAAGTTAACGTAAAGGTTCATTAGTTCAAATCTTACGAACCATTTTTCATTTTTTCACTCTGAAAAATATGCAATATACAATAAAACACCTAAACATTGATCAAAGGACGATTAATCTTCACACTTTCTTTCAGACCTGACTTCTAAATCAAGCTGAGGCTTAACACACTGGCAGTCGTGTGACAGAGCGGACGCCGGTCTGTGGTTACGGTTGAGTACGACTTCCTGTGAGTCTACAGCGGGACTTTTTGACCTTCTCATATCAGCGTGACCCTTTCATGCCCTTGCCCAGGGCAAGTGACGGATAGGTGTGAATGTGACATAATTAGAGCTGTGATTTGTAATCTGATCAACAGGGCCTATGAGTGCTGATCTGCAAAACGCTCATTAAACCTGGAGCCTCTGTTCGAGCCGGGCTGGCTGGAGCTGACTGCAGATCAGTGTGCTGTGATGATGTCTGTCTCCGCCAGCCAGATGCACTGTTCTATACACAGAGTAAAACCACAATAACCACAGCTTCCGGCAGAGAGGCACACGACAGGAGCTTTCTCGTGGGAACTTGTTCAACTCTTTCCCTTTTGGGCCTCCCACACTTACACACTTCTGTCTATATCTAGACATGTCTCTATATTGTGTGTGTATGTGTGTGTGTGTATGTGTGACTGTCTGTCTGACAGTATATGCATGTGTGTAAATCTGAGTGTGTCTGCATGTCTGCCTGAGGTTCTTTTAGCTTTTGCATGTGAAGTGGTAAAGCATAGATAATAAGGTCACCATTTGAACAAAGCCTTTCAGTCACAAAGATCTGTATGAAACCTGATAATGGAGGCTTATGAGCTGCCAAAGTCAAAGAGTAGAGTCAGAGATCAGTGAATGGCTGCGAGCTTAATAGTAGCAATGAGAGTGGCTCCATCTAGTGGCAGATTAAAGGAAACACAGACTGCACAGGGAGAAAAGTGAGCATGGCATTTACTATACTACTGTAAGCCCAAAAGTTTGTGGACACCTGCTCATCCAACGTTTCTTCTGAAATCATGGGTCTCTATAGGGAGTATGCTACCCTTTTCCTGCAATAACAGCCTCTACTCTTATTAGAAGACTTTGCACTAGATGTTGGAACATTGCTGTGTGTGAGTCTGATTGCATTCGGTCACAAGAAACATTAGAGAGGTCAGGTAACTGGTGTTAGATGGTAAGTTCTGGATCACAAACAACACTAACTCATTCCGAAGATATTCAGTGAGGCCACCTCTCTTTAGCGAATTCTCTTCAGCTTTAAACTCCTCTAGCTGATGTTTGACCGTGATGAAATTAGGTGCATGTGCATCTACTCCAAACCTTTCAGTTTTATTGGCTGTGCTTTTCTAGTGAGATGATACCAGCCATGTGTGCACAATTACACACTTGTGTAAGGAATGGGTGCACCTTAACACCTTAAATCCTGTACAAAGCCCCACACTTCAGTTCTTCACACTCATAACTGCAGTTCTCTGTTACCAAATAATTCATATTAGTCCCTACATAATTAATAACAAGTAAGTGGTTGGTGTGGCGCAACAGATGAAACCACTAGCTGCCAGTGAGCTATTACACCATGTGGGAGACCAGGGTTCGATTCCCAGTCTGGGTGACTATGCTACGCTACACCAATATAAGTCCCTGGGCAAGACTCCTAACCCTACATTGGCCCACCTCTGTAATACAAGTCACCTTGTAAGTTGCTCTGGATAAGAGCGTCAGCTAAATGTCGTAAATGTAAATGTAAATAACAGAATAATAAACCTATAGAGTTCAAAAGGTTAAGGTACCTGATTTCACTAATTAGAGAGGTATCAAGGGATCAGGTTTGACAAAAATGCTCTATTCACAAGTCTGGACTGGATTGTTAAAGACACACCGATCAGCCATAACAATAAAACCACTTGTCTAATATTGTTTTGGTGTCTCTTAAGCCATCAAAACTGCTCTAACCCAGCAAGCAATGGACACAAGACCTCTGGAGGTGTCCTGTGGTTTCTGGCACCAAGACATTAGCAGCAGATCTCCATGGATCGCATTAATGAGCCTCAGACACCCACAACACTGTCACTGGTTCACCAGTTGTTCTACCTTTGATGATTTTTGATAGGTACTGAACGCTGCATACACAGCACAAGTCATGGCATTTTGGAGATGCGCTGACCCAGTTGTCTATCGAATCTGACCCCTGTCAAAGTGACTCAGATCCTTCCTGCTTTAAAGACATCAACTTTAACAACTAACAGTTCACTTGTTGCCTAATATGTACAGTCCACCCCTCGTCAGGTGCCATTATAACAGGACAACATTATGCAGAGGTTTTAATTTTATGGCTGATTGGTGTACTCAGACATTATCACTTTTGCTTTTGAAATCCATGGCATAATATGGCATTATTATATTATATATGGCATAATGTCCTATAACTTAGCTTCTAACACTCCTGATCTGATGTGCTGAAACGTAGAGACGTGGGCCACGGTCTGTCTGTTCATTTATCATTTACTGCTATATTTGGTGTAATATTGTGACACTGATATTAAACATTAACCACAAAGGCATCATACCCAGCCTAACCTTGACTGCAAATCAAATAACCACTGAATCAAGACAAGGCAGATTTACCCCGGCTCTCTCTGGACAAAGTACATGCTCTGTGTTTTTCAGCTCTCCTGAGTTTCACTGGTAAACTGTATGTCCTGTCCTGCAAACCTCTAGGCAGATGAGACTTGTGAGACTTTATTGTAAGCAAAGTGGTCAACAGCTGTTGGCACTGGTGGGCTTTTCAGGGGAAAGGTGCATAGCGCCTGTGAAACGCCAAATGCCTGAATATCACATGACTATGCCCCTATGTATACCCAGAGGACTTGCATATACCGAATTAGCGCATGCTTTCTGTAGTGTGGTTTCCCCATTCTGCTCTAAGGTCACTTTGAGGTCACATTGAACTCTGTATTAAACAAAAACAACTGCTGTCTGAACAAAACCAAAATGGGACCTTTTCAGGAGAAGGAAAGATAAGGGTTTTGAACATTTTATGTAAGTGCAGTACTGTGCTAAAGTTAGACTCCAAATACAATATATGTTATATATAATATAATATAATATAATATAATATAATATAAGCCTTATTGTATTGGTATTGGTAGAAAAAAAAGCTGCCGCTTTTCCTTTCTGATGCGTTCTAACATGTTTAGCTTCAGTTTGGTTCAGCTCAGGCGGTTCAGTTTGTTTTTTGAGGGAGCGGATGGTATAAGCTAGCGTTTGCCTCCCTGGTTTTCACTTTTTCATGTGCTGAGTTTGAGACCCCGTTTTGTGGACACAGGCACAGGAAAAGCTGCGGTCACAAGGTTTGGTTTCTGTAGCAACTTGTATTCCCATGTCCAGCATCTAGCGTCTGGTAGTGATGTGCTGCCCTCTAGTATCAACACCACCATCATCTTCTCTCGAAGTTGCCATACTGTTTTTTCTGGGTGAGGTCCAGCATAGATCAGGACTGTTGTAACTGTATGTAACAGTCTTGGGGTTTTGGAATTGGTGTGTTTTCCAGCTCTGCTTTGGTTTTACTGCATTTTCTTGTCAATAAGGACACAACATTGTTAGAATTTCACGGTCTGTCACTTTAATATACCATAGTTGTCTCATTATTCGAAAATTCCAGGGTAAATCTCACAGTCATGTCAGAATATTATGATCACCTCTGCTTTGTCATTATGTCAGCTTCACTCACCATACAGGAACACTTTGTAGTTCCATATTTACAGTGTGTGCTCCATCTGTTTCTCCAGCACTGCTGTGTTTACTCCACTCATACCAGCACAACACACACTAACACGCCACCACCACGCCAGTGTCACCGCAGTGCTGAGAATGACCTACTACCCAAATACTACCTGCTCTGTGGTGGTCCTGTGGGGTCCTGACTAATAAAGAACAGGGTGAAAGGAGGCTAATGACGTCTGCAGACAAAACAGATGGACTACAGTACAGTGAGAGTTTGTTCTCTGGTTAGGTCCGCACATTTGGACATATCCTCTGGTCCTGTTATGCAGTAAAGTTCACATAATGTAAAGTGCAACTGGTGTTCTTTTAAAGGTTGTAAAGTTTGCCAATGCAAATATCTGAGCAGACATGAATTAATGGTGTATATTTGCCTTAATTTTAAATGTTACAATACTTCATACTGAAACTCATAGATGTATTATAGATCATAGCTTTCATCAGTTATCATAGATTTATTATTGGGCTTCCATGTGTAAAACATGGCCAATTTTTATCTCTGCAACCCTCTCTATCTCATCTAATTCATACACGCCAGCCTAAAACTCCAGGCCTACACCATGGCAGTGAAGGCACTTTAACGGTACGTTCATAAGCGTTTCTAAATTCTCAGAAGCAGAACTGGACAGTTTCACGTGAACTGTCCTGTCCTACAGGCACGAGCTTCAGAGGAGCATGTGACTGCAGCAGAATTCGCACTCTCCCCACCTCCTCCCTCAGCCAATCAAATGGTGGGTGATGTCTGCGCACGAGCCAATGACCAGCTCACACTCCCCCCTCTCGAAACATGAGCATGATAAATGATTGCACGCCCCCACAGTGACACGCTCCTGAGCAAGGGAGCAACAGAGCAGAGAGAAGAGAGGCCAAGGCAGACTTTATGATAGCCCTCCCTGATAAAAGCACAGCTATCAGACAGAGAGAGGCCCAGAGAGTGTGCTAACTGAAGATGTGTCCTACAGTTTGCTGTATTTCTATTCTAGTGCATTTAATGTTGCAATGTAGTATACAGTATATTAATGATGAACTAGTATATGGAGTTAAAGTGTAGTGAACATAAGCTACTAAAGCCAAATCAGCGATTTCATCACAGCTTAGCTCACCTTCACTTGTGCATGACTGTAGCTTCAGCTGCCTTCGTGCACGGGCTCATAAAGCATTACCATTAGCTCAAGGTGCAATGAGAGTCAGCATTATCTTTATGGCTCTTCCTCTGTTCAGTAGGTAATGAATGAGTGGAAAAGGTGCCAAATTGTGCTCAGCACTCATCATCTCCCGTCAAGTGTATAATTACTGTACAGAAAAGTCAACTCTGTCATTCTGCAAAACGGGAGACATTGTTTAAAAGATATGTAGATATGTTCATCCCCTAAAAAACATATTTACCAACCTCAGTCACAAAAATCCTTATTAATATTATAATTCTTTATTCTGACATGTGAGCCTTATTCACAATATAATGTGACGGGGTGGTAAATTTGATCCTTAAATGGCTGCATTTCTTCGTTTAGGCTCATGTTACTGACCTGAAACATCTGCATCATTTGCTTTACAATAATAGTGTAAAACCATTTAATAAAATCATTTTTTCCCTTTGTATTTTGCGTAACAGGGTGGTTGGGTTGCGCTTGACAGACCCAGTCTAACATAAAAAAGCGTCAAATAAACAATTTAAAACAATAACAGAATTTTCTTGCTTCTCCAAAGGCTTGTCATTTAAAGTAATTTTACATCATTTTAGGACAAAACCAGTTATTGTGACTTCGGTTGGAATGGAAAATGCTCAGATGTGGTTTGACAAAAATTACCACCCTGTTATTTTACCCCAGGGCTCAAACAAGCCGCATAGCATAGTTTTCATTGTGTAACAAAAACACTCATACTTTTTTGTAAACACAATGTATGGTTGTCAGGTTAGCTTTTAGCCTAGCATCTGCTTACTTCGCCGGGTGTTTGGACAAAAGGAAAAAAGAAAAAATAGTCATTATTCAAATATACCAGGGTAAATATATGCATCTTTGCATTAATAATGTATAACATTTAAAGAAAATAAATGTATAAAATGTAGAACTAAACTGTTTGTTTCATTTAAAGCAACAGTACATTATTTATAAGCAAATCCACTTAGTGTGACAGGGTGGTAAATGTTACCTATATGGTTAACAAATGTTATGAGGTAACACTGATATGGTGATATTTTAGATGCAAATGTTGGTCAATACAGACATGTGAACATGGCAAAAAATTTACTAATAAAAAAATGATCAGAAATAGCATGTAATAGAAATAGTATTTTCTTGATATATCATGTTAAGAAGAACACTTTAATTAATAGCTTTAAGCTTTGGAAACACACTTTGGTTCATGTTTGTGCTTGATGCATCTCAACTAACATTTGGTAAGCAAATAGCACCTGTTTCGTAGAATTACTCATGTATTAAAAGAATTGTTCAGCGAAAACTTTAGTTTGGGTCTTACCTCATATAGTCAATCAGCAGCAAAGTGTCCAAAGTGTTCTTCCTGGGTTTTGTACTGGGGCTACAAGGCTAAAACACAAATAACAAAAGCTTATATCACACAAAAGAGCGCACTTACTGTACCTCTGGACACGTCAAGTTGAGCCTAAATCATACGTCTTGATTGTTCTGACGTTTGTGTACCAAAATGATTTATAATGCATTTGTAGCTGATTTTTTTCCAAGCTCAATTTATTTGTGGCATCACAAAAACACTGCATTTTTGTGATGCCACTGTTCTGGACTGTATTAGCATATCTGTATTAGATGTGCTCTTCAGCACTGGTGATATCTAATGCTTATCTTTTGGCTTTATCTTCCTGAAAACTGAGATTGTATCACTCTTTAACTCAAATAACCTAGTTCGACCTTTAACCCCAAGAACAGATGAAAGCGACTGAGACTGGCTTGCTACACTCAAGAGTGGCTTTGCTCAATGATTTATCAATGTATAATCAATGTGAACAGAAAGGTGTGAGGTATGTTACTGTGTTGTCAGTCATTAGTTGTCTTGAGCTTGTATGGGGTCCAAATGAGGAAACATTTGGCTTTAATCTTTGGTGACACTCTGAAAGACGTTTTCAGATGAGTAATTTGTGGTGAAATGTGTCCAAGATGCAGAAAAAGAGAGAGGAACAATACAAAAAAAAACCCAATACACTTCAGTACTCTTCTGTGTGGCTATCAGTTATACCATGCCAACAGCCCAGAGCCGGCCTTAACAGGTCAAATTGCTGATACTGAGGCTTGGTATCACTATTGTTCTGTTACGTGTGCACAATCAACGTGTGATGAAAAGCCTGCTGCACTGTGATCTCTAAGATTGCAAGGTTGTTCTACCTGATTTGCCTAAATGTCTCCCCTGCAGCCTGCCAGTTAATATTTGCTTATTTTCTCAACCAGACCAGGCTGCATTTGTACCAGGTTCTATAGGGATCGTTCCTATCTTATCTGCTGTGCAGAGTCCATCAGGGTAATGGAGGGTCAGTGCAAAAAAAAAAAAAAAAAAAAAAATCAGTGTCGTCAGCATAAGCAAAGCGCAATTACTGTCTACACTGTTGACTGAACACATAATTAACAGTACCAATTGTTACAAAAGAGTGTTGAGTTTTATAGTGTAGATAATAAATTAGGCTTTGCTTTGATTGGGTCTAACTAATAAACTGTGTAAATATATAGTCTATTGCAACCATTGCTGACACAGATGTACACACACACAGCTTGTGTAGTCCCTAATTAAAAAAGTATTGCCAATAGAATAGGACTCTCCGGAGCAGATAAACATGAACCTATTGGCATCATGCCTAATGTCAGGGCTAGAGGGGCTAGAGGGATATAACCCCCCTCTAGCATTGAGCTGTGGAGCAGTGGGAGAACTGTGTTCTCTGGAATAATAGAATGGTGTGTCATCCACTACTTTTGGGATGAGCTGGGGAGTTGGGGGTGAGGTAAGGTGGTGATTGTCCAACAATGCAATCAATTCCTCACAGCAATGCCCCAAAATCTAGTAGAAATTTTTTGTCCATGGACAGTAGAGACGGTTACCTCAACAAAAGCAGGATAGATTCTTTTTAATACCCTTGATTTCAGAAGAACCAATGAATTAGCAAGTGTCCCAATACTTTAGTCCATATAGTGTATAATGCTACATGTGTCTGTGTTGCAGCCAATGCATGTTGTTGACTTGTTGTTGTTGACTTGTTGACCGGATTACAATAAGCTGGATCAGCATTACTAATCTGACTGTATTACAGGATCCCTACCTGACTTCTGTTTTTGAGATGGCTTGGAAGTATGTCTTCCTCTGAGACACCAAGGCCTCTGTATCGGGCATGATTTGTACAAATAGCACACAGATATGGTGTACTTTGGTCAGTGTACAACAAAGAAGACTACAACAAGAAGGATTTCTGTGGATGGATTTCAAGCTAGAATGTGGGGCCCCTGCCTTCTTTCAACACTACAGATGTCTGTCTGTGACATTCACACCATGTAGTGTGTGGAAGACAGGTGGTAAGCGGGATTACACACTCAGCCTTGCTTCAGGGCCTCACAGCGCCTCCAGGCTATTTCCCTTATCTCTCCACATTCTGTTACAAACATATTTTTCCTTGATTTACCTAAGCCACTGGTTAGAACATGTCTAATAACTGAGGCCTAACCATGTGATCTGACCTGATGTAGAGGATGAGTGGAACCTCAGACTGAAATGAAACAGATGCAATTTACTTCAGTACTAAATCAATAAAATACCTCCAATAAAGCAATAACTACCATTTTCCACTTATCTGAGAGGTGTTGTGTCCAAATGCTAGTGCTAATGAATGAATGATATGTGCGGCAGCTGCAACAAAAGACACACCTTAGTAATTGACATTGCCTTCAAAGAACTGCCTAGCTTCCTAATAACTGGAACTAACATACTAACTAACTCAAATAAATTAATACATTTATACAGTGGCATACGAAAGTTTGGACACCCTAGTAAAAATCTAAGTGAGTAGGAGATTAACTAATCTCCTGTTATGTTATAGGCTATAAGATTAGTGTATTGTTTTTTGTTGTGTACAATTTTGAAGTGAAAAGTGGGAAGTTTGGGCTCCTCCCGAAGAGATTTGAGGTTTTAGATATTCTTAACTTTATAAATCTTTGACTTGAACTCCTGAAACCTTCAAACAATCAGCAGCCCAACTCTTCAAACAATCAGCAGCCATGGGCTTCCTCCACATAAAAGCAAGAGACCCCTATTAACTATGATTAACTAAGGTGCCCAAACTTTTGCATATAGCAATGTATAATATATATAGCATAATGTATAATATATCCAGATAAGGAGACAGGACAGGAGTTCAAGACAACACTCTAAAAATCTACTTTAATGCTTTTTAATACTTTTAACAACTTACAAAATTATATATAATTTTATATATATATATATATATATATATATATATATATATATATATATATGTGTGTGTGTGTGTGTGTGTGTGTGTGTGTGTGTGTGTATTATGCACAATTTATTTTATTTAAATTTCCCCCCAGGATCCTCCTCCTCCTCCTCCTCCTAGCTCGTACCCATAGGTGACCCTCCCGCTGGACCTGCCTGCGCAGCTCCTCTTCACGCTGCCTTTTAAAGCAAAGGGGGGCGGCATGAGCGCTGCCAGTCTGAATGAGGCAGGCTAAACGGGTCGTGTGCTCTCGTTCATTTCCCCCTCCTTTCTTCACTTCCCTTATAAACCTCGCTGGCACCCCTGTCGTTTCTTTTGTCTACTTCCAGAAAGTCCTGACCGCTTAGACAGCTTATCCTCCCTCACCCGTCAACATGTACCGGTATTTCGGAGAGCTCCTGAGCCGCGGAGCGGGCAGTGTCCTGGCCTCGGGATGCGTCGAGTCTGCCCTGCCGGCTTCCTCTGCTTTGACGCGGATCCGCCACTACAGCGATGCCGCGGAGAAAGAAGACGACCCCAACTTCTTCAGGATGGTGGAGGGCTTCTTCGACCGCGGCGCAGCCATTGTAGAGAACAAGCTGGTGGAGGACCTGAAGACGAGGGAGTCCCCCGAGCAGAAGAGGCACCGAGTGAGGGGGATCCTCCGGATCATCAAGCCGTGCAACCACGTCCTCAGCGTGTCTTTCCCCATCAAGAGAGACAACGGAGAGTGGGAGGTTATTGAAGGCTACCGAGCACAGCACAGCCAACACAGAACTCCCTGCAAAGGGGGTAAGAATCGTGGATATCTGCCCGGTTTTTCTGGCGTTTTTTTTTTTTTTAGTAAAGCGGAAGGTTTAGAAAACAACCCCAAACAAGTGCTTGACCGCTTAGTGGAGGGAGGAAGAGCGGCCGACTGGGGCTGCAACAGCTGGGGCTGTCAAGGAAGCTAGCTAGCTAACTAACTAGCTAGCTGGCTAAAGTCACAAGCTAGCTGTTTTTATGTCATTGAAATGTGGCTTGCTCTGCTAGAATTATGTTATTTCTCAACCTGGCTGCTGGTCATTTCAATTTAGGGTGTTTATCAGTGTGAATATGAACTAAATCAAGCTACACGTTCATGCAGTGCCAGGTCTGAACGAGCTGGCAGGATATAGGGGTTTGCTGGCACAGCTATTAGCCACTGTGCTAGCATGTGTATTAATCATTAAAAAAGTGCTTAGATTTGTATTTATTGCTTTTTTAAATCATTGCCATTTTTAAAATTATGAATAACATCTTTTTGTTAATGTGTTTAGACTAATTATTACTAATTATTTATCTTAATGAAAATTATTATTGTGATTTTGGAGCCCTTCCTGTTTAATCTGCCTCTAATGTTAATTAGTCTTTATGGCTTTATGGCTATTATGGATCAGAATAGCTTAATGAACTTCTAGCTGAAATCAGTTAAAAAAAAAAAACATGCATTTTACATGTAATACTATTTCAAATTCAACCTGAGAAATGTGGCAGATGTGCATGTTTTTATGTGAATGAAAGTGTGGTCCTTGAATGGGACAGTCCTGAGATCAGATGTAGGGAAATGACATGAGGACCACAGGGACTGTAAGGAGTGGAGCATGAGAACCATCTGCAGCAGCACCATAAGAATCCATGCACTGTGAAGCCCTTATGTCCTTATCGATGTCTATTAATAACACATTTATAGAGTAGATGCAGTGCCTCCCTGTCCTCTGCATTCAGTTCAGAGGTGTGGAGTAAACGTTGCTCAGATGTTGAGGAACAGAGGTCGGATCGTGAAGTGGAGGAGGGTCACCGCAGTGGGTTGTGGGTGCATAATGGGATGGTGAGGTGACGTAGCCAATCCAGAGGCAGTTCTGCGAGGGTGGGTTTGCAGTCTGGGGGAAGGGTGCGTTTACTGGACAACAGGGCCAGGCGCTCTAATTTGTCAGCTGCCTGACAGAAATACAACATTAGCAAGTGAACAGAGCTGTCTGGCCCACATGGAGAGCAGTCTTGGTGTTTAGATGAGGTGTTTTAACATAACTATAGAGGTTGATTTTCAGGTTCGCCTGCATACAGTCTACTGTAAATCAGAAAGTCGTGTGCAGTGACCTATATGACATGCCTGTTGGGCCTGTAGTGTTAGTTATTTTAGTGGTCTCTGGTAACGTCTTATCAGCAGCTCATTCTTACTGTCGGATTGACAAATTGAGGTAATCCCTCGGTCGTGTAGATGTTTGCTTTTGGAGTTTCAATGAACGTCATTGCAACCAAAACCTGATTTGCCGCTATGGTTGACATACTGCACAGTTTGCTGGGTGCAAATTACGAAGTGCAGGGGCAGCAGTTGAACTGTCTGCAGGAATGATACATGGAGGTGTTTGGTTATTTCTGCTTATTATGTGTCTGTTTCACTTCTTAGTTATAAGAGAGCAGATTAGTCAGTCAGCAAATGATTTGACTAGTCCAGCAAGAAGAATTGAGAACATGGGAAATGTAAAAGCATCTGTACAATCAAATATTATGGCATGACTATGGATTAGAGTGCTAGCTGAGTGGAGACAAGGCCGGCCATATTGACGGCGGATTGTCTGCCTTTCCTCCTAGGGAGAGCACAGTAGATGAGAAACAGAAGAAGCTCTGTGCTGAGTCATGCCTCTTCCTCCCTGTCTCCTGTACTTCTCCACCTCCTCTTTCCTCCAACCCTCCCTCCCTCCCTCCCTCTCTTTTTCTGCATCTGTTTGCATCTCTTAATGTAAACTGTTCCACCATGCATCGAAAACACCCCGAATTTATACTAAGCTTTTTCCATGGCGTGGCGTTTCAGTGGCGTTTGTACATTCTGGGTGCTAAATTAGTCTTGGCTTACATTATAGCAGCTGTTCAGTGCTCTGTCCAGTGTTTTAGTGAAGACTAAGGGTGAAGTGAGTTAAAAAAAAAAAAATACAGTGGAAAATTACCGGACGTCTGGGTCTGCATATGGTGATTATGTGGAGGCATAGGAAAAAGGTGTTCCCTGTCTGTCACACAGAAATGGGAATTGTGGGCTGACACGGATATGCATCATGTTTTTCATATGTCGACATGTTTGTGGACACCCCTTTTAATGAATGCATTCTGCTACTTTAAAGTGCACACAGCATAGAATAGGACTGGAGCAGATAAACATGAACCTATTGGCACCATGCCTAATGCCAGGCGTAGGCTAGATGGGTCTAAAGTCTCCCAGCATTGAGCTGTTCTCTTAAATGAAGGTGCTCCAACCAGTACTTTTGGGATGAGTTGGTGATGAGGTGGGGTGGTGATCATCCAACATCCTGACATCACTAACGCTCTTGTCACTGAATGCAATCAAATCCTCACAGCATGGCTCCAACATCTAGTAGAAAGCCTTCCCTAGACTGTAAAGACAGTTACTCCTAATAAGTTTGTCCATATAGTGTATACAAACATTTAAGAAACGTTAGAAATTAGGAATAATGCTGCGTTTACGTGTTGCTGTCCCTTGCCTCATTGGGATAGGCACCAGTCATGGAATGGTGTAAAACTGAAGTACACTTCCCACCTGTAGGGGGAGACCAGGAGCAAAAATACCAATTCTCACATAATTCTGCATTAAGGTTGGGTTCTCAAATATTCAGATTATTGCATGTCACAACAGGGGAAGTTGTGAAAATGGGCAACTTTTGACTGAGCAAACTGCCATTTCTATGGGGTTAAAAATGCAGTAAAATAATTATTTTTTTGTTCAGTAGCTCAGCGTCAGCTAGACATTCAGCTATTCCTGTCGGTAATATCAAAGCATCTGTATTAGTATTAGTGCCAAAATTCCATTTTAGACATGCCATAGTGTTTTCACCCATTGCAACATACTAACTGAGGTATAGCCAGATGTCATGTCTTGCTTGGGGACTCCTGAGATATATGATGATAATGGAACTCCCTAATGCTGTTTTCTGGTGCCCCGTGAAACTGGATTGGTGGTGCCAGGCTTCTGTGGCAGGCCATATCTGCTGCAGACATTTATTAAGATTCATGAGGCAGTCTGCTGGAGGAAAATGACAGTGTTAAAGCATGCTGAAGAGTGTTTCTGCTTCAGGCCAACACACACACAGTGATCCTACTTATGCAAGGGGCTCGCTTGCCCACTTTATCACTTTATAGAGTGGAACATTTTGTACCCCTGGTTTCAGTGGATGACCTTTTTTTTTTTTTTTTTTTTTACAGAATAATATAGAATAACTGGATTTTGTGTTTAATCATTGACTGGTAACAGTACACTGTGGACCATGTAAGTCTGGACCACTGTGAGCTCAATGCACTCAACTTGGCAGCATTTTGCATGGAGCTAATCTGCTGTGTCAGATACCCACAAGGCTCTGAGTACAGAATCCTGTTTCGGCCTGCGCGAACGGCCTTAATGACCCTTTTTTCATCTTTCTGCCGTGACTGGATTGCGCTTCTACAGATCACCTGTTTTCACAGGAGTGAGAACCTGTGTTTTAGTTTGCCATTTAGCATAGCCAGAGCATTGTGCAAGACTAGCTGGCATTTTAGCAAGGTCTCAAAGAGCTGATGGCCAGCAAGACGTGACCTGCTGAGCATAGTAGCTATGTTTACATATCATCATTGTCACGCAAAAAACATAAATCTCCAACATGGTAACTTTACAGGAGGAGAAAAGCAGCTTCTTAACTTTTAGTGGAAGTCAGTGTAAAAAGATCTTTTTGCAAGTCATTTTGAAGCGTTTCTATTGGTGCATTCATCATGAAATTCTGTTTCATGATGGAACTTGAAAAAAAATGTTATTACATGGAAAAGTTCAATGTATGAACCTCAGTGTTCTTCTATTTTGGTTCATAGTAAACATCATCAACACCCATAATAATAACTGGGCTGACTGTTTTTGCCTTCTTCTTGCAGGTATCCGGTACAGCATGGATGTGTCAGTGGATGAGGTCAAAGCATTGGCCTCTCTAATGACCTATAAATGTGCTGTTGTGGGTAAGCTGCTCTTTATATTCTTTACATATATATATATATATATATATATATATATATATATATGCGCGCATTACATCTGCTTTGCATGTTGTGTTGCTGAATTGTGCATGCACCCTGCCTCATATTCATATGTGCACGCTACTGCCTATGAAACGGTTTAATGTTGTCCTCTTTCTTCCTAAAATTCTTCTCCAGATGTGCCATTTGGAGGTGCTAAAGCTGGAGTCAAAATCAACCCCAGAAATTACTCTGTAAGTACCACAGTCCAGGGAAAAGAGCATGCACTAAAGTATGTGTTTATTCTTAAAAGAGTCAGTCTTTCATTCTCTAGAGCATTCCTTTCAGTCTCTCATGCCCCTAAAATAGCTTTTATTATTTGACTGTTCAGTGTACCAAGAGAGGGAAAACGGCCTTGTAAATGGCTGAGTGCTGCAAATGTGTGAAGGCCGCCTCTAGCTTGTGACCAGCTTGCTCTCCCTTTCTGGCTGTATCCTGGAATGGACAATAAGATGACCTTATTTGGTTGAACTCAGTGTATGTGTTCTGGTAGATTGCATAACAGAGTCACACTGCCTGGATATGCATTTCCTTATTCTTGTCATATCCATTATACATGTGGTTTAAGCTCTGATTCTCTCATATAGTAGTGAGTATAGCGGGAGAGGTGATTATTTGGACCTCTTCCTTCTTCTCTCAACCCCTTTCTTCCCATGTATCTTTGGCTCACCATTCAGCATATGGTCCAGAATGTGAATTCACTTTGCTTCACTTTGCTTTGCTTGTTTTGTGATTTAGCATGTAAAAAAAAGAAACACAGAAAATAAGACCCACAGTAGAATATACAAAGTATTTTTGCTATAGCATAGCATTATAGCTGAGCCTCATGTGCACTGAATAGGTACAGTTACAGCTGACTAGATAGGTAGGTGGCTAGAAAGATCACCTGTTTCTCTAATGTATATGAGGCTGTAATCAAAGGGATGTCTGTGTGTCTGTATTTAGCACAGTAAACCTGATTATATTCTAGATCTAGTATATTAGAGTATCTGTTTTGTAATGCTTCGTTCATGATTAGAACTACCCTAACTGGGCAAGTCAACCAGCTGGTTGCCTTTCAAAACTCTGAAAAGTTGCTTAATAAAAAGTGTTGAGTGAACAAGGTAAACAAAACCAAATGTGTTAAATAGTGTATGAAGTTGGCTAGTATGGCTAGTTTTTCTGTAGGTTTGTCCCATGACTTCCTTTGGCTAAAACAACAAAGAAATGCTGATCTGAGAGCCGGATTTCCCTTTTCTTCAGCTTCATGGCTGGAGTCTGAAAGAGAACGGAAAAATAGCTGACTTGTTGATTATGCATGTCTCAGCATTTTAATAGTTTGGTAGTCATCTGTTCTTGGTTGCTAAAAGCAGCTTTTCACACCTTTAGCACCTTGTATCATGTTACTGTCAGTGAGAACAATCAGGGGGACATTTCAGCTGAGATTTAATGGTGTCCCATTCTACTTTCGTCATTTGTCTTTTAATTCTGTGTAGGACAATGAGTTGGAGAAAATCACTAGAAGATTCACCATTGAGCTTGCGAAAAAGGGATTCATTGGTAAGTTAAACTGACACGACTTCGACAGATTGCTTGGAAAGTACACTAGATGAGATTATTTGCACATTTGTCCTTGTCTTAAGCGTGCTTGCACAGCAGTCTTCAACCCCCATCAAGTCTTCTATCTGCCCTGTGCACCTAGTCATGGCTGTAACACCAGAAACAAGCCCAAGAGTTATATATATATACAAGAGTTATATACCCTTACCTCCTACCTTTATATCAACATGTCTACTTTAGTAGTACCAGAGAACAAAGGGCCAGCAGTCAGGAAATCTTCTAAGGGTGCTTTAAACATTTGCTTTGTTCTGTTGACCATCTCCCAGCCCCTTCAAGAATAGCCCCTCTTTTTCAGATGCTCCTGGCCCCCTGCAGAGCTGTTTTTGGAAATGTATTCAGGCTACAAAAACATGGCTGTTTATCTGGATGCCTACCTGTTTACTCTAGCCAAGAAGGGTACAGGGTCAGGGGGCCTTCTTCTTTCACAGTGTTGCCATGGGCACCGGACCAGATCTCTTGAAGTAGCAGCTCAGGCTTAATAAGATCTTTCTAGATATAAGAAGAGTCACACAAGGTCTAATCCTAACCTTTAGCTAATGCTTATTTTTTACTGTGGTCTTTAACCCCAGCTATCTTCTTACAGAACCCAACCCTCATCTCCCCAACATGATTCAATAATCACTGCCTTCATAAGTCTTTGATTGGCTGTATGGGTTGTGTTAGGTTTGGGCTGTAGCTGAAACCTACAGGAACGTGGCTCTCCAGGAGGAGGGTTGGAGACCACTGGTGTAACTGGAGCTGCTGTGTGCTTGTTCACATGACCTGTGTTTACGTTCATAACTCTGTGGCAAGGGGGGGGCTCTGCCCTGACTGAGCTAGCAGGTTAAAATAAAGTCTCTCTCACCTTCTCTTCTCTTAGGACCTGGCATTGACGTGCCTGCCCCTGACATGAGCACTGGCGAGAGGGAGATGTCCTGGATTGCTGACACTTACGCTAACACTATTGCCCACACTGTAAGTGACTGAGCATTAGTTTATTCATTCAGAAAGCACTGCCATAGCCTTCAACACTCCAGTTGCTTTGACTATTCAAAAAAAAAAACTTCTCCGGTCTGACCTGGCCAGGTTATGTCTTGAGAAATATGTTGGTCTTTAGTCCCTTGGCCACTTCAGAGATTGTAGGAGTTTGCAGCCTAGATAGCTTTTGTTAAGGGTGTTTATGCAACAAGCCCTACAAACGCTGCTGTCACTATGAGATTAGCGATCCTGATAAACTAGAGTTTTGTGTAAGGAGAAAAGCTCTTTCATCTTAGTGCAGCTTAATCAGCTATAGCCTGTATTTGTTTTTTTTTTATCTGATAAAAGTGTGTGTCTGCAGTATTTGCCTTTGTAGATAGTAACTACATGCTGGACAAACGGTGTCTTTTGTTTTTTTTATACGTTTCCAGGCTGTAATAGTATGTTATTTAGAAAATGTTGGATGGAAATCATCAGTAGCAATATAGTAGCAAGAGGCTACAGCAGCTGGTGTGATTGAAAGAGGCTTAGGGTACAGTGTGATCTGTAATCTGGCACACAGAGTCACACAGATCTTGTTCTGAGCATTTTAAAGCACTGTCTTAATGAGTAACAAATAATGAATACAAACAACCATGTCATCCTAAGCATCATATTCAGTGTAGACTACATTACTTAATGAAATCAGAATAGGCCTGTCAGGTTTCCATGGTTGCACATCACAAAGCAATGCTTCTTCTTCTCCTTTTTCTTCTTTAATAATTTCTGCTGATTATTTGCAGCATACGTCATCTCACAGTTTTCTAGATACAGACACTGTTCTAACTCCAGAAACACTTAGCCAACCCCATTGGATACCTCAACAACCACTTGGCAACAGACTAGCAAATGCCTGAGATGTCATAGCAACTACCCAGCAACCACCAAGCAACACTATAGCAACCATCTGGGATATTACAACTACCACCGAGCAACCACTTACCAAAACCATAGCAACCACCTGGGATATCCTAGCAACCACCTAGCAACACAATAATAAACACTACCCAGCAACCACCAAGCAACACTATAGCAACCATCTGGGATATTACAACTACCACCGAGCAACCACTTTCCAAAACCATAGCAACCACCTGGGATATCCTAGCAACCACCTAGCAACACAATATCAAACACTTCCCAGCAACCACCAAGCAACACTATAGCAACCATCTGGGATATTACAACTACCACCGAGCAACCATTACCAAAACCATAGCAACCACCTGGGATATCCTAGCACCCACCTAGCAACACAATATCAAACGCTACCCAGCAACCACCAAGCAACACTATAGCAACCATCCGGGATATTATGACTAACCACCGAGCAATACTATTGCAACCACTTACCAAAACCATAGCAACCACCTGGGATATCCTAGCAACCGCCTAGCAACACCATAGCAGCCATCTGGAATATCCTAGCAACACCATAGCAACCACTTAACAACACCATAGCAACCATCCGTTTTCTTTTTCTGTTGTCTTTGCAAAAGTGTTTGTTTTCAGGGTCACTCTTCTCCTAGGGAGCTTGCAGTGTATGTGTAGCCAGCACTGCTGCCATGGCAACATGGTAAAACGATAAAAAACTTATACAGTGAACTGTATAATACTGTTTCTGTTATTCTCACTCATAATTTCGAGTTAGCGTAAGAATGGTGTAACGTGTATCTGTCCACAGCAAGCAGCACTTTATATAGTCTCTTCAATGCTGATGTATTTCACAGCATTATCAGTGCTTGATCAGATGGGTAATATGCATGTGTTTTCATGTGCCCAGTTGAATGTGAAAGGATCAAAAGGATAAACTCCTAAAGCTGTTCTATTCCAGTTGAATATATTCAGAATGAACAGTAAGACTCTGTTCACAGCCAGTGCTCTGAATAGAGCGTGATCCATTCCCTGTTGTGCTGTCTTCGGTTTCCTCCTGTCCCCTTTGGGTTTTTTGGGTTTGCGTTTATTTATAAGCCACAGGGTTATCTTCTTCTTGGTTGCTGATGGGTCTAGCTCATTCAAGGCTGCTTTCAAAAAACTGATTTGTAGATAAGAGATCTGGGCCGTCAGATAGCCTTAGGTTGTGCATTTCTGCTAGAGCTGGGAGTAATTGCCTTTAGTATTCTGCCATTCATTTGAAATGGCAGAGGAGAGACACTGCGACGCTCCCCCACAGGTGAACAGTAAATGATTGATGATTCTCTGAAAAGGCACTGAGTGGGTTGGAGTCTATGCAGGTTTGATTGAGGACATTAGAGCCTGCTCGCCAGTACAGCCTGCATGTGGACAAAGGCTACAAACATGCATGAACACAGGTGGATAAGCACAGCTGTATATTTATAGTATTACTGAGCTCCTGGAAGGTTCATGAACATCAGTCTCAATAAAGAAAAAACATTCAGTGAGCGGCGGTTCTGCAGACAGAAAAGGCTTGTTGATAAAAGGGGTCAATAGTGGATGGCCAGACAGGTTACAGCTGACACAACGGCTACAGTATCTCTACAGTTGCGGTGATCAGAACAGAAAGGCAGAAGGCTAGAAATGGCAGAAGACCATGTCAGGTTTCACTTCTGTCAGCCAAGAACAGAAAGCTGAGGCTGCAGTGGGCACAGGCTCACCAAAACTGGTCAGTCTTTAAGCTGGAAAAAAACATACACAGAAGGTAGGGCCAACATTTGGCACCAACCGTTTGAATCTGTAGATCCAACCTGCCCTGTGTTAACAGTCCAAGCTGCTACAGGTAATTTAATGGTCTAGGAAATGTTTTCTTGGCACACTTTGGGCCAATTAATGCTAGTAAATCACCACTTGAACGCCACAGTTATTTAGGTATAGTTGCTGACCATGTGCACCCCATAATGGTCGCAGTTTACTCATATTCTAACAGCTAATTCTAGCATAATGCATGTGCAACACGTGACAAAGCAGAAGACATCTCAGCATGGTTTTATAAACAAGACAGTGGGCTCAGTGTTCTTTAGTGGATGAGCAGAAAGGGAAAATTGCAGCATGAAGGTGCTCCTGAAAATATTGCAGGAATTATGTGATGCAATCATGTCAACATGGGCCAGAATCTCAGTTGTGAGAAGGAGTGTCCCTAATAAAGGTCGATTGAAATGCTGGAAAAATAAATAGTCATGAATCTTTCAGTGGCAATTTAGAGAGATTTACTTACAGATATGTAACCTGTCCTGTCCTTCAACCATGATGGGGTATCTACCCTCAGTGATCTCTATATTTGTAAAGGTAGTATATATTTATAGTATATTTAGCAGACCCTGTCCCCAGGTGTCAGGGTAAGGTAAAGTGCTGCAGTTGTTTTTCTGTGAGCTTGTCCTTCCCCTGCATAACCTGTGTCCTCTGGTCCCCCTGCTGCAGTGAGTCTGCTGTGAGAACATGTCCACTCCTCATATCTCAGCCCTTCCCCTGCACTCCCTCACGTGCACAGATCCACATTACATGCTCTTAGTCACACTTGGAAGAACCTTGCCCCCTGTCCAGCCAACCCATGTCTTTGTCTCACTCAATAAGGCTCCTTTATATGTGTGTGGTGAGATTTAGAGAGAGAGAGAGAGAGAGAGAGAGAAGGAGAGGTGACATGGACTGCAGTGGTAGAGTTGAAGTTGACTATTCATTGAGCTACTTCTTACTGGGTGTCGCATGCAGTTACTGTACACTGGTTGCTGTTGTTGTTTACAGGATCTATTTTTGGCCTAAATCTGTTTTTTTTTTTTTTTTTTTTTTTTTTTTCTTTTTTTTTTTTGTGCTGTTTTTTTATGTACTGTCCACCACTAACCTGTGTTGCATTGACCATTGTGTTTTATATGGCTTATTAAAACAGGCCTCAAGACACTCACACTATCTTGACTGTGCATGTTTGTCTCTGTGTTTGTGTGTCACATGTGTGTGTCTCTATGTAGGACATCAACGCTCATGCCTGTGTAACAGGCAAGCCCATCAGCCAGGGTGGCATCCATGGCAGAATCTCAGCCACAGGTCGCGGAGTCTTCCATGGCATTGAGAACTTCATCAATGAGGCGTCTTACATGAGCAAACTGGGCCTGACCCCCGGCTTCGCAGACAAGACCTTCATCATCCAGGTAAAAATGAGAAACAGCAAAACAGACAAAAGAGCCAGAAATATCTTCGCTGTTATAAGTTATCTCTTCTTTTGATGCTCCCCCATAGATGTTTTGTATATATTTCAGCTTATATTTAACTAACATTCTTCTGAATGTAAAATATCTGGTAGATGCAACTGAACTCTACATGATATGTAACAGATTCTAAGAAGCCTGATCCTAAACCATATCCTAAGTTTGTTCCAATTGATCTGTAGAAAATCTGTAGGCCCATGCAGGCCTCTTAGTAGACCACATATTAAGACCATCCATTTGAACAGAAAAATCAGTCATACCTGAGCATTTTGTATATAATTGTTGTTATATAATTGCAACATTGCTCTTGGGTCGTTTACCATCAAATTTCCACTAAATGTAAAGGGCAGCTAGTAATATTATACTAATAATATACTGCATTTGTTTTTTTTGTTTTTTTTAAATAAAACTAAAAAACTCAAGTCCCCACAGAAATCACAGTGATCAGACAGTGATCAGTTTCTTGAAGGTGAGGAGTTGAAAACAGGAAATAATGTCTGTGATGGCTAGACGTCTGGGTCAGAACATCTCCAAAACATCAGGCAGGTCTTATAGGGTGTTCCTGGTATGCAGTGGATGATACCAACCAAGAATAGACAACCGGTAAACTGGTGACTAGTTGTCTGTTCATGGACACCTAAGGCTCATTGATGCAATCCATGCAAACCCCACCTCACAGCTAACAGGCTTCAAGGATCTGCTGCTAAAGTCTTTGTGCCAGACACTACAGGACGACTTCAGATGCTCAGATCTGGTGCACAAGGGGGACATACTCAATATTAGACAGGTGGTGTTAATTGTGTGGCTGATCGGTATATGTCAAATTTGAGGTAGCTTATTATTTTTAGTATGTAACTAATAGGTTATTTTAGCAAGCTGTTTAAAAATTATTAATTTATTGATCTAGATTAAGTTATTAGCATTTGCAATGAGTTCTGACATTGTAACCTTGTGTAGTAAAATCAGAGTTTGTCTGTAATACATCTTTACAAAGTAGGGCATGTCTAATGTTTACATTTGCTACTTAGGTCCTTTGGCATTGCAGTTATTATTATTATTAATAATAATAATAATAATAAGATATTTGACAGCTTATAGGATCAGTCGGTAAGCTCTATTAAATCTATTATATGAAATAATTTAAGATTATTTCCTTAAATTCGGTACTGGTGACACAACTTTCATACAGACCAGGCTATTTACCATCTGCAAAAAAGACATTCATTAAAATAAACTTCACTGTTTGGTGGTAAGCCTGAAGTATATGAGCTGTGTGAGGAAGTTGCCAGTATCTTCTCTATAGAAGATAGTGCTGAGAAAGGACAGTTCACTTTACTGTGTAGACCCACATTGTGTGTTAAATGGGTCTCTGTTCCTGTTATGGTCTCTGGCTTCAAAAAGAAGAAGGGAGCTTAAAGTCAGCATTGAGTAGAGCTCTCAGTTCCTCCTGGAAAAATGTGTTCCTCTCTCAACACACCCAGCCTTCCATCATCTCTGATGATGTCTCCACAGTCTCCACTGTCTCCACAGCTCTGAAACTCGACCCACAGCTGCAGTCATCTCTCAAGATAAAGCGTCAGGGCCACAGAGCAGTAGCGACAGACTTTTGTTTGTTTTGTTTTTGTTCTTTTCCACTGATGTTCATTCTTAATTGCAGTGGAGCCAAAGGCTGACCCTATCAATCTGCTACAGACTGTGATGAGGAGGAGAAATCCAACTGTGCTGAGCTTTCTCGCTCTGCGCATTGACTGATCTAGAGCCTGTAGGGATTACCACCTCCTGAAATTCAATTTTCTTTGAGATTTACTGTTCTGCACACTGAGCAGGAGAACAAGAGGAGGCAGAAAAGGGCAAGAAAAACATTAGAGTGGGTTTATGCATCGATGCCATGGTGATTTGAGAGACTTGCTAATGCTTCAATGTCAAATGGAGCCTTTTTGGTTTTTTTATAAAGCGTGTATAAAGTTTGGGTTTACAGAGACTGTTCATCCTTACATATTCCTAATAAGGCTAACTTGTAATCTACTAAGCTGTGCACGTTTTGCTAGGGTAGAGGGCTTTAAAGACAAAATGAGACTGAGGTTAAAAGAGTGCTGTAGGTTTCTGGACCACATGGGGGCAGCAGAGCTTATTTCATCAGACTTGCAGTGGCATTGCGTACTGAAACGTCTCTGAACAGATGCCCACTATTCTAGCGTAGCTTACTACTTTAATACACCAAGATGCATTCACTTCCATCCTGTTTTAGCCAGTTCCACAATAGTATTCCTGTAGTCTTCCACAAAAGCATCGAAATTAAATCAATTTCAACAGATAACTGTAGATTAAAATGATCTTCATTAAACAGATGTTTGGACATGACCAGTATTTGAAACTGAGATATTTAGACATCAGTGAGCTATTGTGCTTAACTGTCCACTTCTACAGAACTGTTAACTCCCACAGAACAAGATGTTACGTTTATATCTGTAATGTTTATCTAGGTCAGGGGTGGGTAATGCCTGTTCTGGGGGGCTTTTCATTTCATGCTCAAGCACACCTGATTAAACTTTCCTGTTAATTGGCAGGTTTGGTAGGTCTGTTGGACCTATTGGAAATCAGAAAATCATGCTGGACTCCGGCTCTCGTTTTCCCACCCCTCACCTAGATGGATATAATCCCACTTTATCCCACCTTTTCATATTTGGTATCAGCATTTGTCCATACAGCAATCAGCCATAACAGTAAAACCACCTGCCTAATATTGTGTTGGCCCTTTGTGCCATCAAAACAACTCTGATCCATCAAGACATGGACTTCACAAGATTTTTGAAGGTGTCTTGTGGTATCTGGAACCAAGATGTTAGCAGCAGATTCATTAAGTTCTGTCCAGACAGACAACCCTGTCGCTGGTTCACCAGTTGTCCTTTCTCGGACCAGTTTTGCTAGCTACTATGCACCGGGAGCACCCTACAAGTCCTGCCTGGTGTTTTGGAGATGCTCAGAATTTGGCTCTTTTCAGAGTGGCTCAGATCCTCACGATTGTCCATTTTTCTGCTTTCTTTAGAGGATTGTTAAAGAAATTGTTTTCTGTTGCAGGGTTTCGGAAACGTGGGCTTGCACTCCATGCGTTACCTCCACCGTTACGGTGCTAAGTGTGTGGGTATTGCTGAGATTGATGGAAGCATCTGGAACCCCAATGGCATCGACCCCAAGGAACTGGAGGACTACAAGCTGGTGAGAAGAAGATTTATAGTATAGTTTAATGGGAAAGACTGAACACTGTAATGTACCATGGGAAAACCCTTTATGAAGGAGTATTTCTGTAATTATTTCCACAGCAACATGGCACCATTGTAGGCTTCCCTAACGCTCAGCCCTATGAAGGTAACATCATGGAGGCTCAGTGTGACATCCTCATCCCTGCCGCAGGAGAGAAGCAGCTGACCAGGAAGAATGCTCACAACATCAAAGCCAAGGTCAGAACTGGCCACAAACAAATGCACTGCTCAGTTAAATCTTCTACAAAGATGTATTCCTCCCATTCATTCTTCAGAATACTGTTCTGCCTCAGTCCACCCTGTTATGTAAGCCTGTTATACAACAGTGGAAAACATACTTATTCTATGGGGCATTCAAGGTAGAAGGAAGCTTGTTACACTCTGTCTGAGGCTATTCTTCTCTCGCGGATTTTAACTGTCTGACAGTTGCTCAGAATGCCGGCCGTGCGAAGGTAGTCTCGTCTATCTAAACGAGATCTTTCTCTTGTAATGTTGGTTAAATGAGAATCATTAATCCTGGTGACACCCAATAGCTCACATTGCACAAACCAGTGCTTCAGCAAAGGCTTACAAAATTTAACTCATTCACTACTTCAGACTGCGAGTGAAAGAGCTGGTCTGGTGAAAGAGCTACACAGAGGTTTATTTTAAATCAGTGAAAGCTTTGTTGTTATCCGATTTACATTCTTCTCCTTCCCTTTTAATTTTTCTGCCAGATTTCTGTTCTGTTCAGCTGAGTGCTTGTGTACAGCTTTTTGATCGAACACACAGTTTCCATGTGCTAACCAATTTTGAGGTTTTTGTCCCCTCATGAATGAGTGGGGTGCAAAGGTTTATGCACCCTTCAAATGATACAAATACTTTGTAACACGCACTTAACTACATGGGACACCACAACAACCACTTAACAATCTTCTAAGACTCATAGGTCATAGAAACCTCTATTTCTAGTTTACTTTATTATTACTTTGCTGTGTGAACTTTAAATGACCAATTTAGACTCATGCAGTCTAAATATTCTAAGAGTTGTAAGAGTGTATATATACATAACAGCTGTTCTTGTGCTCTCTGTGTAGATCATTGCTGAGGGTGCCAATGGACCCACCACACCCGATGCTGACAAGATCTTCCTAGAGAAGAATGTCATGGTTATCCCGGTAAGATAGCGTTTTGCGGAGTTTTGGTTCTCTTTGTTATTTTATCTCACACATAGTGTCTAAAGTATATGACGTAGTTAACTGATGAAGTGTTGCCCATATCAAGTTTTATAGTTAATGGTAAAGATGGACAAAAATGGAAGATTTCTTGACCAAGACCAAAATACAAAACCATTTGATCTTCATTTTTGTTTTTGTTTTTGTCATTTTATTAGCATGTTTTTGAATAAACAATAAGGAAAATCACTTTTATTATTATTATTATTATTATTAATGATCTTTTTTCAAAAGACAAAACTGAGCTGACCAATAAAGACAAGAATTCTTACAAAATATAATTCAAAAACATCTGGTATACAGTGTTGTTGAGCTCTCTGGGGCTTTCTTTCTGTTACTGTAGTTTTGCTGTGTTTTGTGTATCATGCAGGGTATTCAGGTATTCACATGATCAGACCTGTAGTGTAAGTTTTTGAGCATTGTATTCTCTTGATACTCTGCAGAGTTTTAAATCTGGTTTCTGAAGCAGTTTCTGCCCATAGTTTCTGGCTTTTTGTAAAAAAAACAAAAGTGTTAATTTTTTACCATTTCAGTGCATGCAGCAGGCATTCCATTAGTCTGGCCGAGCAGTACGATACTGCAGCAGTGCTAGATAGATGACACTAAAATAATGTGGTTAAATCTTAACAAATCTCAAACACTTCTGCTTTCCCTTGGATTTAACCAGTTCACCATGCCTCTTTCTCTGTAGGACATGTACCTAAATGCTGGTGGTGTGACTGTCTCCTACTTCGAGTGGCTAAAGAACCTGAACCACGTCAGTTATGGTCGCCTGACCTTCAAGTATGAGCGGGATTCCAACTATCACCTGCTGAGTAAGTCCGGAAGAATGCTAAACACACTCCTTCCTCAGGTGCCCTAGTGTATTTTAAGCAGAAAAGCACCAGATGGAGCATAGCAACTATCTCTGTTTGCATAATATTCGTTAACCTGTTACCATTACTCACTCTTCCTGCCCCTGCATCAGCTGTTTCGCTGTATTTTGGGCAGTGCCGTGATCACTGATCAGCAGGGTGTGCCGTTCTGCCCTGCAGCAGCATAAACAATTCCTCCCCTCCCAGTGCTTACTGTTTATGCATCATTCAGACAAGGTCATAGACAAGTGCCTTATCCCTCAGACATGTTTTTATTCTGGGTCATATTCTCTTTCGCTGCCTTTTGACCAGCATAAGCAAGAAATTTAAAGACACAGAACACTGAAAAGGTGTATACACAATATGGACAAAAGTATTGGGACACATACACATTATACCTACAGGAGCTTTTATGGCCTTCCATTCTAAATCAATAGGCATTAGTATGGAGTTGCCCCCCCCTTACCAGCTCTAAAAGCAGGCTTTGAAGCGGAGTCAGCAGAGCCTTTTTACTTTTATATATTATGCTCTGTAACTTTACATGATTAACCACTTCATGGCTGAGTTGCTGTAGCTCCTAAATGTTCCAATTTTTCAATAAAACCACTCACAGTTGATGGTGGAGTTGGTGGTGGTGTGATGTTTGCATCCTAGTACAGTACCACCTCAAATTTAGAGTGCCCCATTCTTTACAAATGTGTGCAAACACAAGCTGCATGGATGAGTGCTTGGTTTTATACATCTGTGACAATGGTACATAAAAAAATTCTAAATTCTGTATAATGAACAGATGTGTCCCAATACTTTTGTCAAGATAGTGTATGTCCGTATTAAAGATAGAACGAACCTTGTTGATCAGAAATAATATCCCATGTCCCTAATTTCTATGTTTTTATTTTCAGTGTCTGTGCAGGAGAGTCTTGAGAGGAAGTTTGGAAAACAAGGAGGCCCCATCCCAGTGGTGCCTACAGCTGAATTCCAGGCCAGAGTTGCTGTGAGTATCGATTTTGTTGCTCTCTCCATCTCTGTGTGCATATTTGTGTGTCTCACAGAGAGCAAAGACGAAGGGTTTTCTGTGAATTGTGTTCAATATATCAAGTGTAGGTAAAGTTTGTGTTCATTACTTTGAATGTGGACCTATATAAAACAGTAATTGTACGAATGCTGTGTAGCTGGCTTAGCTTAGTTAATGGATTTGCTCATTCCAGCAGCACATTACTTTGTAAAAATGTAGTTTTTCATGTTGGCATTGTCGTATAATTAGCCTATTCACTGATCCGCTTCTTATTAGCCTGCAATGGTAACCATCATTGTGAAGATTGACGGTTTGTGCCTACATGGCTGTTAGTAACAAGATCTTAAATATAGATAATGTTTCTAAAAATTCTAATAATGAGTGACATTAACTCCTCATCTATTGAAGCTATCAGACTGTACTGGCTAATCATTTAGTTGAAATCTGCAGTAGAATCCTGTGTGCGGAGTGCTGTGTAATGGTGCTAAATGGACTAAAGGATTTAGTTCTGTCTGTCAAGGGTTCCTGGACTCACAAGCCATGCTTGTCAGAACCCATCACATCAGGCTGTAGTGAACTTGTAGTGCTTACAGATGTTTTCAGGGAATCCGGATTACTTAATAATTCAGAAAGAGCTGGTCTGCTGTGTGAAGCTGGTTTAACGTTTTTTCTGTGATTTGCAGGGTGCTTCTGAGAAGGACATAGTGCACTCTGGTCTTGCCTACACTATGGAGAGGTCTGCAAGGGTGAGTTGTTTATTTCAATAAATTAAACCCTACACACCTTATTTTGCCACATCCACTTTCAAGAATTTCCAGCCGTTTTGTATTAAATGATTTATAGCTGTATTGTATTAAGAGTGAATGCAGTCTGAAGTACGCTACTGCTGTGGACACTGATCATAAAATAGCCAGCTATGCTAACCCAACAATACAACAGGCTATTTATTAGTTAGAGCTTTCCAACGCAACACAAAAAGATGGGAGTGTTGTGGGGCACCATGTCATTTATATCCACCGCCTTTCAAAGAAGAGGACCTTTGTTGGTGGTAAAAGGTGCTAAACCTTCACCCAAACCGTCCACATGTCTGCTCTTACCATTTTATGGACTGGAAATCATCACCAGATCATCCTTACCCAGAGAAATGGCTCTGTTATGAAGCTCTGGTGAAGCGGGCTTAAAAGGCTTGTGAGGCTGTTAGGTAAGATGTTAGCCTAAGAGCTAATCTAAGAGCTAATCTAAGAGCCTTACAATCACATGACTTGTCCGCTTTACCAGAGCCTCATGGCCAAGCCATTTCTCTGGGTAAGGGTTTCTTTCTTCAATTATTGTGACACCCTCTAACATATTATAGTATGTTTAATTTTGCTGTAGCTGTACATCTATGTCACTGACGCACCAGAAGTTCTAACACAAAGTAAACCTCTTAACCACTAAACTATTTATTTTCCTCTGGTTTTCAAGTTAATGGAAACTGTACTATGGGTTAGTTGTTTACATGGAAATATGCAATCATGCACCATTTATTTGGAGGTGTGTCATCAAAAAATAACTTCTTTAGAAGTTATATTACCAGTCATTGTATTAAGAAGATGTTAAATATACTAAACACATGTATGGGGGAAAGCAGCTCTGGGGATCAATTAATGCTAGCAGCTAGCAGCTGTGTAGAAGTCTATTTTTTAGGATTTCAGAGAGAATGCACATGCTTTACCACACTAAAGAATTTACTATGTTGTGAATGTGAATCTGTGAACGTGAAGCTGTTGCAAAATACCCAGTACACACACATGACTGTACACATCAGTACACTGAGCATAGTAACAGATTTATGTGGTGTTAAGGTTTTATTCGGTTATGGATTTATATGTGGTTTGGGCCAAAGGAGGATGCCATAGTGCCATAACAGTACCATCACCATGTTTGACAGAGGATGTGATTTTAGGTATTTTGACCAGACCCTTATATGAGTAATGGTTTCTCCCAAGGGTACTTCCTCCAGCTTTGAGGGTCTTTTTCTTGCCACTGTCACTTTTGGCTTTCTCTTTTGGGTTTACATGTCTTGTTTGTTTTGTTGCTCTTTTGTCTTCTTTCCGGATTCCTGTAAAGCTGTTTGCAGCAATGTCCGGTTTTATGTAGAGTTCCTGTATTAATGTACCAGCCTATTACAAAATAAAGATTTATGTTGACACCATAGCCTACAGTTAACCCCCTGAAGGTTGTTTTTTTAATCAGTAGTAATTCATTTTAAACTTAATGCTTTACTGAACATTATATTATATATTATATACTGAGCGTTATATTAATCATAGATCATAGTGTACTGTATGTTCTTGGCACTTGAGGCCTTTGCCACAGTTAAGGGTGGTAACAGCACTGCTTAGCCATGAGACTGTAAAACACAGCCTATCCTGTCATGAGGTACATGCACAAAACTGCTTTTTACAGTTCAATTGCTTAATGACATTAATGATGTTCTGGTGGAGGTGATAAAGGGTAATTATAGCTGCACTCTGCCGCCACCGCCTTGTCTTCAGGCACATATGAGTCTTCACTCTGGTATGATCGCCACATAAAGCACACCTCCCCTTACCGTCTGTGCACATACTCCCCAGGGGAATTCTCAAACACCTAGTGATGAACTTGGTCTAGTGTTACTTCGTACCTGTGTGCCAACCTTTGTGTCAAACTTTCTCTACACTTAATTGCTGCAGATTTTATTCATATCAGTTGCTGGTAACTCTCACCCATGATTTTTCAGTTTTGTAAAACCTCATTTGTTTTGTTTTTTTGCAGCAAATCATGCGCACGGCCAACAAGTACAACCTGGGCTTGGACCTGAGAACGGCAGCTTATGTCAATGCCATTGAGAAGGTGTTTAAGGTGTACAACGAGGCTGGCCTGACCTTCACATAAATTTTCTAACCTGTGTATTATTCTTTTTTTTTTTTTCTTTTTTTTTTTTTTTTACCTCTGCCAAACCATCCCTCCCTCCTTTCCAGTACCAGCCCTCTCTCTGTCTCTGCCCGACTGTACCACAGCCTTTTGACATATCAAGATTTGAACCCTATACTGTCTCCACAAGTATTAATACCTCCACGTTCATGTTCGCACAGCCCCGAAACATGTTCGTGCAGAGTTTTTAAGAACATCACTGCTCTATTTGTTCCGTTCTGAGGCTGTAGGTTCGATATCTGTCTGTACTGTATAACGAGTAGCCTCCAGTCTGGAATCAAAACAGGCAGCATTGTTTTTTTGCAAACTTCATATTGTCCTGATGTAATTCTGTCTAGTCTATCACACAGCTGTGGTAGGGTTTTTATATCGACCCGTCGTTAACTAATATGGTCCTATCCAAATGCTGTAGTAGCTCTCGAGTAATGTCCGTTGTTTGCTGTATTTTTCATTCACAGTGGCGCAGCGTCAAGCCAGCTTCAAATCAGAGTGAGGTGTACAGTAGTTTTGTTCTTCGGCAGCCCTCAAATGTAGGTTTAGGTTCATTTATTTTTAGCCTATGTTGTCCCAACTCTTGTGACCCCTAATGTTCTGTGATTGTGAGAATGAAGACCGCACTAAAGATGCCTTAGACCCGAGAGCAGGAGTTTTATACTCTGAGGAATTCTGTCTTTTTACCCAGAGGTTCACAACTGTACCATCCATACCTTAAATCCGTCCCATATTCAGTATTTTGCCTTGGAGACATGCAGAGTCTGAATTCTTAATTTTAACTTGATTGGATCGCCCACAGAACATTGGGAATTGGGCCTTAGATAGGTAGGTCTGTGTAGGTGACTTTTAGCTCATTTGGGAACAAAAGCATTCACAAAGCTCATCTAGACCTTCATCTGGAAAATTTGTTTTTGGAAATTTGTATTGCCTTTTTTGTTGACAATAAAAATGACAACAAATTTTTTGTGCTTCCTTGCTCTTAATTAATCCCTTTAAGCCCTTTAAAGCAAAGTGTTTCAACATGACCAATGTAAGTAATTACATAAAATAAAAATAATAATAATAAAATCTGTCTTTATATATATATTTATATTTATTTATTTATTTATTTATTTATTTTGTTTGATTAACAATCCTGTGAACAAGAAATTCTGAAAGTATCAAATATAATAACATTAAACTGCACAGGGTTATCTACTTAAATAAAATAAAATAGTTTTGATAGACTTTAAACTTCAGGCATTAAAATATTAAACAGCATTGGTTTTTCACATAACCATATTCTCTGGGTATAATATCTCACATATTCAATCCACAGTTAGACTCGCAGTCATGTACTTCATAAGCAAGTCCTTTAATTTCATCACACAGAATAGTGGTGAGTTCTGCAATCTAGTTTAGGTGTAGTTTACAAAATATATGACAACTCTCAAACTGTGACTTGGTGTGTAGATGAGAGAGTAAAGATGAGGAGAATCATTTCAGTAGTTGCTTCCCAATATTCAACACCTTGTCTGCTGCCTTGTCTGCTACAACTTCAGTTGCAGCTTTGTTGATTGCGCCGCCGACCATATTGCCAATACCTGCAGGAATAACAACCTCATTACAGGCACACACACCGATCTGTGCAAGTTTGAGTTTGACACCTAAACAAATAGTAATAGTTACAGACTTGCATTTCTCACTTTTTCGCTTAACAAGGACTTTTATTTTGTAATGTTTTACTGTATAATCATTAGAATCCATAGAAAATTCATAGTTTTACAGGTTAAAATATTTTATTTATTTGATTAGAATCCATTTGTTCTTCTAACTAGCTTTCTGTTGCATTAATGTTTGCATTTGTTCTAATGTTAAATGTTAAGAGGGTTTTAACACCTTGCTCTTCAAGACTTTTGAAAAGGTCTAATGTATCACCCTGTAGTTTTCTGTCTATCTTATTTCTGAAATGAGATATGACTGTATGTTTCTACATCAAAAGATGTTGTGACCCCTTTTTCAAAATTCCTTCCCCTAATATCGTGACGAGGGCAGATTTTAGTGGTTAGTTGTAGACTGAATTTAAGAGGAAAAAACTCACCTCCTGCCTGTTTCTTCTCATTTTTTGCTCCTCCGCCGATCAGCGTGGTGACTTTCTCTTTGGCAACGTCAGCTTCAGGAGAGGTAACAGAGGAACATGTTAAAATGTTCATATAAAATGTGTAACTTTATTTTTGCCACTGTTCATTTTTTTGACAAAATCTAAATCTGGTGGTTGTTCTTAACATTGTGAATTGACCAATAGAAATGCCCCGAAAACTCTTTATTTACACTGACTTCCAAAGAATGTTTTTTACCTTGTTCTGTAAAGTGGCTGTTTTGGAGATGCAAAGTTTGTGTGTAATATTAACCATATACAACATGTAATTAAGATATTTCTGAATCCTATAATCTCCTAGTGAGCTACAGAGCGCCCTTTACAAGGTAACATGATGTTAGATGTTAATGGTCAAAATGTAATTTTGAAAGTAGAGCAGTGTTACAGTGTTACGTCCTCCTGAATGGAAAAAGACAGTGTAGGAATGAATCTGCTGACTTACCTGCCTGATCAATGACCTTTTCCACCTGTCCATCCAGACCTCCCTTCATGAAGTCCATGTTTATGAGCCAAGTCTTGCTGACAGCAGGTAAGGGTTAGGTGTGAAGTCAGAGTGTTTGTGTGTAAACCTGAGAGCGCTGTGCTTCTTATAGAAACTGGAATGTTTAGCCATCTCCCACACACACACCCCAACAGCATGAAAGGAAGAATACACCCATTCAGGGATGTTCAACCTCATCTACAAACATTCAAGACACACCCTTGTAGATGTTTAGGGTTGCCTCTTTCTTTTTTCATTCTTTCTCATTTTTTTGTCTTGATCTATTTATGTCTCTAATATTTGATCCCATTTCTCACTTTTCTCGCACAGCTTATCTGTATTTTCTATTGGAGCTGCATTGAAAGGCTCTGATAGACTGTCTGCCAAAGCCTGTTGTCTCAGGGTGGATCGGCAGGCTGTTCAGGTTTGGCTTTGCTTTGATGGCATAATTAATCTTGTGTGCTAGAGAGCAACACTTACTGACTACCTGTGTAGATAAAATAGGGTGGTTAACATCAGCACTACAATCAGATTCAGTCATGGCAGACATCTCTATTGGGTTTAAGCCAGCACTTTGACAAAGCCACACCAAAACATTCAAAACTCAACCATTTAGTTGCATTTTGGATCATTGTCATTCTGCATAACCCAAGCTTTGAATGTTGGTGTGATGCTCCTACTGTGAAGTGTAGTGTCAGCTTGAAACTAGATGTTGTCCAAAAAGGTTTAGTCTTTAAACTGTCAGCCTGTAGAACATTATTCCAAAAGGTTTAGAGTTGTCCGTTTGCTTTTGTGTAACTGTGAGACAAGCATTGGTGTTTCCTCCAGTTTGCAGCATTTTCTGCCTTGCTGCAGTCCCATAAAGCCCATTTTTGTGCGCTCTCCTTTCTCAATGTGGAGCTATAATTCACTGACTGACTGACTGAGGCTAGACACTCCTGCACTTCCTCTGAATTTTAACAGAAACATGTAGTAATGCTACAGGTTACATGGGGTTTGGGAATGTCTCTACATAGTGTTTCATATTAAATCATAAGCAGGGGCGGATCTAGAAAAATATTCTTGGAGTGGCGAGAGGGGGGCAGGAATATTTAAGTGGGGGCATTATATGGCAGACATATATATATATATATATATATATATATATATATATATATATATATATATATATATATATATATATATATATATTGAATTTAATCACAGTGCTCACAGACAGACTGTTTCTACACACTACAAAAGGGCACAAAAGGTCTTGCATTTGAGGTTTCATGTGAAACAGTTTATATTAGAAATAAGTGACCATACAGTGTGATCTCGCTTAACAGGAGATAGAAGTATGGTAAACAGTTCTTGACTGTGTCAGAGTGTCTCTCTCCTTTTCTCTCCTTCCACCTCATCCTCCTCTTCTCTCTCTCTCCTTTTCTCTCCTTCCACCTCATCCTCCTCTTCTCTCTCTCTCCTTTTCTCTCCTTCCACCTCATCCTCCTCTTCTCTCTCTCTCCTTTTCTCTCCTTCCACCTCATCCTCCTCTTCTCTCTCTCTCCTTTTCTCTCCTTCCACCTCATCCTCCTCTTCTCTCTCTCTCCTTTTCTCTCCTTCCACCTCATCCTCCTCTTCTCTCTCTCTCCTTTTCTCTCCTTCCACCTCATCCTCCTCCTCTCTCTCTCTCTCCTTTTCTCTCCTCCCACCTCATCCTCCTCTTCTCTCTCTCTCATTTTCTCTCCTTCCACCTCATCCTCTCTTCTCTATCTCATTTTCTCTCCTTTGACCTAATATACTAGTACTGTGCTTTCATTAGAATCTGATTTGCTGAGTTGCTTTTGACACCCAGGTAGATCTGTTTATAAAATGACTTTTATCTTTAATTCCTTACCTATATGTGTATTTTTTGGACATTTTTTATTGGTCAAAAATGAAAGAACGACTGTTTAGATGAGTTTGTGAATGTCTCTACATAGTGTTTCATATTAAATAATTTGTTTATTCTTGAATAAAATGACTTTTATCTTTAATTCTATTTTGTCGTATTTCTTTTTTAAAGTTTCAAAATGCAGCTGAATTTTCATTGAAATGATGGTAAAATGCCATAAAACAGTCTGCTGAAGTGTCTTTTATCCAGATTAGTTGCACAAATGAATCTACATTTTTGCACCAAAATTCCCAAAATACATAAGGCTATAGCCTTACCTTCATGTGTATTTTTTGGACATTTTTTATTGGTCAAAAATGAAAGAACGACTGTTTAGATGAGTTTGGGAATGTCTCTACATAGTGTTTCATATTAAATAATTTGTTTATTCTTGAATAAAATGACTTTTATCTTTAATTCTATTTTGTCGTATTTCTTTTTTAAAGTTTCAAAATGCAGCTGAATTTTCATTGAAATGATGGTAAAATGCCATAAAACAGTCTGCTGAAGTGTCTTTTATCCAGATTAGTTGCACAAATGAATCTACATTTTTGCACCAAAATTCCCAAAATACATAAGGCTATAGCCTTACCTTCATGTGTATTTTTTGGACATTTTTTATTGGTCAAAAATGAAAGAACGACTGTTTAGATGAGTTTGGGAATGTCTCTACATAGTGTTTCATATTAAATAATTTGTTTATTCTTGAATAAAATGACTTTTATCTTTAATTCTATTTTGTCGTATTTCTTTTTTAAAGTTTCAAAATGCAGCTGAATTTTCATTGAAATGATGGTAAAATGCCATAAAACAGTCTGCTGAAGTGTCTTTTATCCAGATTAGTTGCACAAATGAATCTACATTTTTGCACCAAAATTCCCAAAATACATAAGGCTATAGCCTTACCTTCATGTGTATTTTTTGGACATTTTTTATTGGTCAAAAATGAAAGAACGACTGTTTAGATGAGTTTGTGAATGTCTCTACATAGTGTTTCATATTAAATAATTTGTTTATTCTTGAATAAAATGACTTTTATCTTTAATTCTATTTTGTCGTATTTCTTTTTTAAAGTTTCAAAATGCAGCTGAATTTTCATTGAAATGATGGTAAAATGCCATAAAACAGTCTGCTGAAGTGTCTTTTATCCAGATTAGTTGCACAAATGAATCTACATTTTTGCACCAAAATTCCCAAAATACATAAGGCTATAGCCTTACCTTCATGTGTATTTTTTGGACATTTTTTATTGGTCAAAAATGAAAGAACGACTGTTTAGATGAGTTTGGGAATGTCTCTACATAGTGTTTCATATTAAATAATTTGTTTATTCTTGAATAAAATGACTTTTATCTTTAATTCTATTTTGTCGTATTTCTTTTTTAAAGTTTCAAAATGCAGCTGAATTTTCATTGAAATGATGGTAAAATGCCATAAAACAGTCTGCTGAAGTGTCTTTTATCCAGATTAGTTGCACAAATGAATCTACATTTTTGCACCAAAATTCCCAAAATACATAAGACTGTAGCCTTACCTTCATGTGTATTTTTTGGGCATTTTTTATTGGACAACAATGAAAGAAAAACATTTTGGCTGAATGTATCTACATAGTGTTTTTTATATTAAATAATTTGATTATTCTTTCAAATAAAATGACTTTTAAAACTAGCAACATATGCAAAAGAAAAGTCAAGACAAAACATAGGTAGGATTTTTGCACCACCTCTCCACAAATCAATCAAATCAAAGTTTATTTGTCACAGAAATAATCACACATGGTACACGGAAATAC
The DNA here is from genome assembly GCF_030463535.1 of Salminus brasiliensis. Lineage (NCBI taxonomy): Eukaryota > Metazoa > Chordata > Actinopteri > Characiformes > Bryconidae > Salminus > Salminus brasiliensis. The sequence continues at coordinate 11,590,414 of NC_132899.1, read as the reverse complement.
TTTGACAACTGACCACTAAAATTTAAGGATAAATCAAAGAAGTCCTAAAAATTTTTATTTATACAGATAATATGTTACCAAAAAAATAAGAAAGCAATAGGCGTAAATACATATAACATAGAACAGAATTATTATCAGTAATGTTTGATATAGAGATAAAGCTAAAGCTAAAACTGGCATTGCTTCTGAGACGGTATTTTGGAAACGTGTGGAAAAGAACAGCTCAACCACTTTAGCAGGTGTGTGTGTGTGTGTGTGTGTGTGTGTGTGGACAGCAGTGAAGAATGTGTGGAAAGCAGTTATTAAGACTTGAGGAGGGCTTACAAAGACTAATGGAAAGCTTTAGTTATCTGATTAGCGTGTGCATCAGTGACTGTAAAAAATAAAAAAAATAAAAATATTATATAATTATAATATAAGTATATATTATATTTATATAATATATACTCATATATTTTCAGATATAAGAAAGCAAACACTCAAACACATCTGAGTAGATTTCAACAAAACTTTATTTCATTTATACTGTTTATAAAACCAGCTTTTCTGCTTTGATGCCAACTTAATCATTTTGGGGGCGCATTTGTGTATCAGTTTGTGTGTGTGAGTGTGTGTGTGTGTGTGTGAGAGACTCTGTGTGAGGAACACATCTGACTTGGCATGTGTGTATATGTCAGATACGTGTCTATGTATGTGTGTGTATATGTGTGTGCATGTGTGTGTGTGTGTGTAATAGTGAGTATACTGGAGTGCTGATAAGGCAACATGCAGTCTTCAGTTCCCGTTGGCTACAGAGTGTAAGGTGGGGTGGGACACCGCTGAGTGACAGGCTGAAGAGGGGGGTTTCAGTTGAAGTGTGAGAGAAATTAACGCGTCAGTAGGGCTCGAGACATTCTTCTTATTGGCAAATATCTACACTTCTTCACATTCTCTTGATAAAACACAGTGCTAGAGACTCATCTGCAAATTGCTACAGAACAGACCATTGCCAGACTCAAACGCAATGGTGGGGCTATTGCTTCACATTGCAGGCATTATAAATCTCTGATACGCTGGCACACCAAATGCACGACATGCATTGCAACAGAAATATAAACACAAGAACATGAATTGGGGGGGAAGGGGGGTTGTTTTATTTCCGCTTACTTTTTCTCCAGTCTCCCTTCAGCCCTCAGACCACCTCTTCCTTTTCAACATTGCTCCAGACACAAACAGGAGGAACGAATGAACATATTGCTTCTTTTGACTTGATAAACCGAGCTGATCAACGCTTACCTCACCACAGCTGTACAAGGATGAGCAAATAAGTCAATGCAAGCCTGGCACTGCTACACAAAGACTGACAGGTAGATATGTATACAGTCAGTGTGGTATACATCTCAGATGGTGTGAGCACATACGAACTGATAGAACTCTACACTACGATAAGTCTACTATAGCACACATTAACTCCAGTTTTGTCACCTTTAGGCTAAAGGAATGTAAAGTATCTGAGGGTACACACACCTCATTACTGCATATGTTGCAACATTAAAGACAACATTTTTTCAAATGCGGACGTGGCCTCGTGAAGACCTTACACTCACTGCTTCTTGGCCGAATGACGTGAAATGTACTGACATTGAACATCTAACACCTCTGGTGCATCGCTTCCTACCGCTTTCCTAGCTTTCCTAGCTTTCCATAAGAGGCAAAACCTTAATCTCAACCATCTTCGTTCTATTTTCTGTTCAGTGTAACGCATGTCTGTGTATGTGTGTGTGTGTAAGTGTGTGTGTACATGTGTTCGAGTGAAGAGGCAGGGAAGGGTGACAGCACTAGGACAGCAGCATGATGACACCAACACTGGAGCAGTGGGGAAAAGGGAGCACTACACACAGAGCAAACGACACGGGCATGAGGGCCTGGGAAAGTCTGTTTCCGTTTTGGTTTTTCCGAACTGTCACAAAAAATATATGAAGTGTGTGTGGCATGAGACGATGGGAGCAGGGTCTCTGAGGTGGGGGGCGGTCTGAGGTCGGAGAGAAGTTCCAGCCTCCGGCCTAATAACCCTGTTTGAAAGAAACAGAGAACTGTATCATAACCAGGCTTCTGAGATGGTACCGCTTGTTCTCGGTGTGAGTGGTGAAGGAAATAATTGGCACAAATTCTATGAGCAAAAGAACACAATTTCCCCTTTGGCCACAAGATGTCGAGGGGTGTAGAGTCTGAGGTTTGCTTCCTTGGTTTTACACAGGATCTATGGTGCTAAAAGAGCTAACAAGGAATGGAAGCCTACCTTACTAAATAAGATGCCTAAATCAAAATATGTGAGCAATTCCATATAAGAGCCCCTCAGGCTTCTCTAGTGACCCATGTCTCAAACAAAAAGTGGTTTGTGAGTGTGAAGAAGGTTCTCCTTTCTAGAACCTTAAGATTAAGTAAAAGGGCCTTCACAGTTACGCAGTGATAGAGGGAAAAGAAGACTGTCTGGCCACCCCTGAACCAGTTTGAGGATCAAAGTTTTATGAAAACCAAAGTTCGTCAATGGGATAGGTGTGCAAACATCCAATTCGCATCACAAAAATCTGAATTTCCAAGATGATTGAGAACAGATAGGCAAGCTTATGTGGTTTCTGTTGCCTGTAAAATGAACAAAACTATGTAACATCTAAGATTATAGTATATTGCCCATACTTTTGTCCATGTTTATAGATAACACAGCGTCACATGGGATTAGAAAGTGCATCAGCAAGTGTATTTGGGATTGCTTAACAGCTTGACATGGTTTGATGCAATTGGTTCAGCTAAAGAAAAGACATGTCTTGCAAATTAACCTGCGTTAAGAAAGTTTTAACTTTTTAGAGAGTCTTATTTTTTGTTGCTTACCTGCCCACCATCTCCACCCTCCATGCCGCCATGGGAGAAGTCAGCCTGAAGACACACAAACGTATATACATACACATGAGCTTCAGCGTGCGGGCAGTAGCTTATTCAACACTGCAGGCTGTTTCTTAGCAGAGCTCACTTCTTAAGAAGCAGCTGGGCTTTGGCTTCGGGACACCAAACCTCATTTGGCTCCCTGGTAAACATCAGCACAGCCTGAAGCTTCATTGACACATGCACTGGTGCAGAAGGGAAATGGCACTCTGCCTGAGCAGGGAAGATGTTCCTCTGATGTTAAATGCCATCTTATGACTACTGGGATGGATAAATGATGGGTAGCAGTGGTCAGGGTCAGCTCTCTGACTCTCTCTGATTACCAGATAAAGCATGGACATTGAGCCTTTTGAAAAGTGAACAGGTCTTCAGATGGTGTGGTGGTCAGATCATCTCAGGATTTTACTTAGATACTATAGAAATGCAAAATGGAGGGTACCCATGGTTGTTACTTTTGGATATTTGACGGTATATTGAGATATTGCTAGAAATAGGAGAGAATCCAAGTTTAGAGGAGATTACTAAAGGTAAAAAAGAAACGGCATATGATATTGATGTGCCTTTTATGCATGAAGGTAAAATCTGATCTCTGATTTAGTCACACTGGGAAAGCACTTTAGTAAAAAGTATAAACGGTCTCTGACCAAAGTATAACTGGATAGGATTTGGACATGAAACAAAATCAGTAGTCTAGGATCCTCCTACAGTCAGCAAGTGGAATTAGCACTTTGAGCCACCCCTATGTTTCACATGCATTTTACAAGCTCAGACATAGAGAGCCATTACTGAAAGTGAAAGAAGCAAGTGGACTGAGGTGGTAGAGTAATAATACAGCAAGTATCAACGGAGTAGCAACGATTGTGGCGCTATTCTCTCTTTTGTAGGTCAGTGGAGCATCAACACGATTTTGAAGCTGTTATTTTAAGGCAAAATTCTACATAAGGCTGCTTTAATGCAAGGTGTAGACTTTAAATGTTACTCATATAGCCAAAGGGACACTGTTTGACTGCTAACACTCTGCTCCAAACCTTCCCCCCCCTTTTAGTTTGGCCTATCTCTCTCTCTTTCTCTCTCTATCCCGCCCTTCCACCCCTTCTGCAGTGCAGTTAGGCTGTGCTGAGTCATAGGGGAGGGACAGATGCGTGCGTGTATGTGGTAGGAGGGGGGGAGTAGGTCTAGACTATCATCCCTTCCTCAGCTCATCTGCATTTCACTACAGCTGATACTTGGTTAATTCGGGTAGTATATGGATAATTCAGGTGTTATTTGGATAAAAGCAGATGGTATATGCCCACACCTCCAGCACACAGCTGAGTTTCCAGTTCAGTTGAGTCCAGCACAATGCATGCATGCACTGGTTATAAATTAATACAGAATATTAATGCAGAAAACCTGAGAGCTCAGCAAATCACACATGCTCTATAGCCAGGCACTAATAAATAAGTCATATCATCTGTAATGTTTATTATTATGTAGAATAACTGTTCACCAGGAACCTGAAAATACTGGAATGGCTTTTGATATTTTGAACTGTAACTAAAAGAAATCTACATAGGATTTATATAGTTTTGACAGTGTGTTAGTTGTGCTGCCACAAATGGATCAGTAAGAAATGGTTTCACTGATCTTCTCTATTCCCCTTGACAGAGGAGTAGGCATGCTATTTCGGTATCCTTTGTGGTTAGTCAGGAAAAGGGAATGTATTCAGTGCAGGTAATGTAATGCAAATACATTCAGTTGGCATCCAGGTATGAATTATACCCAGTGTATTGTTAGTACTATTTCTTCCTCACTGTTACAATGATAGGCATGAATTGCAATAGCAAGCACCCTTAAAGAACCGTGCTATCCAGTAGCACCCAGGCATATCTTTATGCATGCAGAAATTATGATATTTCAACTCTCGCTGCTTTAAGACAGATTAATCAATAATCATGGTTAATATCAATTTGCAAAAAAATGAATCATTATGGAGAGCCCTGTGTTCAGCACATTCACCCCGTTTATAAGATCCTGCTATGATGAGGTAGCTTTCTACATGCTAGCATTCAGTGGCCATACTCTTATGCCTCCCCACCCCCAAACCCATTGAACAGGCACCTCATATACAGGCTCGTCCTGTTAGCAGCATGGTAATAAAGTCATGGAGAGACAGACAGAACAGGTTAGACACACAAAACCTCTGAGGCAGAAGGCAAACACGGAATGAAACAAGGCTATGCTAACAGGGCTGACAACAAATAAAAGGTCGTACCCATCAATTAGTATGACTCACTATGACACATCATTGTTATTGATTTTTCTACTATTGCTATTACTAAGGTTTATGACCCACTTACAATAATGGTCTTTGGCAGATGCTCATATCCACAGCAACTGACAGCTTAATCATATTACAATGTTATGAGCCTTACCCAAGGACTCTTACTGGTATACTGGGCGAGGAATCAAACCTCAGTCTGGCACATGGAAGGCAGTGGTGTTCCCCATTACAGTATATCACCCACCAGTCTGCGCTTCCTGAGAGGCAGTATGCACCTCTGATTGTCATCAAAGTAAGGGTGTTGTAGACTACTGATTACTTCAGGCCAGTGATTCCCAACTCTGGTCCTGGAGCACCCCTGACCTGATTATCTTGTTGTTTTGTTTCTTTTTCTTTGGTCTAATATCTGATCCAACCAATCAGCTAATTGCTCCTTCCTAATTGCCCTTCCTGAAGTGGGCATGTCAAAGCTGGAAAATACTCAAAGAAGTCCAGGAATAGGACCAGGATTTGGAAACACTGCTTTAAATAGAATAAGTTCAATAGGGCAGACAATGGGATCAACTTTAGGAAAAGGTGACACCTGCTGGCGGCCATTATAAAAGCACCTTGTTTAAAAGCCCTTAAACCTCAAAGATCTGTCATGACTACATAATGTACATATTAGTTAAAAAAATGATCTTAGTTACTAGTTTTAACAGTGATAACTGTATTTTAAATCATTAAAAGGCCTTGCATCCCATATGTTTTTTTTTCTTGTCCCACTGTATTTTATTATTTTCACCACTTTAATGTTTATTCATATTTACACAACTATTTTCCAACTCCTCCCAGTGAGTTAAATAGGCTATTTTTTGCACTTGTTGCCTTAAAGGCTGATGACCTAAATTCTGGACTGCCATGTATTGTGTCCCATTCAGAAAGCTGTCCAGGCCGTTACTGTGTGATGTGTAGAGGGGCTAAAATGCTGTCAGCTGGACTAGTGACATCACAAAAAATGAATTGAAAACAGGCTATACATAGTACAGTGTATACTATATATGAGTGTATACATTTTTATGTATATATATTATAATACATATATGTAAACTGTACATACTTTTACACAATGTAAACAGTCATCACACACTACATCAAACCTGCTACATTTAAAAACCTGAGGACAGTTTAGTGTTCATGATATGGGCCCTTTAACATACACAACTACTCACCGGATTAACCATGCCGGTTGAGGCAGCCACGTTCTCAACTCCTTCCACCGTCTTCTGTCCCAGCTCATTAGTGCTCGCCACTGCTGTGTCACCAACTATGTTTGCCTGCTCTGTGGTCCTGTTTGCCACTGTAACAGAAAAATAAATAAATAAATAAATAAATAATAAAGAGGATAGGTCATGATTCCTCATCGTCATTTCCTCAATCCTTTCATCAAATGTTCAAAAATGTTTGATGCTTATTTCTCACCTGTGTTGACACCTGATACGACTCCCTCCTTTGTCTTATTTCCTGCAAAATAAAAGAAAACAAATGATTTTTTATGCAATCCAGAATATATCTCCCTCTCTCTATCCCTGTGAAAGTTTGAGGTGAACTTAATGTCACTGTGATGTCCTTGTACTATTTCTGAGTAAACATAATTGGTCCTTCAAAAGGATTTGAAAGGATCCCTACATAAAATAAGCAATTGCCATTGCTATGTTTAAAACCCTACAGTGGCCTTTTCCTCGATACAATTCAGGTTTTGAGTCTGTGTGTGTGATCGAGTTATGAAGACTTGATGTTTAAACAACAGACAGTGACAAATCTGTGCTGTTTTAGGTCTATGTGGGATGTTATGCTGCTTCTTTGATGGATTTGTTTATTAAACTTTGCAAGCTGCTATCAGTCCCTGCTGGCTGATATGCCCACGCTAGCGTTTTGAAGTTGTGTTGTCGCCTGGACATCAGAGCGACATACAAGGTTACTTATATTACTGTGGTGGGCCAATTTAGTGTTAGGAATCTTGCCCAATGACTCTTATTGGTGTAGCGCAGCACAGTCACCCAGACCGGGAATCAAATCCCAGTCTTCCGTGGTGTGGTAGCTCACTGGCAGGTAGTGGTGTTATCTGTTGCGCCACACCAACCACCTAACCATGACTTATCATATCAAAATAACGAGAAAGTAACTTAATAAAATGACTAATGTCAAACTAACAAGAATGTGTCTGAGACTTATCCTCTTAAAATAAAAAGAAAGTAAAAAGCATCTTAAAATAATGACATCATCTCAAAATAAAGAGTAGCTCAAAAAATGACTTATCTCAAAATAATGAGAAATGATCTTCGAATAACAACTTATCAGCTCATAATAAGGAGATAATATCTCAAAATAAGGACATTATTTCATAATAATAAGAAAGTATCTCAAAATAATGATTTATTGTCTCATAATAATGAAATAATCTCAAAATAATGACTCCTGGAGACGGCTGGAGAAAAACATTTTAGAAATATCCAGATACGTGTGGACGGGGCCTGAGGTACCAGACAGGACTGTTTTGACTGTGTTACTTATTCATCTGCAGGGTCTGTATCTATCTGTATAAGCAGTGTTATATATAACAGCATTCTTCACTGAGTCTGAGCTGGTGTGATTTTCTGTATTAAATGCATTACTCTCCCACATCAATCCAGCAGTAATGGCTGAACTAAAATGGATTCTTAACATTTCTGATGCACTGCTCTTTTCCTGACTGTCCATGGACCTGCTTTTAGATGCTTCCCTGCTGATTAAATGGTGGTTACATAAGCAGCTGTAGGGAGCACGAGAAAGAGGGAGTGAGGAGAGAAGAGGAGAGGAGAGGAGAGGGAGGGGGAAAGAGGAAAATAAAAATGTAAAAATAGGAACCGGCCTGAAGTGAGGATATACTACCAAATCTAGATTCGGTTAGATTAGGTAATGGCATGATAAGCCATTTACTACAGCCTACTACATGATGCCCATTTTTAAATTTTCTTTTTAAAAATAAGCTTTATTGAGAATGAAGACGTCAGAAACACTGTGATTTAATATTTATGCAGAAGGTACACAAAGCATACACTCTCTCATTTAGTCTCCCATCCTGTCTCCCTTTTTTGTCCTTGACTAGGTCTTGTTTTTAGGTGCCGCTGTATCTCTTTTTCTCTCTCCTCCTAAGCGACACCCGCGTGACTCAGCCTGGCTGCGTGACTGGCGTGCGTCTGCTTGTCTGCACCTTCTGCAGTTTCTATTCCTGCTCTCTCTCTCTCTCTGTGACTGCAGCACAGTCGCTGTCCCTGCTAGTCTAGAAAGCCTGGCAAATTTGGCCACCTTTTACACCCCGACCCATATGGGAGCGCATCATCTAAAGCACTCAATTTCAGCTTCCCATATGTCTGAGGATAAAATAGGCCATGATGCAGCACCCAGCTGCTTAATAATGAAGCCAGGGCCATTTTCGCTGGGCCGTGCCCAAGCCGTTGACGTCATATGGTCCTGTTCCGAAACGTCCTCCTACTGAGAAGAGCTTGTGGCTGCAGAGCCATAAATTTCACTGCCCTGAACCTCCTCAGCTAATGCTAACGCATGCACTATTCTGCAAGATGTACAAGACTGTAGCAGCTAGCTATATACAGCAGGCCACATATTTACAGTAACCGTTCAGTTTCGTGGATCATGATCATTTATACCTAAAGGTTTAAAAAAACAATTTAGAGAGAGAAAAGATTAGCTAAGAGTTAGCGACTGGCTAATTATTCAGTACAATACAACAGCCAGCAGCAGCTACACTGTTAACACTGTACAGTAGCAGAAAGGAGCTTCATGCTTGGTTGCCCACTGTCCAATACTGGAGCGCTCTCAAGCCCCCAGATAGCATTTTACAACTGTGAGGGCTGCTAACACAAGAGCGCAACCTCTGAAGGAATGACCTTGGTAGGAGGAGTGGTGCAGTGTGGGAAAGAAAGTGGAACACGCTGTGCTCAGCTGCAGCGTTTAGGCGATAAAGGTTTGATTGGATTATTTCGGCTCTTTGCGGCGGGGTTATAGATCAGGAATATTACATCATAGATTCCGAGCTGTTAATGCTACACTGCAGACCAGAGACTCGATTCAAATGTGGGCATTGATTTCACGTGAATGTACTCCTTTACATACACCAGTAGGTCACCTGACAGACGATCACTGTCCACAGTTTGATGCGTGATGCTTAATGCAGAGACATAAGGCTCCCTGTAGCTTGTGTTCAATCCATAACCAGGCCTATTGATTACTGCACAAGCACAGCAACCTTGATGAAGGCGTGTTTGTCCTTGACGCCATTACTTGCTGTTTTTTTTTCTCCACTATTCTCACTATCCCCTTTTTTTTGCATTTGCTCTCTTCCATCTGTTCATTATTGTGCCGATGAGTGTGTGTCCACAGGGCTGCAAGCCTATGACATAACACACAGTACTGCACCCCTCATCCTCCAGCCTATTTCTCTCTCTCCATCTCCATCTCCATCTCTCTCGCTCTCTCAGTGGTGGAAGGGGTGGGGGGAAGTTCGTCATCCCGCTCAAGCAAGCAAATCCTGCCGCAACAACACATGCGCACGCGCACACTCACCATACACACACACTCACACACACACACTAACACGTGGTGGTGGTGGGGTGGGGGGTTGGGGGGGTTGGGCTTGCAGAGAGGGATGATTGCTGCAGTGCTCAGCTGATTCTTACTTGTCAAACCCCAACACCCCCCCCCCCCCCCCCAACACGCACGCACACAGAGATACACGACTAACCTGACTACACTGAATAATATAAAAGCATATAATGGCCTTCCTTATTAATTCATAATTAGTCACAAAAGATAAACGTTGGCTGGCATTCTTCACACACTGTGTGCATTTCACTGGGGACCTTTTCCGAACATTCCAGTGTGGGTGCTTGCCATCATCCTTGAAGCCCAAATAGATATTTTTGGAACCATTTCTTGCTAATTCAGGCTGGTGCAGTTACTGCATGTGCAGATACCCTTGCTTTAGCGCCCTGAATGCCTTCCCTTGTCAGGCCTCTTTAGCCGTCCAGAGCAATGACGCAAAAAGAAACCCTGCACTCAAGCAGAGGAGGATCGGGATGCTATAAGGAGTGCCGGCAGTCCTGCACATAATCATAATCTCTATTAATGCACCCTACATGTGCAATATTTGACATTATTTTACAGTGTGACTTGCTTTTATCCTTTCGCTTCAATCCAGGACCTCATCCATCTTCTTCCTCCATCCCTGTCTCCACACCACACCCCTGTACTGCCTCTGCAACGCAGTCATCTAACCTACATTTCCAACCACCTATTTTACAGCCTATTATACAGTCTGCAATTACGCTTCGTCAGCGCCCCAAGCTGGGACCCCTTGCGAGACCCTGTCTTCTTACACACATACACTCACACACTCACAAATGCACTGGAAATCTAGACTCATCGATCACATGCACTCTAACTCCGTAGGGAGGGTCTCTGAAGCCCCTTTTTACATAATGAGCTGCTTATTGCTCGTTATTGCTGTCTGCACAGCGCTGGACTATCCTGTAACAGGACGTTTTTATACTAGTCCCAGAACACAACTGTGCCCCCCCCCATCCCCCATCTGTCCTCATTTCAGTACTTACCCACGTACAGGACCCCCTCTTTGGTCTTCAGAGCCGCCTCCTCCACCCCTGCCTTGGTCTTCTCGGCAGCGGCCACCACACCTTCCTTGGCCATGGAAAATCCCTTCATTAGTACATCCATCCTGGACTCTGTGTAGGGAGCTGACGCTGGACGCTGGTCGGGCCTGTCTGGCTGGGTCTGGGTCTGTGTAAATGTATGCGTGGAGATGTGTGTGTGTGTGTGTGTGTGTGTGAGTGTGCGAATAGAGCCTGAGAGAAGGAGGATGGGAGTGAGAGAGAGAATGAGAGAGAGAGAAAGAGAGAGAGGATTACGCAGTGTTTCTGTGCTCAGACAGAAGCACACTGGGGTACCTTTGATGTAGAGAGCGGTGGATAGAGCGTGAGCAAGAGAGTGTGAGGGAGAGTGAGAGAGAGCAAGAGAGGAGCAGCTGCAGCAGGACGGGATGCAGTGAGACAGAACCTGCTGGATGCTGCAGCGTATTTAAGTCGTGCTGCGGCTCCCTCCCACCCACACCCCCACCTCCACTCGCACTCGCACTCACACACTCTTAACCCATCCCTTCTCAGCCTCCTCAGCCTTCTCACACACAATGTCACCCAGGCTAATTCTAATTTAATGTTCTGCTTTGAAGCTGGAGGAAATGCATGTATAGGTCAGATTCTTTACCTGTATTCAGAACAATGATGAGTAAAAATGTGAGATGCAGGCCTGCATGTTGGTGCTGTGCTTAATGTACTGGTAAGATTTCTCTCTTACAGAGACAGAGGATCATATTCTGTAGCAAAAACAGGTTGGGGGATTGTGGGCTGCAGTAAGCTTTAGGCTTCCCATGATGAAAACTAGGACATGATGTCTCACCAAGCTTCCATCAGTGTTTTACTTCATCTACTCAGATATTGTAATCATTTATTCCAGAATCCAGGAAAATCATCACAGACATATCCCGAAACACACACAAAAAAAACGACGCCAGCGGCAGTGAAAAAAGGCTGAATCACTCCCCTCAGAACCCCAGAAAAGGATATGGCTACACCGCAAGAAATCTCCTCCAGTGTGTGCAGGTTTCTGGCCATTGACTGCACAAATATCCGCCCCCTTGTTCACAGCTGATTGGTTCAGCACTGGTGGGTTGATGGTTTTGACAGAGGGAAGATGGAGCAGACTGGATTTCTCAAGGCCTGTGAGGTGGAGTGAATCCTGTCGGGAACATATCTTCTGCTTAGTCTCGTCTACAATTAAATGGATCTTTTTACCGTTCACTCCACTAAATGATAAAGTCTAAAGGCAAATCTCAAGGCATGGTCCATTTTTTGCTTTAGCTTCCTCCTGACCACAGATTGAGGCTTACTGTAGTAAAGGGCAATAGCTGGAAAACCAAAGGTCTTTGAGTACATAGAGTATTTGCAAACACTATTCCACAAAGGTAAAGGTAAATATATATCTATATAAAGGTAAATATACATAAATAATATATATATATATATATATATATATATATATATATATATATACACACACACACACACACACACAGTATATATATATATATATATATATATATATATATATATATATATATATATAGTATATATAGTATACTAAGCTGACCACATTTTTTAGAATTTAGTTGGTTCTGTTCTCAGCATTTAGATATCCTCAATTGTTTGCATGGACGCTTACTATTTCTGTTCACACAGGCCTGCCTTTGTTGCAGCGCCATTTTGATAATACAGTAGCATGGCCCTACCTTTTCACCCCACACTAAAACAAGGTCATTTCATGAGTCAATGAACCCCCACCACCTTCCTGTCTTAGTAATCGATTTACACTGAGCAACGAATCCCACCAGACTCTCTGAAGACAGTCAGAAGACTGGCTTGTAAGATGAATGTATTAGTATTATTACTTGAATATAAAATTAAATATTACTTGAATTATTTTATTGTGGGGTAAACTCATGTAAAATTCCATTGGCAGATAATTGTGCTTGTTATTATTTTATTAAATAATGGAACACTTCTGAAGGGTATAGAGTTTATACTGCTTTTGTTGGAATTACTGTCTCTACTATCCAGACACTAAGTGACTCGAGCGTTAGTAAGATCAGGATGCTGAACGATCACCACCCCACCTCATCTCATCCCTTACTCCCCAACTTCTTCCAGAAATATTGTCTAGAGCTCCATCATCATTCCAGAAAACACAATTCTACTCCTCCGCAGCTCAATACTGGGGGGCTTTATACCCCCTTAGCCCACACCTGGCATTAGGCATGGTGCCAACAGATCCTTGTATATCTGCTCCAGAGAGTCCCATTCTATTGCCAGTACTTCTCTACACAGACTGGACAAGCTGCATGTGTGAGTGTGAGTGCGTGTCTGAAATGAGTGTAGTTTAACAAAGTAGCTGAACGCATTCATTAGAAGGGGTGTCCACAAACATTTGGACATACAGTGTACATAGGTACAATTTTCATTGTCATTACACAGTGCCACAAAATTTTTCTTCTTGCTTACCCCAGCTTAGAAAGGGGTCCGCATGCAATGTCAGGCATACTACAGTGCCCTTGGAGCAGAGAGGGTTAAACGCATTGCTCAAGGGCCCAACAGTGACAGCTTAGCAGATGTGGTTATTGAACCCACAAGCCCGTGATTAATACGCCAGCACTCTAAGCATTGAACCATCGCTGTACCTCAGACCTGGTTACTGAGCTGTGAACTGTGACTTACTTTCAATGCAGACTTGCTCTCAATGCAGGAGATCAGAAACAAACAAACACATAAATGAATGAATGAATGAATGAATGAATGAATGAATGGTATTTATTTTAATGAAATAAATAAATAAAAACGGATGATAGTAAATTTCAATAGTCAATATACCCACTAATATACTTGGTAATAAAATCAGTAATAAAATCTCCCAGCATGCATGCACCAGCAAGAGGACAGAAAATCAATATAATATATGGCTAACTTGGGCTAATATTGTTTTCTCAGTTATTGACAAATAATAAAACATCATCAAAGATTTTGTAGTTTTCAGGACACAGACACTAGACTTTCTGACAAGATATCTGGACTAATGTCTTTTTTGATAGTGTGCCCTAGAAAATGCCCTAGATTCTGCAGGTGCTTAGTATATTTAAAAAATATAAAAAGATAAAAAGATAAAAAAATGATAACATATCTTGAAAACCACAAGTACGCAGAATGGCCAAAAGTATTGGGACATCTACACATTCATTGTTTCTTCCAAAATCAAGGGAATTAAACATTTGTATATCTTGTTCTACCAAATCTGGGGCATTTTTCTTTTTTTTCATTCAGAGACAACAGCATTAGAGAGGTTAGGACCTAGAGTGACCTCCACTCCACATCATCCCCAGTTCATCCCAAAAGTCCTGGATGCAGCACCATCATTCTGGGGTCTTTATACCCCTCTAGCCCACACCTGGTATTAGGCATGGAGCAAATAGGTTAATATTTTCATGACAATCTCAAAATATTAGCTATTGTATTATTAAATTAGAGTATAATATATCATATTTTATTTCGATATTATAGATTGTATTAGATACATTTTCTATATCAATACATTGTTTTGCAGTTGACACCTGGCTACAAAACTCATTTCTATTTTAAATGAACTGAATGGACTGGAGTAGCTTCCAGTGGACCAGCTGTGCAGGATTAGTCAATGTATTATTGTAAGCTGCAGCGCGAGTGTGACTCATGTCAAACACACACCATGAAAAAGCATACAAACCATAAAGCATGTCTGCACCACCTGGTGAAAGCATAGCCTCCTTCTTCAGTGGCAGACAGAATTACCATCGAGATAACACAGAGACTCTCTTCCTCTCTGGATCTGATTATGGCAGTGTGTGTGTGTGTGTGTGTGTGTGTGTGTATGTTTTGGTGGTGGGGTTAGGGCTCAGCTCACTGTCTGTTCTCTGTGATGCTGCGTTGTAACTGGGCTCATGTTATGTAACTGACAGCACACCATAAGCTTCAGAAGCTGCTGAACTCGCGGCGGAAGCTAAGCCTCAATTTCTGGGTGACAGAATTGAATGCTGAAACCGAGCCGCAGCTACAGGTTCAGCCGTATCATTCAGAGCACTGTTTCTAATGTAGGGCAGTCATTTTCCTCAGTCCAGTACCAGTACGAGAAATATAGAACATGTAGAGAATGGGACCACATTCGGGGAATGGGAATTACAATAATGGGGTTAGAAGAGGTAAGTAGAGGTAAAGATTTAGTTGTTTGGCCAAAATGACCAGAGGTAGCGGAAGGGGTAGGAGGTGAGCCATTCTACCCCAAGAACCCAAGAACACTGTACCAGCTGTTAAGCATGGTGATGGAAGCATTGTGGTCTGGGGCTGTTTTGCTACCAGTGGAACTCCAGTGGCACATTGAACAAAGTGGATGGAATAATGAAGAAGGAGGACTACCAGAAATCTGCATCTTTTGAGCATGCTAGTGGTGTCAGATCAAGAGGAAGAAACCTTAAGAGAAACTTAGACTCAAAAGGGGAACCCAGCCTCCTCGGGTTGACATTGTGTCAGCACAACAATAATCAAAACAGGAATAAAAACAATACTGAATTAGGACAATATGGCAAATGTGCTGACAAACCATAAAAGATGAAAACGAAATGTGAAAGTCCATGCAAGCAAACAGTCAAGCACAGCCATGCAGTGAGGTGAGGATTAATCAATGTGAGGACAGGGGGCAGCAGGGTAATGGACAGTTGGAATCTGGCATCTTAATATGTGGGAAAGAGACAGAAAGTAAACAGAAAAGAGGGAAAAACACAAGGGGTTAAGAGAAGTGAAGCATGGGGGGGGGGGTCTCTTACAGAGAGATCTAACAGGGTTGTTTTAGATTACTGAGAAGATTTGATTTCATTCAGCGACAATAGTGTTAGTGAGGTCAGGATGTTGGATGATCACCACCCCAGCTCTTCCCCAACTCTTCCCAAAAGTATGGGATGGTGGACCATCATTCCAGAGAACACAGTTCCATTGCTCCACAGCTCAATGCTGGGGGACTTTATACCTCCCATGCCTGGTATTAGACACAGTGCCAACAGGTTTATGTTTATCTGCCCCAAAGAGTCCTATTTTATTGGCAGCAGTCCTCCACAGGGACTAGATAAGCTGTGTGTGCGCGTGTGCCTTTGCACATCTATATCAGCGATGGGTGCAACTTAAAATAGCTGAATGCATTCATTAGATAGGGTGTCCACAAACATTTGGACACATTAGTGGAGCTCTTGGTGGTTAGTTTATAAATGTAGAAAGACGCTTCAAGTACTGTATGAGTAGTATTACAGATGATTCCAAACTTCTGAACAGTGTGTGCTCAACTTGCATGCTAGGGTCCTATCAACCTCATGATGAATTTGGATGAATTCTGAATCCAGATGTTTCCACAGAACTTACGGCAGCTGGGACTTGTCAAGGCTATTGGAAACAGACAAATACTGCGTTAAAGACCAGAGATCAGGCATTACAAGTCAAACGAATGCACTGAAATACTCCTGCACTGCTTAACTCCAATGAACACTGCTACTGTACTGCACGGCACACAGCTGGACCTCATATCCTGCAGAAATCACTCTTCCATGGGGAAATAGAGCAGGGTAGGAAATGACTTCAGGGCTTCTGACTGTTCTCTTCATGTGGCCCTGATTAAGAGATGTGTTTTCATGTGTTATCAGTCTGACCATCTTTATCAGTTCCACTCTCAATTCTGTTACTCAGTGTTCCCAGGGATGTTAGACAAGCAACGGCTGCAAGCGTGTCGTCCTCCAGCAGGAGATGATGCGATGTTTCTGAAATGTGTGGTATTCTTCCCTCGCTGGGTGTCTACTCAGTGTGCGGACACTTAACACAGACAGGAAGTGCTCCATCACAGTGTGTGCAGGAAGAGCCCTGAGAGTTGCACTGAAAGTGTCTGGGACAGCAGTGTGTGTTTGTTGTCACAGCTGAGCCGCACACGATAGAAGCAGGCGGGCTGACACGAAGGCTCTGAGGACCACCAGGCCACTCTGCAGTCAGAGGCCAGCTTCTCCTGGGCTTTTCTTACACAATAGACTCCTTCTCCCAGAGCTAGTGACTACTCCAAACAGTTCAGGCCCACTCACAACCTCTCTGTTGGTGGCATGTTTTCTCTTCAGCCTGAGAAATGGCAGCTGAGGTCTGGTGCATCAATGAAAGGGGTCCAGGGTGGGGGGCTAAATCGGGGTCAGCACTGAGAACAAGGCCTCCTGTGTACTGAGCAAACAAAAGACATGCAAGCAGTCTGCAGTTATGGCTAATATTCACCAGTGTTACAAAAGGTCGCCTATAAGAAAGATGCCTAAAAGGTCCTGATAAAGTCACAAAAGCCTACATAGACACCTGTCACAGGTGATAAAGCGTGTTTGTTAAGATTGTTTGCTTCCTGTTATTTTTATTTAATTTTAAATCTGTAAAAAATAGTAAAATCAGGAAAATATAGTTTGGTGTGAATTTTCCCAAAGCTTTATTAACAACGAGACAATCTGTGCATTTTGAGCTTATTTTGCCGTATGCCGTATTCCCCCCATCCCCTGCCTGCTCTGAGTGCCTGCCTGCCTGCCTGCCTGCCTGCCTGCCTGCGAACTAATTCTGCCCCATATCACCTGTTTAGGTAAGTTTCCCTCTGGATTCTGCTGATTAGAACCAGTCGTTAGCTCAGAAATTCACAGTTTAAGTATTTTGGGTCAGTGTTTTATCACTTGGTGCTTGCTGTGATTAATATATCTACTACCTCTTGTTACAGTATGCCCATAGTATCTATCTGAACTGTCATTTTGCATTGTAAAATGAGGTCTCTATCCAGATCGTTGGCTTTAATTTGCAGTAAGTTCATGGATATATACTTTTAATGTGTATTTTGTTAACGCTACTTACTAATCGCATGGTCATTTTGCTATGTTGAATACATTGCTGCTTTCCTTTATGTTACCTCCTGATTGTTCAGTGTATAATTATACTTTCTTATATGGGAACAAGTGGGCGAGAGAGAGACGCACTAATTCCTGTTCAGGAATAAATCTGGCAGACCTCCATCTTTCTATGTTGGTGTGGCTGATTATCAAAGTCCAGAGCTGTTTCTCCTGTCGCATTGCTACAAAAGCATGTTGTGTTTTTAATTTGGTGGTCAAACAATGCAGTTAATTAATTGTAATTAATCACATGAATACTTATTTACACAGTTTATAATTCAAGTTTTTTCCAATTAAAAAAAAAGCAATGCATAACTATCATCAGGAGATCATGAGTTTGATGCTTGGTGATACCACACCCATCCATGGCTGGAGTCCAAGAGAGCCTCGATCTCTCTGGGTGGCTAGGACGACCCTCCCTCTTCCCCATCACTCAGTACAGTGTCAGCCAATGCGTCATCACCATCGTAGAACTTGTGCCATCGTGTGGTGGGGACCATGTCTGTCAACCTTCCTTCAATGTTTTTCTAACTATTTTCTCTCACTGTCCTAGCATATAATTATTTTTTCCCAGAATATATTTTTATATATTTGTTTTTACTACATTTCCCTTCAGGAAAGCAGGTGTCAGTGTGCAGAACATTATCTGTAAGGATGAAGAAATCCTTCAATCAAGTAGCAGTTGCCAATAGAATAAGAAAGCTTGCCTCACACCACACGTGGTAAATGAGCCACGCCTATACTACTATAGTACCCTGAACCGTGGCAGTTTGGTACAACTACACATACTGCTACACCCCTACTTCTGAGACTGTAGCCTCGTGCATACAGTTCGTTACTTTTTGTTAGAGTAGAGGCTCTGTGGATTAACTGTGGCTTAGCCACTCTGCTACTGTTTTCACTTCTTTAAATATTTAACAAATACATTCGATGACACTTGGTGTTAACATGCGTTTTTGGTGATTGGATCACTCAAACCACATTCAGAGGTAGTCCAAAACTGTAGTCTCTCCCTCCTGCTCTCTCTAGCTGTGTGTGTATGCACTTGCGTTCCTGCTTATATACTGTGTAGAGGAAAGCAGTATCGCAGAGTTTGTTCCCTCACATTTTTTGATAGAGCCATTAGGGGGGAATACGAGAACCATCTATAGTTCCACTGTGTTGTAGAACCCTCATCGTTCCTCTAGACTGTTCTCCCAGAGCAGGACAGTTTTGATAAGAAATCATTGTTTCTCAAAATCTCATCTAATCTTGTCACACTAGAGACACATTTTAACACGGACAGTCTGGTCAATATCTCAGTAAGCTCAGTATATCTGGATATGAAGTATATCCAGATACTATCCAAGTCAAAATCGCATGTTAATGCTCCTAGGTCCTATAAGAGAACGGTCAACCTAAGTCTGACAGGGTTGCTTAAGATATCTCTTTAAAAGCCGTTAAGAAGCTGTATCTGAATTAGAAGACTACAAATGTGGCAACACACAGCACACACTATCATGTTTAAAGGGTCAAATTATAGTAGCTCAGTGAAAACACACAGACAGTCTGCTATATGTGCTGATCCCATCCTTCACATACTTGCATATGTATTTTTTCTTGAACTTGAAAACACTAACAAGTAAAGCAACTTTAAAAATATATATATACACATTTTTTGCATCTAAATGTTCCAGAAATCAAATGTACAGGAAAATAACAACAGCACCTCTGAGGGTGAATTCGTTCTAAATGAACATCACCTGTCTACTGCATGCATATTTAAGCACAACATCTGTTTCCCTGCCAGGAGGGCCTAATTAGACAGGGTGTGTTGAGTCTGGTCTATATACTTCTGTGTGGCCTTGCCAGTCCAGACCGCCTTCAGAGTGTATAAGAGTGTTAAGTATAAGTGTGTGAAGAAGCGCTGGTTTATTGTTCCACCACCTCTAACCTTTTCACAAGCCAGCAATTCCAACAGTCCACTGACTTCCTTCAATTGTTTGAGGGCGTTGATGCTATCTAGGGAGAGGAGGGGAGAAAGAGAGGGAAAGAGAGAGAGAGAGAGAAAAAGAGAGGGAGGGAGGGAGTGGGCGCAGAGAGGGTGGGGATAGAGGAAGTTTTTGGTGAGAATGTTCGGCCTTTGAGAGTGAAGGGGGTGAAGAGAGAGAGAGAGAGAGAGAGACTGAGAGAGAGACTGAGAGAGAGGGAAGGAGGGAGAAGAAGGACATTTTCTTTATGTTGGTAAGTTTTGGAGTTTTCAGGACTGGCCGAAGCGAAGCAGGACTTGAAACAAACTGCAGCACAGAGGAACACTTCCGGTGCCTGATGTGGCTGCCACTGCCTGTGAGCGTTTCATCAAGGGGCAACAGAATGGTCCTCAAACTGCTAATGGCCATGCTGCTTCACCCAGCACTCTGCCATGCTGGGCTGAGGGCCAGGGACCCTGATGTGGAAGAGGAGATACATGGGCTTAGGGACTCTGAGCCTGGCACATTTGGTACAGCTCATTTCCCCGTACCTCATGGGCATGGGCACCATAGCACAGCTGGAGCACTGCAGCCATCCCTGAGCGTTCCAGAGAGTCCTTTGACCCCATTGAGAGAGAGTTCACAGCCGCCTGCACGGACCGGGTGAGTCCAACTGGTTTATTATAAATGGAGTATGAATTTTATGAATACTCTTCCATAGCATTGTGGTGGTCTTCTCCATAACTCCATACGTATTGTGAAGTATTGTAACTGTTTAAATTGTAAGCAAATTTCATGTTATTCATTTTTGGTACAAACTGATTGAGCAATTTATTAAGACCACACTGGATAGAGCCTCCTTTTGCTCTCAAAACAGCCTCAATTCTTCATGGCATGGATTCCACAAGATGTTGGAAGCATTCCTTTGAGATTTTGATCCATGTTGAAATGACTGCATCACTAAATTCCTGCAGATTTGTTTCCCAGGTGTTTCCTCATGCTCTGGATCTCCTGTTCAACCTAAACTCTTTGTCATGTTTTGGAACCAGTTTCAGAGATTTCTGCTTTGTGACCCGGTGCACCAGCGTGCTGACAGTACCCATTATAAGATGGGTAAATTGTAGCCATGAAGGGATGTGCATGGTCATCAACAATACTCAAATAAGCTGTAGCATTCAGATAATGGTTGGCTGGTAATAATGGAACCATATAATGGGATCCCACACCGTTACACTACCTACACCAGACTAGACTGTGGACACAAGGCAGGTTGGTTTAGTGGATTCAAGCTGTTGGCACCAAATTCTGACTCTACCATCTGTGTACCTCAGCAGAGGGCTGAGATTCATCAGACCAGGTGAGGGACCACGTCCTCAGCTGTCCTGTGCCCACAGCAGCCTCTGCTTTCCGCTCTCAGCTGACAGAAGTGGAATCCGACCTGGGTTTTCGCTATCGTACCCCGTTCTTCTCAAGGTTGGATGTGTTGCGCATTCTGAGTTACTGTAGCCTTCCTGTCAGCTCCAACCAGTCTGGCTATTCCTCACCTTAGTCTTCAACAAGGTGTGTCCACCCGCAGAACTGCCGCTCACTGGACGTTTTTTCTTTATTAAACTATTCTAGACTCAACTACAGAGACTGTTGTGCTGAAAATCCCAGGAGATCAGCAGTATTTATACATATAAGGGAGCGGTTAAGAAGGAAGAGAGTGTCAGTGTGAGAATAGCCTTCCACAGGTTTAATGGCCTGGCCTTGAATTATAAAGAACTGTCAGACTGGCTGAGGCTTTTGAGCATTTGGAGGAGATAAGTGTGACTGTTTATTGGGCTTGTACAACACATTCTGTAGCCTTTATGGGTCCCAGCTGGTCTGCTGTCCTGCTTCAGAACACGTACACACACACCCCTTCTGACAGCAGAGAACGAGCTTTTGTGAGTGATTGGGCACAGAGGGATAAGTTCCATGCCCAGTGTGACACAGCGAGGGAGAAGCAGAGGGCAATTAGTGATGCAAAGTCACAGCGGCTTTGAGTCTGGACCAACACAACCAGAGGATGCGTCCAGACATGCCTCATGAAGCAGGGTCAGGGGGGAAAAGATATCTTTAAAGACAGATTAATTGATAAAAAGGAAGGAGAGATGAAGGGAGTGAAGATTAAAGAAAGGTGGACTGATGAGGGATCTACAGGTGGGGGCAACTGGAGTAAGATAAAGGAACAGAGCACAAAGAATGGAACAAAGAAAACATAATGAAAACAATACATGTGAAAGATCATTGCTAAGAACAGACACTGCCATGTAACTTATCAATTAGCCATAACATTAACACCACCC
Organism: Salminus brasiliensis; assembly: GCF_030463535.1. Taxonomy (NCBI): domain Eukaryota; kingdom Metazoa; phylum Chordata; class Actinopteri; order Characiformes; family Bryconidae; genus Salminus; species Salminus brasiliensis. The sequence goes on along the minus strand of NC_132899.1, from coordinate 11,568,328 downwards.
TCATTATCTATTATATCAGCTTTACTTAGCATTTTGGAGCACCTTGCAGTTCTATAGTTACAGACTGTCGTCCATCAGTTTCTCTGCAGACTCTGTTAATCTCTATTCACCCTGTTCTTCAAAGCTCAGGACCTCACAGGACCACCACATAGCAGGTAGTATTTGGGTGGTGTGTCGTTCTCAGCACTGCAGTGACACTGACATGGTGGCAAGTGTGTTAGTGTGTGTTGTGCTGGTACGAGTGGATCACACACACAGTAGTGCTGCTGGATTAGACTCGATTAGACACCTTTGCCTAGTTGGTCCATCTGTAAGTTGCTGCCCGGTTTGGGTTGGTCATCCTCTAGTCCTTCATCAGTGGCCACAAGACGCTGCCCACTGGACAGTGTTGGCTGGATATTTCTGGTTGGTAGACTGTTCCAAACTCCAGCAGCGCTGCGGTGTCTGATCAACATGCTGCGTATTAGCACAACACACACTACTAACAGACCACCACTGGCTCAGGTGTCACTGCAGTGCTGAGAATGAGACACCACCCAAATAATACCTGATCTGTGGTGGTCAGTCCTGTGGCCGTTGAAGAACAGAGTAAAAGAAGGCTTAGAAAGTATGCAGAGAAACAAATGAACAGCGGTCTGGAATTATAGCTACAAAGTTCTCCTATATGGTTAGTGGAGCTGGCAGAATGGGTGTTGAGTGTATAAACAAGGAGGTGGTGTCTGATTCTTGACAGTTTGGGGGCAAATGAGATATTTTACTTCACAGATAGTGGCACAGACTCCTTTAACCTGATGGGCTTTGAGTAGTGGATAGTGGTATCCTCTGTGTCAGTGGTAGCTGTTGGAAAGAAATCGCCCGCAATATGGGACACAGTGTGGGCGGCCGTATTAAACTTCCTTCCACTGACAAAGCCCATTGTACTCAGAGAATTATACTCGTTCCTATTTCACTTTGTGGGGAACACATGTGTCTCCTGACCTAGAAGTACTGTCTGGGGGAGTGGGGGAGGATTCAAAGAGAGATAAATAGATAGACAGAAAGAGCAGGGGAGGCAAAATTACAGGGAAAAATATCCCATTCCTCAGCAAAGTACAGCATTTGCAGGCAGTGTCCCATGGGCTTTACCCTAACCGACTACACAAGATCTTACATTTGCATTTATGGCATTAGCATCTTGATTCCAGCACAGCTTACTCTATCCAGTAGCACAGCCTGTATTATCTTGTAGTATTATGATCTGGTATCAACAAAATGGCAACTGGAAGATCATTAGAAGGTCAAATATGTATAATATGACCATCGTACATTACCATAACATTACCAACACCTGCCTAATATTGATTAGGTTCCCCATGTGACTTCACAACAGATCTGATCAGGACCTCTGAATCCTGTGGTATCTAATATCTAAAGATGTTGCAGCAGATCCTTTTAAGTTCTGTAAGTGTTGAGGTGAGCATTAGGTACCCATGGCCTTTTTACTGATTATCCTTCCTTGGCACTTTAGTAGGTACTGACCACTGCATACCAGGAACACCTCACAAGACCTGCCTGATGTTTTGGAGATGCTCTGATCTTGCAGTCTAGCCATCACAGTTTAGTCCTTGTCAGAGACTCAGATCCTTATGTTTGAGCATTTATGCTGCTTTTAACACATTCACAATTCACTTGTCAAATTATCTAAAAAAACACTAATTTAAAATCATCTGCAATGCCCAGTCAGATAATGTGCATCATACCAACAGTTCTATTCATAAACTATATAGAGAGATCATTTCATTTACCATGATCTCATAATAACAGTGTCTGACACTGTAGATCAACCCTCTTTCTCTCTTGATCTCTTTCTCTCTCAGATGAAAGAGAGATACACCAGTTGTAGGGGAACAAAGAGTCCCTCTTTTTAAGTCTCTGCTGAGGCGATCGTATCTGTCCTGTAGCTTAAAGGGAAGGAGGAAAAGACTGGACCCTGAGAGTGCCTGTCCTCTATTGTTTATCTCTCCTGTGTCAGTGCCCTGTAATATCTCAGCACTCATCTTCCTCCTCTGCTCTGTCTGTTCTTGCCTCTTTCATCCTTTTAACCCAGATTTGCTCTTTTCTGCATGTTTTTGTTTTGTGGTGTTCTCTTGATGCAGGAACTGGTGTGCGTTCGTTCATCAGCGTGCGGTGACTGTGGCCGTGCTGTGCGGCACTGAGACATACACGCTGAAGACGATGAATTCTTGTTCTAAAGGTGACCCTGACTGCCAAATAGCCAAGTGAGTCAGTTAAATCACACACACACACACACACACACACACACACACACACACACACACACACTGTAAAACACTGAGCAAGCACAGTCTAATAGTAGGGCAGCCTGATATTAGCAGTGGCCACAAGCGACTATTATTTTTGTTATTCTTCATAATTCTGTAATGAAAGCTCTTTTGGCTTAGTGTGGGAGTTTTTTTAATACTGTTAAAAATACACTACTATTCATGCTATGCTGTTAATTATACTATTTTTTATTATTATTATTATTATTATTATTATTATTATTATGGCTTTGCTCTACTATATTATCCTCAGCAATATACACATTAAACAGTTTTTAGTTTTCTCCATGGTTTGCATGTACCTGTAGCTGCTCTGTACACTAAATAATTCTGGAAAAACAGACCAATAGAAATGCTTTAGTTAAAATTTACATTAACGTCCATTTAGAACATTTAAAGAACATTTGAGATACATGTTTGTGACGGTATGCCCTAAGTGTCGGTATCTATGTCTGTATTGATATTCAGGTATCAGCTCTCTTCACGGCCTGTTTATAGACAGAAGCAGAAGATTTTCACAGCACTGCACTGGAAGTGCTGCCCAGGTCATGCAGGCCACAACTGTGAAGATACAGGTATTCACATGCCATCCATAGAGTAAAATGCTGTAGTAATGTATAATCTATGTTGATCCATTATATTCCAGATTGTGACTTAGCTTGATTGTATTTGAGCTGTACTGTTATATCTAGTTAGCCCGTTAAGTGCACACAGACCTTGCGGTTGTGTGCCATTTTGTAGCTTGCGACAGGCCCAATAAGCAATAAACATTGCTGCCAACATGCTAAGGGCAAGCTAAGACTCAAGTCTAAAATTCCAGAGCTATTTAGGGTAAAATATACCTTAGACAAAACATAAAGGTGTTGGCTCTCGCCTGTTAATCACAGAGTGTGATAGAGTTTATTTATTTATTTTTTAAAAAAGGCTAGTCTTGTTTCCCATAGCTTGTCCAGATGTTAATGGCCGGCTACAAAATGACGAGACATTCTCAGAAGTTTATATTGTGCAACCATGCTGTTTTTGACCACACTCTCTACCAATAAACCTTACAGAAAGAGAAAGCCAGTCCGGTCAGGAACACACCAAGACAACCCAGACTGACGTTTCTGGAGTGGATGACTCAGGCAAGTGTCCAGTGTTTGGTATGGGCAGGGGTGGTCTCACCTTTAACATCTAACCCATAATAACTCACCCCTCATTCCTTTTTTGCCTCTTTTCAAAACCCAAGTCTCTGGTCTTGACAAACAGAGGAAATACCCAGAAAGCTTCTGGCACCGTGAGAGCCTGAGAGTGTCCTTAAACAGGAAAGGGAGGGTGCTTTGCTGTTCTGGGTACTTGGCACAGGGAAAACATCAAGATCATACTTAAGTGAAAAAAATAATAATGACTTACCAAGGCATCATTGTGCTTTTCATAGACCCTAAATATAAAAATATAAATATATATATATATATATATATATATATATATATATATATATATATATATATATATATATATATATATATATATATATAACAGGATGCAATTTACTAGGATAACAATTACTTAAAAAACTAAGCTACCATCTAAAAATGGCTAGTTTGAATTCCCTGTGTGGGTTTGAACTTCCCATGTGAATTGGAAATACCACTACACCCACTTAAACCTCATTATTTGGCCAAAGATTTTGTTAGTCATCACTCGTCAGTACTCTCCCCATTACATGTACTGCTCCCAACACTGGGAGGATGAGGACTGATGCATGCCTCCTCAGCTACAGCCGCAACCAACCATCAAACTGCTGTCGACGCAACGCCACCGGGCAACCAACATGCTCAGAGGACAGCACTAGATACCCAGCTCTGATGCATCTGCTAGCATGACGGGGAGTCATCTACTCAGGCCTATTGTTCTCTATTAGGGTTTGAACCAGCGAATCCCAGGGTATAGCCCGCTGAACTGGAGCCCCATTTAATTAGTACCTTAAACCCAGTGTCATATTTCTTTCTTTCATGAAAAATATACATATATATACATATATATACACACATATATATATATATATATATATATATATATATATATACACATACACATACATATATATATATATATATATATATATACACATATACATACATACATACATACATACATATATATATACACATATACATACATACATACATACATACATATATATATATATATACATACATACATACATACATACACATATATATATTGCGGCTGTAGCTGAGGAGGCATGCGTCAGTCCTCATCCTCCCAGTGTTGGGAGCAGTACATGTAATGGGGAGAGTACATTCATACATTTTTCTTTCTTCAGATTTTTAGACATGGTGTTGTATATATAAAGCAATTTAGTAAATGTTAAAAAAAGTAAATGTTAGTTGTATGCTTGTAAATGTCAAATTTACATACATACATATTCATCCCTTTATTTTTAAGCTGTGATAAAACAACTTTATTAAAACAACTGTGGTACTATGTAAAATGTTTGCTTAGGAACTTGGTTCTATTTAGCAGCTGGTAAAAATCCTAACAACTTACTATGAATCTAGATCAGCAAGCGTTACACTAATTTCATATTTATAACTAACTAGCAAAGGTCTTTCCAGACTTCTACTCTGCAATTGCTCAAGTTCTCATGAAGGGATACTACTGTTGATTCCAGTTTCTAGGGTAGAGATCAATTTTTTTTTTTTATTATTATTTATTTTTTTTGGTGAGTATTCAATAGTAGTAGAGTATCAATATTAGAATAGCAATTAGAACATTAGAACATAGTACTACATAGAGTAGCAATATTCTCTCCTATCTTTATTTTATTTTATTTTATTTTTAAATCCATGCAAACACGAGCTGAGTGCTAGCACCCACAGCCAAACTCATTTCATTTGGCCTGTCTTCTGGTTCTTGCCCTCTCTTCCTTCCTCTGCTATAGGTGGTGGATATAAGGAGACTGACCTGCTGGAGGATGGAAGCTGGGATAATGGTCCAGTTCAGCAGCCTCCCAGTGACCCAGTGTTTCCTGTCCCAGGACACTTTGGTGAGAGATTATTTTATAAGAAGACACTAACCCAAGCATACAGGAACAGCATTGCAGATAATATTCTGAGTGATGACAATGACAAACTAGTGTCCAGCATACAACATATCATTGCTGTTACCATTGTTCACTGTTGAGAACATTAGGAAGCAAACTGATGTTTGTGACGAATCAGCAGCAAGAATTTACTACTTTTGTTGACAGCATAACAAATGTGGTAATAAAAGCTCTGGCTTATTGCAGCTGTGGCTCAATTTCAGGCTGCGGTTAGATGTTCAAGTAATAGAACTATACATGTTTTTTTCACCACTAGAGGCAGTAATACAGAGGTTTATGAAAGAAAATGTGAAAAATTAGTAAAAACTAACAAAAACAAACAAACAAACAAACAAGACAACAACTGTATTTTCAATATCACTTACTATCAATATATTGTTTTAGGTACTGGTGGAGCAATCCCTCCTGCTGGTTCTCTGCCTTTCATGGATTCTGCCACTCTCTTGACAGTCCATCAAGTATATTCAGCTGTGATGACCCACCTTCAGCCAGTGCTGGATGGCTTTAATCACACCCTGGAGCAATTATCCAGCAATGTCAAAGGGCTGTCCATGGATCTGCAGAAGCTAAAGCATGAGCAGGATGGCCGTACATCCAGCAGCAGGCCAACTCACACTGGAACAATAGAGGAAAAGCTGGAGGCCAACAGTATACAGATACAGCAAATACAGTCCCAACTGAATTTGCAACAAAGACAAGCAGAACAGACAATACAGTTCCAGCAAGAGCAGCTACAGCATGACTTGTCAATCCTAAAGGACAAAATTGATCTTCATATCAACCGGAGCCACGAGGATGTACAGGTAACCCACTACTGAGTACCATAACCAATCATTTAACACCAACACAGCATTTTAGGTTTCCTCTTTGTAGGATTGCAGTATTTTTAAGTCTATATTTTTTGTTGTCATGCTATTAGGCGAGTCTGCAGTCTCTGAGTCAATCAGTGGAGGAGATTAGACTTGGTCAGCAAAATCTGGAGGGAGTAATGCAGGGAGAATATGCTCCCTCAGCTCGTGTGAGTGAAGGCCCGCCAGCACCGGTGTCTGGCATGTGGGAGGCCATCAGTAGATTGGACAAGAAAGTGCTGAATAACACTATGCAGCTCAGTGCCTTGTCTGAGAACTCCACACACTTGATGAACGTTGCGCAGAAGCTGGACCACTGCCTGCGCAACCTGAGCGTGAGACTAGAACAGGTCAGCCAAAGCTCAGAAATCCATTTTGCAGAAACTGGGCTGGAACTGGAGGCTGCTAAAGTGGCTGCGTTTAACAGCATCAATGAGTTAGCTACCAACCTCAGCAGCCAAGAAAGACATCTGAGAGAGCTTGAACTTTACCTGGACAGTATTTACCTGCAGGTCCAAAGAACTGAGCCCGCCACAGCAGCAGAGGTTTGCAGCTGTAAAGAAATCAGAGAATCATTGATTACATTGGAACTGCAGGTGGCCAACGTGACCGACTTAGCCAAAGAGAACAGATACGCCCTAGAGGACGCCGAGGCGACGAGGGACCAAGGTCACTGGCCCATGCAAGTTGAAGATCTTCATCAGGCCTTGCTGAGTGTTAAGGAATCACTGGCTTTTGAGCAAGCAAAGAGCAGGACTCTTCAAGATGACTTATCCCAGTTGAAAGCCTCACTTCTAGGAAGTCAGCAGGAGATTGTTGGGCTTAAAGAGAGTTTTATGGCCAAAGCATCTGAAATCAAACGCCTGTCTGCATCTTTCTCCTCTCTACTGAAGGATGCTATACGTCACTCTGAGGTACTGGAGATACTTTTAGGAGATGAAGTCATGGAGTTCTCAAGCTGGTCTGACAGCCAGCAGAAAGCGCTGTCCATTCCTGTTCTGCTACAGAGAATAAGGCTGATGCAAGAAAAGATTGAGACCCATGAGAATAGTCTGGTCTCTCTGAGGAGGAACCAGACAAGTCCAGAAAGAGATCAGATGACCAGTGATGACCCTGTGGCATTCTTAGACTGGGCCCTCACAGAGGACCAGGGGAGAAATGCTGAAGATCATAAGGATGACCACTATTTACCAAGTCCTTCCCTCGAAGATGATGATGGGGACTATTCAGTCAGCGACTTCTGGAGCCTGGGGAGGGAAGTGGAGGAGCTGGCTAACCGGCTAAGTCAGGTGGAACAGAAACACTGTAACTGCTCTGCAGCCCCTGGTGGCTCAGTGATGGAACTGCAGACTGAAGTTGCATCCCTGCGACAGGATCTGGGGGATCATCTAAAAATATTCCAGAATTTATTCAGCCATACAGAAGAATTGGCCAACTCTTCTCACAGTCTGAACTTAGAACAGCTGTGGACTATGATTTCAAGGAAGGACAGGAAGAAAAAGAAAGGGCCGAACGTGAAGGAGAAAGGAGAGTCAAGTAGCATACGCAGGAGAAGAAACACTGGAAAATGTAAGATCACATTTATGTTTTAAATGCAAGCACTAATGACATGGCTTTGATGGTAATTTAATGTGAGTTATTATTGATAATATTTGTTTCACAAGACTGACCTCTAATGGACAATGTTAATAATGCAAGATCCCTTACAGATCAAAAACAAGTGAAAAAGAAATGTGGCTTTTTTTGTAAGGGATAACCAAGCAAATCAGCCTGGAAATGACCATATAAATGCCTTACTAACATATGATCCATCTTTTACCCTACATCCTCCTCAGGGCCAGCATACTCTCCTGTGGCATTCACAGCTATCCTGCCCAACAGGACAAACACAAGAGGCACAATCATTCTTGAGAAGGTGTCTCTAAACCCTGGCAGTGCTTACAGACCTTCATCAGGAGAATTTCATGCACCTCAAACTGGTCTCTACCTCTTTTTAGTGAGTCTGAACTTTGACACAGGCCCCAGCTTGGCCCAGCTAAAACATGACACGGTACCTGTGGCCTCCCTCAGACAGGTACAAGGTCAAGGGGGGCATTTGAGCCAAGCGTGCCTCTTGGAGCTTCAGAGAGGGGAGAAAGTTACACTCGAACTGCTTAAAGGAAGACTACGCCGAGGACAACCTAATGATAATACACTGTCTGTGGTTCTGCTGTTCAGCACAGAGGACGAGGAGAGAAGAGGAACAGGAACAGTTCTGTGAGAGAGAGACTGGGACAGAACTCTGATTTACTGTGGCCAAAACGTCCAAAGATACCACAGACATTAGATTCTATACTAGAGGGCCCGGGGTAGATTCGTTCTCATTGAGTGCTCCCTGTGGTCATTTGCGGAACTGCAAAACAGTCCTACAGGGTCATTTGTAATGGATTTGCCTTGTGCTGGGACAATGAAGGGTCCCCAAAGAAAAAAACAAAAACAAACACCCACATGTTCTGTCCAGGTCTCCCAAACATCTTTAGGCTTTAAGATAACTCCAGAAAAGGATGTAAAGGCCAATTAATGCTTCTGCATGGAGTCAGTGCCAGATCTATGGCGTAGCCTGTGCAAGTGGCCTACGCTGTTGTAAGCGTTTATACTTGTGCATAGTTGTGTCTGCGTCGCTCTGCAGCCAAAACACCAGTCTGGCATAGAAAGGGGTTTTTAATGCCTGTGTTGACAACGGCTGAAACGGAGCAGATTTGGCACAAAATAGCTGTTTACGTTTACTAAAATTCCTGCAAAGAAAAATGAGATGTCAGAGGAGAGAAGAGCTCCATTAAACCGAGGCAGAAGGAGGTTGAATTTTCTGTGCTTGTCCAGCTACTGGATGAGGAAATGCAGAAAATTTGATTTTTTGGTTCTTAATTTGCTACCATTTTTCTCACATCAGCGTACTCACAATCCACGACCCATGGTAGTTCAACTGAAATTAAAGGTGGCGGCAAGGACGACGGCTAGAAATACAATGATTACCAAGTGGACAAATCACAGCTGTTGCGGTCTGCATCGCCACGATGGGTAGTGTACTTCTTAGGAGGTGCAGGTCAGGCTACGTGTAGGGTACGGCGTAGGACATACGGCTTAGATTCTACACAGAAGCATAAATTGGCCTTTAGAAGTACCTTCTTGAATGAAGCTTTAACTCAAATTACTCAGGTAAGAGATGAATGCAGATGTCACCGATCCTAAGTTAGGAAGCAAAAAATATATAAATAATCTGCATATAAACACTATGCAGAATACCAGTATGAGACTAATCAGCAACTGGTGCAATCACCACCAACAACCAAAAATCCTAAACAAGAGGCAGACAACCCAAATACAAAACACGGAGTTGAGAGAATGACACCGATTGCGTACTAAAATAATGTCATTTACTTAAAAATTGATACATTGGACAAATTGTGTACAGAACAGCTTTTCTTGGTAAACATAAGGCACCTTTCTTAAATCCAGATGCTGTACAAAATATAAACAAAACGTTAATATTTTTAGACCTTTCTACACAAGTTTCTTTTGAACACTGGACATGTAAGACAAACAAAAACATATTCTGTAGTCATTTAATTATACAGAGAAGCATCTATTGGCTACAAGACATTTTCATTAACGTAACTGGCATGGGTTGCAATGGACAGACCTCAAGGTGTTCAAATGCTGTGCAATAGCACCTACACACTGATTGCATGGACAATCTGCTGAGGAAAATGCAGACATCAGAACAGTGCTATGATGCAGAATGCTATAATTTCCCAGAAGCAGTAAATTAAAAAAAATAATAAAAAATTGCAGTAGCCTTAGACGCAGGACACTGGCAACTTTACGGTAATGAAGATGCTATTTCGGAGGGAATAACTGATCAACAATCATCAATAATCAAGAGATGATTACTGAGGCTGAGTAGGCATACTGCAATGAACACAGTACCATTTCATTTTTATTCATGTGTGCAATGGGATTCTGTACCTTGTTGTATAGTTCCTGCAACTGTTAATGCTATAAATAACGACTGTAATTTTAACATCATTCATATTAGACTCAAACACCCAAGTATCTGCGGGGAGATGCCTGCTTAAGCCTCCTTAGGCCACAGAAAGGGTGACTTTGCCTAAATGTAATGCACATGTTTAGGTGGGACTGAGGTCGCTAAAAGCGGTGTATAAATTAAAGAATAAATCTAGTGTTGAGCTGTCCTGTATTAATATCGAGTACATGAGTTTCAACAACAGTATTCTTACTTCTACAAGTTCTTTATCTCTCGCCACAATAATTCATTCAACATGACATGATTAGAATAAATAGCACATGCATTTGTGTTCTTCTATCCCATTATATACTGAGGAGATTCTACACCAAAGGAATCAGTCCCCTGATTTTCCCAAAACTCTCATGAGATTAACATTAATTTGATTGGACAAGGCAGTAATGTGATTTAGTGACTTGTGGTATGGAGAGTCTATGATGAAATGAAGAAAAGCTACATGGCAAATTGAAACTGGCATTTTTTTTTTAAACCACATGCAACCAATGGCTCTAATGGCAAACAAAGCGCATGACTGGCAGCCATGAGAGCTTCTAATGACTTCAGTCCTACACTTTAAAATAGGTTCTTTGATACAATGCTATAGATATTTCCTAAAGAACCTTTCAACAGACAAAACCCAATTTATTGAGAAAAAAAAATCTTTGGGGAACCTATTCAAATTACATATATCGTGGCAGTCACGCAAAAACATTGTATTTTTCAAAATGCCAACTTTCAATGGAAGTCAATGTAAAAAAAATGGCTTTTTGGAGCGTATGGTCAATTAATCTTAATTTTTTACATTTCGAAAATTCAATTCAGATTTGTGTCGCAAACAGAAATGCAGAAAACTAAAATATGGAGATACAAGGTTTTTCCATGACAACAATGATTTAAAACATTTTTTTCTCTCCAGATCATCCCACTGTTATTTCGGCGGCTGGTTGGGGGAGACTCTCAACAGGCCAACATTACATGGACAGATTTCTTTAAAAAGTAGAGAATACATAGACAAATTCACAGGATTACTGTCGTTATTTAAATATCAATAAGCAGTTAAGGGGAGTATTTACATTTCTATGATAATATGGGACACAAGAGTTTGTTTAAAATAGGGGTGCACTTTCCTACGCACCTGTGGCATTCGCTGCACATGATCCGTATTCAGAGCAGCCATTTAGAAAATGCTGGCCACACAGTTCCAAGCAGATGGCTGGATGGCAAACGACTAAAAATACCTCCATTCAGATATGTATGTCTCTCAGAGAGAGGAGAGTGAGAGCGGGGGAGAGAGAGAGAGAGAGAGAGAGAGAGAGAGTGAGAGCGGGGGAGAGAGAGAGAGAGAGAGAGAGAGAGAGAGAGAGAAAAAGAGAGAGAGAGAGAGAGAGAGAGAGAGAGAGAGAGAGAGAGAGAGAGAGAGAGAGAGAGAGAGAGAGAGAGAGAGACAGAGACATACAGAGAATCTTCAGCTTTCTCCCAAACGTTCCTGGACTTGGCTTCCAGTCCTTTGCTTCAATGGCATGTGCTGCCATTTTACTCCTCCACACACCTCATATTTCATCATTTCATGGCTTTCACGGAAAGCACCACTGTATTTGGCTATTCTCTCCCAATCTACGAGTGCCTGAAGTCTTGGAGCAGAGGATGGTTGACTTTGGGGAAGCAGGTGGATCACTGCCTCAACTGAGTGTGTTCTGGACTGTCTTGTGCTAGCTTCTCATTTTCTCTGTAGATGTGTCATGGCATGTGCTGTCCAGCAGAGGATGCCACAAAGACACTGTGAGAGTTACTGCAACAGGATGAAGGATCCCAGCAATAGTGAGGTGCTCTGCTCCACAGCACCCCCTATAGCCATGTTTTTGAACCGAGGCAACAAATCGTCAGAAGAGAATGAATAGTCCAAAGATTCCACTTCTCCTTTCTGCCACCAGAGGAGATCTGGAGGAAGTTCCACTCATATTTTAATGTCCTGTGATTCCACCATTTTGGCAAGTGTCTTCTTTACTCGAAGAGCAGTGAGGCGAGAGGCTGGGTTATGGGCCCAGCACTCAGACATCAGTTTCAGCATGGCTCTGAGGCACTGCAACGAGAAGAAGAAGCCAGACAAATCCATTAGACAATGATGATGATGATGATTATATGTCAGTAGCTTTTCAAATAGCCTGAATGTTTTTAGCTGTACGTATATAAACAAGCATAGAAGTTGTACCTCATCACTGTTCCAGCGGTTCGAAACCGCAGGCCTCATGCCCTTTCCACACACTACTTCCCTCATGTCTTCGTAAGATGGATCTGAGGGAACCACGTCCCAGTAAGGCAACTGGTACTCTTCCACAATACCTGCAAAGTCAAGACCGTAGAGATGAAGAGGATGCAGTGTTAAAAGCAGTGTTTCTAAAGAAAAGACGGGACTGGAGAGAATCACATCACATCTTGTAACAAATCTAGCCTGAAAAATCACAGAATTGCTTGTGATGCAGCAGATCATAGATTGCAGCAACATGTAGCCTGATATTAACATGGTCGATTACACTTTTAAAAATAATGGTGCTACGAAAGGTTCTTTAAGGTTCTCTTTCAAACCCATAAGTAAAGAACAATTTCTGTAACATGTGTGAGTAAAGAACCTCTCCATCAAATGAAGGGTCTTTTAGTCTTTAATAAGTTTCTTCACACTCTCATCCTTCAACATTCAGAAACTTAAAAGATTCATCTGTCATCACTCCTCATCTTTATTGTTAAGAGTGTGTAGTTAACATCGTAATTATTATTATTTAATTATAATTATTTTCTACTGTTGGCAGTACAGGACAGTGTAGATGTGTAACTGACCTCCCGTCACACATCTCCGAGCCATCTCCCAAACAATAAGGCCATAGCTGTAGATGTCTGCCATGATGTATGCTTGAAAGTGATTCTTATTCAGGGTCTCGTCCAGCACCTCCGGGGCCATGTACCGCCGCGTGCCCATCCGCGTACTCAGAGGAATGTCCACCTCATTCGTGTCACTGAAAGGAAGAAAATTAAAGAATAAGAATGCATTATTTATTACCAGCCAAAACACGCCCCCCTCCCATTGAGCCCATCAACATGTCCTATTCTGAAGCAAAATAACAGGGTGGTAAATAGTTAGCATGTCCCAAACAAAATCATAACCATACTATTTATTGCACCTTTACACTAAAGGATAAAACATGTCAAACCTAGCATAGCACTCAAATGTCCAACATCCTGTCTCCTTTAAAGAGTTCCAGCAGGTGAGCTTCAATTTAGGTTACTGTTTTATTAAGAGCAGCATAATAATGTCCTGTGAAAGAGTTCCTCCTCAAGTTATGGTAAACGACCTTGTTAGTTCAGACTAGATTACTGTAGCGCTCTAACGTTCAGTCAAGTGTCAGCTAAATATAACATTAGTGCTTTTAAGTAGATATTTACTGACAATAATTGTCCGTCTGTCACCATGTCATTAAATACTGACTACTGCTTGCCCGCAGAGTTTATAGAGAGGTGTGTGTGTAGAGAATTGTGTGTTGCTGTATTCCTGCAGTCTCTTGGCTCTACCTGATTACTGCAACCTCATAATTTTCCTTTCACAGAAACAGGCAGAGGAGGATGTTGATCCTGAGAGACAGTAGTAAACACAGACGAAGCCAACCATAACAGAAGGCTTTCAGGCTTCTAGTTCCTGTTTTTATTTGTGCATTCCATGTTTTTTTTAGTAAAGGAGGGCGTGCTGAATGCAGAGTCTGTCTTTCTCTCTTTCTTGTTAGTGCTGTGCTTCTGAATGAGACCTCAAGTGTCACCAAACTTCACTTCTGCAGGCAAACAGTAACTAGTTGTCTGTGTGTGTGCATGCATCTATACACTTGTCCAAATGTGATGCATTCAGATACTTGGTGAATTGCTGACACAGATGTGCAAATGCACACACACAGCTTGTCTAGTCCCTAGACAAGGCATTAAGCACCATGCCTAATGCAATCAAATCCTCACAGCACCATTTCAAAAATCTAGCAGAAAGCCTTCCTTTCTGGACAGTAGAGACAGTTACTCTTTTTTTTTCTTTTTTTCTTGATTTTGAAACAAACACTGAATGAGCAGGTGTCCCGATACTTTTGTCCATACAGTCTAAATGCTGCATACCTGTTGAATTTCACAGCCAGACCCAGGTCAGCGATGCAGCAGGTCCCGTTCTTCTTGATCAGGATATTCTTGCTCTTTAGGTCTCTGTGGGCGATGGCGGGTTTGCCTTGTGTGCCGTAGATCTCTGTGTGGAGGTGGCACAGACCACAGGCTGCAGAGTAGGCCAGCCTTAGCAGAGCCTGAGTGTCCAGAGTGGTGAACTTCAGGTAATCGTATAGGGAGCCATTCTCATGGTAGTCTGTGATGAGGAAGAGCTGGGTGAAGGCTCCTGTGCCTTTAATATCGGCCGCAATGAAGCCTGGATAGTGGAAAGCAGGATGACACCAGGTAAAGATGCATATTTTTGTAGACCACACAAAGACCTCATATGATCAGGCTTGATTACTTTGGTATAATTTAGTGTTTTTTATGTAAAATTGAAGAATCTCAAAAACATTTTAAGTATAATTTTAACATTCCTTCAGTTTGATGCTCTTTATACATAGAAAGTATAAACTGACAAAAGCCTCTGCTCACTACTACACAGTCCTTGTCTGAATACACTGGTGTGTCCTACCTAGTATGTTCTCGTGTCTCATCAGTACGGTCTGATAGATCTCGGTCTCTCTGAACCAGCTGGCCTCCTCACGAGTGAAGAACACCTTCACGGCCACCTTCTCTCCTCTCCAGCGCCCGAGCCAAACTTCACCGTACCTGCCCTTCCCGATCTGTCGCACCATCTGGATCTGCTTAGCAATAGTACGCTGGACCTGAGAGGGAGAGCAGTACAACTTTCAGAGTTTATGCCATTTCATACAGTACAACAGCACAGCCCAAGCTTTCTTTACGTCTTCTTTTTGACTGATGTCTGTTTAAACATTTTACTGACTGTAACTACTGAAACTACTGGCCTGATATCTAATGGACAATCTTACCCCACAAAGTGCAGTCATGTGAAAAACTTAGAAGGTCTTTGTCTTTAACATATTTAAACATATGGACATTTGATCCTCATTTGAACAATATTAAACGATTATATTCCTTCGCAAATCATTTAGCAGAGAGCGTCTGATTTCTAATTGTTCAGAGATCTTTTTAATTCCATTTCCAGACTCCTCTGCATCTACAGACTTCTTTCTGAATGTTTAAATATGTTAAAAAAGGCAGGCTTTCTATGGAGTTTCCCCTTTTTTCATATAACTGTACAGAGAGTAACTAGTAGTAGAATCAAAACATATATGATAATATAAGCTATATTCCTTGGCATTCTGCAGGCATTTAGGTCTAAAAGGCAAATTGAACAGCTCCATCTTGACTGGGTCTTCTAATGATGTAAAACTGTACAGTAACAGGGGAAACCTGTATAGTTTTATAAGCACAGCAGGCTTGTAGCAAACAAGTAGATTTTGCTTTGTACCAGCAGAGGGAGCCCTGAGCCAGAGCCTGTGCTGGACTGGTTGATGAGGTCTTTGAGTGACTCTCCAACAGGGATAAAGGCCTCATCCTGTTCCAAGTCTCTCTGGTAGCGTCTCCTCTCCGTCTGCAGCTTATACCTGAACGAACAAACGCAAAAGGAATAAAGTTGGTGCACACCTTCATCATTAACCACCATATGGACTGGGCACTCAACAAGAACACCTACTGTCACTTATCACAATCCCACACACGTACTCATTCGACTCTTGCCGCTATCAGTGTAACAATCAACCTATCTTAACTGCCTTTACTGGGTGTGCCGGTGTTTTGTCCTATAAGACAGTCAGGCAGTCATAAAATGTGTTAAAGCTGTATTTCAAAACAACTTTTCTCACCTGTAGTAACACACAACTGTAATCGCTATAAGTGTGAAGCAGCACACGGTGACCGAGATCAGGAAGGCTAGCCAGTGGGTGCTCCCAAACAAGGGATCTACATTAGGACAGAGACACAGGTTTAAAATTAGGAGAAATGAGCGGGTTTAGGCTAGATATGATTCCTGATTTGAGCTCAAGTTCACCTGTGATAATAGGAGGTGGAAGAGTAGGCTGCAAGTCCCTGTTACAGAAGTCTGTGGAACAGCACTCGATCGTCCGCCTCGTCTGAGCGTTGGGCGAATCCTGAGACAGGGTAACAGTTTGCCATTATAAACAAAGTTCTTCAATGTTCAGAAACGTAAAATACGTCATTCACACACACTACTTTTACATTTTAATTACTACTGAATTTTAGGACACTGCTGTTAGGATTTGATTGCATTCAGCACCAAGAAAATTTGTGAGTTCAGGATTTTTGATTGACACCACCTCACCTCATCCTTGGATGGAGCACCAACCATCGTCTCAGTGCTCCACAGCTCATTGTAGGGGGGCTTTATACCTATCTAGCCCACACCTAGCATTAGGCATGGTGCCAATAGGTTCATGTTTACCTGCTCCAGAGAGTCCTACTCTCTTGCCAGTACTTCTCTACAGGGACTAAACTACGTGTATGTGCATTTGCACATCTGTGTCAACAAATGGGTGCAACTTAGTAGCTGAACGCATTCATTAGAAGCAGTGTCCACAAACATTTGGACACATTGCATATTTAAAATGGCTACATGTTGGTCCTTCCTCTAGGGGTCTACCTTGCACTGGAAGTGGGAGCCCTCATATTTCATGCAGCCAGATGTGAGGATAGCCTCTCCATGCTCGTCCTCCTCGATGATGGCAAAGCACTGCCCGTTGGTCCTACACAAATAAGGGTCCTGGTCAAACCTCTTTGTAATGCAATTAAAATGAAGCAAGACAGAGGCAGCGTGTAGAAAGATGAGGCTGGTTTAGCTGCTCATCAGAGCACGTGACTCACTCGCAGGTGTTGTTGGTGGCGTCCTCGGGGCAGTGGCCTGAGCAGTAGCAGCTGAGGAAGCGGGCTGCGTCCTCTGGGGCCACGGTGGAACCGTCTGCTGCTTGCGACCTTTTCGGATCAGAGCCATGCTTCACCCCTGTGCCATGCAGCATGTAGTCTGGGTTCTGCCCAACTAAAACCCACAAAGCAACCACGTATTAAAACAAATACACAAATGGACAATAGTATTGGTGGGACACCTGCTCATTCATGCAACTGTGATGGCTAGATGACTGGGTCAGAACAAATGCAGTGGTCAGTACCTACCAAAAAAGCTCTAAGAAAGGACAACCAACAGTAAACCCGGTGACAGGAGTCTTAGGCAGTTAAGGCTCATTGGTGTGACCCATGAAGTCTCCCACCTCACAACATAGAGGATTTAAAAGACCTGCTGCTAATGTCTGGATGCCAGATACCACAGGGCACTTTCAGAGGTCTTGTGGAGTCCATGCCTCGATAAGCCAGGTGTTTTGGTGGTACAAGGGGGACTTGCGTAATATTAGGCTTGTTTTAATGTTCTGGCTGATGGAAGAATATATATGAAGGGAGATTTTGTTAGCATTATAGACTAAACAAGAAAACCCAGGTGTTACAGCAGATTCTCATCTTCACTGACTCAAAATTGTGCACAACTGATTCACTGATGCTTTTGATGAATCACTCCTCTCTCTCCTTTACACTCACCCAAACATGCATCCATCTTTTGTGAGATCTGGAAAATTCAAATGTAGGATGCCATGAGATTCCAGGGTTACAACATCGGTAGCAGAGCAAACACCCTTGCAAGGGAAAGAGGAGAGCAATCTGTGCTAAGATTTGTAATCATACTTCTCCATAAATGTGTTCGCTAATGAGCTACTCGACCACAGAATCTTACAACAAGCACACAGAGCATTTCTTCCACACAGCGGAGCCTGTATTCCATTACAGTGCTGAAAATCACACACAGGATCTTGGTCAAATACATGGCAGGCGGCACAGCATGACCAAAACAGACTCTCAGACGGTGAGTAAGAGACAGAGATAAAGCCTGAAAGGGGGACAAAAGGGAGAGGCAGAAACATGGATGTCTGAGAACTGTAACCTGATCTGTGTGTGAGCATGTGTGCGTATGTGTGTGTGTGCGCGCGTCTCAGACAGACAGGGCGCATATTCCCCAGGCACAAAGGCTTCTGTGTTCAGCAGTGCAGTTCCTCTTAAAGTCATGCTGCTGTTCCTCGGCCTGCAGGTCCAGACAGGCCTCCGCACCGTCAAAATAAGCCCACGGCCACGCTGATGTTTACTCAAACACCACATTCCACACCTAGAGTCCCCGCTCCATTACCAGAGCCTGCCCCTCACCTCACAGCAACACAAACACCTCAACTCTCATACTGAGGCACAACCACAGACTACTGAGGCCATGATACCGCTTTCTTTTTCACCCCTTTTCTGACACCAGTACCAAAACCTTTACTCAAAACAGGTCAAAAGGTCCCCTCAAGGTCAAAAAGGTTTCTTGATGGGCGTCAGTTACATCAACTGAGGCTTCTTTAGAACTCATGTTAGTGTGTGTTGCACTGGTCCAGCAGTGCTGCATGAGTTTTTAGACACCATGTCCACTCCTACTACCTAGTTCGTCCACCTAGATGTAAAGTCAGAGACAGAAACTCATCTCTTGCTGCATAGTTTGTGTTGGTCATCCTCTAGTCCATCAGAGGTCACAGGACGCTGTTGTTGGATATTTGTGGTTGGTGGACTATTCTCAGTGACGCTGTGGAGCTCCAGCAGCACTGCTGTGTCCACACCACACAAAATAATACCTGCTCTGTGGTGGTCCTATGAGGTCTTGAACATTGAAGAACAGGGTGAAAGGAGGCTAACAGAGATGCAGAGAAACAGACAGCTAATATACGGGCGATATACAGCTGCTATGATAGCAACATTGCATCACTATAAGCTTTCTTTCCCAAAAACTGACACCTTTACAGGTGTTTTAAATGGAACGTAATGGAACGTATCTATTGGCCCATTCCTTTACAATTTTAACACAATGTAAAGAACAGCTGTTGCATTTATCTAAGAGCGGGGCAAAGTAAGCCCTGAGAATATACGGTAGGCAGCTCCACTCATATATAATCAGCACAGATACCAGGCAGCGACACCTCCAGCTCTATCAGGCTGGGTGGAGTCTTCCAGTCTGATATACGGCCTGATATCCACACTGCACTGGAGCCACGGAGCCAGCAGGCTTTGAACTCTGAAACACTGATATCAGCCAGTGAAAAGCAAAGACTACACATGGTTGAGAGACAGGGAGGAGTAGGGGGAGGGGTGTATAAAACCTTGCTTGCCTAATACTAAATAGGAAATGACCTCCGTGTCCCATGGTTTATGGGCTCTGCCACACTCAGCAGCTCATATTCCAAAAATCAATTCACCCATCATAGAGCCCTGCTGGTGCCCTGACGCTGACGCCTGCCTTCAACACAACATGACAAACTCTAAAGATGGTATAATTCAGATCACTGGTGATGTTGATCACCGCTTATAGCTATACTGACATAACAATGAGCTGTAAACAAACCTTCAAATAATTAACTTCTCTCCTCACTTATCACTAGCCACGTTTACTTGCAGCCTGGTAATCCGTTAATAATCCGGCTAATAGCTAAATTGGAATAGAATACGCCTGTGTTTACACCACAATCAGGATAGACTAGTCAGATTGAGGCCACTGAAGTTCTATCCAATTGAATGAGATGGGTGATCCTTTAAATAATAGGTTAAACAGAAGAATAATAGCCATGTAAACACCTGTATCTGATTATATTCCCCATTGGAAAGTTTATGTACGTGCTCAGAATGTGCAAGGCAACAGCAGCATGCAATATGACTAGAATAGAGGCGGTCATGCTTTCTCTGTCCGCTTCCTTCACCAGTGCTAAATGCCGCTTGAAGCGGACAGAGAATTTCACTCTCCATGCAGTGAACACGTACTCAAAGAGCCCCGATTCCAGTAATAATGCACTGAGCTGTTGGATTTTGCTGATAATTCAGAATCTGAGAATTCCGAGCCACGAGCAGTGGACACATACCGGTACAGTATATTCTGCAGGGATGAAAATCTTTTATCAAGTCACATAAAATCTGGAATGACCGCGATGTCATATGGACATTTAGCTTGCACTCAAAAGTCCTTTAGCACGACTCACTCCCACCAGCCTTTACTGTGCACTTTCATCCAGAGGTTTCGTGTCATCTGCGGTGGGACTGAATAGCTCATGTGCCTCAGAATGTTGGGAGGACATGACACCTTCCTCTCGCCCCTCCTCTAATAGTGTATTTCTCTGAGACTGCAATCACTTTCAAGCAATTATACGCACACACGCACGCACACGCACGCACTACACACACACACACACACACACTACACACACGCCAACTGAAAACTCTGGTAACACACTGCTGCTCCTCTTACTTTGGATTGGACTCACATGATGCTCCTTGTCTTGGTAACATGTACACCAAGTGCTCTTCACATGCACGTCATTTTGTATCAGATTACTTGTAGCTTGCATGTAAACGGAGATTTATCAGATTGTTGAGTTGCGTTTACATATAAACACCCCGGTGTAAATCTATAAACCGGTATGAATTCAATCGAAATGGAGAAAATATTTACACATAGCCTCTATATTTGGCTAAACATAATGTAGAACCTTTAACCATGTCCCACTCATGTATTCAATCCACTGCAAGCCTTAAGACAGTTACTACATATTTTCTCCATATGGTCATAAAAATAACCTTGTATCTCCATTGTTGCTATTTTTCATATTTTGATGTACTGTGCATCTGCTAGTTATTCTTAAGGTTTATTCTTCAAATTTTCATGATGTGAATGGACCAATAGAAAGGCTCCAAAATGACTTGGAATAAAATGGTATAACACTGACCATTAAAAGTGATGACAGTTCAGAGATAAGGTTGGCAGTTAAGAGATGCGCACAACACAACGTTGTTCTGCAGAGCTTTTAAAAACCAAGCAAAACTGTGAGAAAGAGGATTAGGCAGGAAAGTGAAAGGCCACATTAGCAGCATTTAAGAGGCAGGATTACAGGGCACTGGGTTAAGACCAGAAAGGAGGTGTGGTTTGGCCCTTTTCTCTATCACACACACACACACACACACACACACACACACACACACACTTTCTTTTTCCTACTCTTTCCTTCACCTTCTTCCTGGCAGCTCCAGAGCCGGTCCAGACACTCGCTTGTGTGATGCCAGTGATATAAATCTCTTGTTTATGTGTCAGGGTTTGATTTTTGCCGTTGAGAAATGTTCCGTTTGATGCTGCGGAGGAAAACGCTCCTTAGCCCCTCCATTAAGCTGAGCGTAAAATACACACGTTGAAAGCGTTTAATTTCATATCTTTGATCACCTCGCAGTTTAGGCCAGGCGCCACCGTTGTCAAACAGGGCCTTGAGCGATAATGGACGAAGAACCGGTAACGTAAACACTGCTTGACCCAAAAAAAAAAAAAAAAGAAGTCTGCTCAGGAGAGGTGAGAGTCCACACTGGGGAGTCCCTCAGAGACAGCGTGTGTGGAGACACACACACACACACACACACACACACACACACACACACACACACACACACACACACACACACACACAGTTCAGCTTCCCCTCGCTCCCTCTCTGCCCATGTCCAGTAAATCTGAGGGAGGAATGCGAGGAGTGGAGCCAGAACACAGGCTGCTTTTAAGCGTCTGTAAAAGCCAGGCCAGTCTGTCATGATGTGTTCTGTTCATGTCCACACATTTCAAGGAGCACAACACAAGGTTTTAGCATTAGCATCTTAAAATCACAACAGTGCTACACCAGTGGTCCACACCGTTCCCACAAGTTTTAAATAAAGGTAGAAATCTGCAGTAAACCCAGAATTGAGAGTCTATTTGTAGTCTTGGAGAGTTCCACATCTCAGCAGGTACAGCGCAACAACATTAGCTGCAACTCTTCAAGTCGTAATGGTGCCACAGTGGTGGTTCCCAATCCTGATCTTAAGTAGTGTTCACATATAAACTCTGCAAAATGTCCAGAGAATCAGGCCCAGACTTTATCTGGAGTCGCCCTTTCACACATGTAGCATACAGCCGAAGATCGTCTGTGCGAGATGCGAGATCTCTCTGCAGGAAACGTTCTGCTGCGTTTAGGCAAGGGGCGGAACCTGTGTGGCGCATGGCGGTGGCACGGCATGACCCACGGTGAATTCTCTGGAAAAATACTTGCTCTATTCACACATGGGCTCACTCGGATATTACCCGGACTTTGCACCGGGGGCTGGCAGGACAAAGTCTGGCTAATGTTCGGTACGACTGACACTGGACACTTGCATTCGCACACACTGATCCCAAACACGATGACGGCTACAACAACAAGGGATGTACAATGCATCAGAATCATAGCTGGTCTCCTTTTTGAAGTGTATGACATTGATTTATCATGGTCAATATTTTAAAAACTGATGCGTGAGGGTGTGTTTATTGTCTTTAGAACAGCCGAATGTTCAGGCGAAGTGAATGCACTTTACTGCATTTGTAACCCTACAGAAAATATTACATTATAATACATTTTAATATAACATGACGTAATACACAAGTATTAAACACAGTACCACTGTAGCCATTACAAACAATGCTTTCAGCAAAGCCCAATGCTCAGCTACTCTGTTTTACAATATAAATAAATGAATAAAAAAAATGATCATTAAGGCCTGTGTAAAACCCTGACTGCAAATCAAGCCTGAGGTACGTCAACTATTGTAATTAAGAATGGTCTGCTTAATCAAATTTCCAAAAAAAAATTTCAATTTCAAAAAATTCATTGACTTTTCAAACCTTGTGTTAACACTTGGAGGAGCCAACATGGGTTCCTCTAAGCAAACGATCATAAAATTGAAAATGTCAATCAACGTTATTGATTAAATGTTATTAAGATAATGACAGTTCAGGGGAACTGTGGAGGTAAAGATGGGCTTTGGCAGAGCAAGAGAACACTGAACTCTATGAGACCATTTATTTGTTGATTCAGGCAGGGTGCAGTATTGGAACCACAACTCAACACCAAGTATTGCTACACAACGTCTACAGAAGCCTGATGAGTTTTAGAAATGACAGGACTAAAGGACTAATGAAGTCAAAGTACAACTCTCTGGCCACAATCAGCATAGGGACAATTTAGGTGGGGGTGGGAGGAATGATCACGCTTCGCGGTTGTGTTGCCGCCAGTGGCATTGGCAAGAATACATGGGTGGAGGGAAGAATGGATTCCACAAAATACCAGCAAATCCTGGATCCAAATGTCAAACCATCTGTTTAAAGGCTGAAAAGAAGATTGCTTCTACAACACAAAAACATCAAGATCCACCATGATCTACATGCTAAGACACAAACTAAAGTTTTGAGAATGGCTCTCGCAGTCCCCTGACCTAAACATCATTTAAAATGAGCAGCTAGATTTTATTTCTGAGCTCATTTTCATGGTTTCAAAGTTGGGGGACATGGATTTACACTGTAATTATAGAATGGCCCATTAATACTACTATATGTTTGGGTATAGTAGCCTTCCAAAGCTCAATCATTCAAACTCAACTAAGAAAATGCTTGTGTAATTAGATAATGCATTAGAGCAGGTGTGTTAGAGCAAAGAAAACATCAGGTTTACTCCAAATACAAGACTGCAACCCATTGAGCTGCACAAATCACAGAACCTGGGAGGCATGAAAGAAACAAGACAAATAAGGCCCGAGTTAGAGCACGGAGTCTGTAAATCAGTGCACACGCAGTTTGTTGAGCGTGCACCTCGGAGAGACTTCAATAGCTCAGATTACTCCACCAGCAAAGGCCCTGAACACATCTCTCTCTGCTCCTCCCTTGAAATGGAGCTATACAACGTCTCCCTGCTCCTACATGTGTGCTTAATTCTGGCTGGCCGTCACGGCGGAGTCTGAGGTCTGGCAGTGCTCAGGCTGTAATGAGTCCCTCTGACCGCATTCTCTGAGCCTGCAGGCTGCTCCGCTCCACACCACGCAGCACTGAGCCGAGTCGGCCTCTTAAAGAGACAGCGGCCCTCATCTAACCCCAGCTCCCGCCGCCATTTCCCACTCAGTCAAAGCCCCAGCACTGCCACACACATACACAAACACATTCAACAGTATACTGTTCAAATAAAGCTCCCTAATGACTCGGGACTGGGACAACGTCTAAAAAAAGGGCCTCAGAAAGTCCTGCGAATGGCGCTCTTGAGTAACTTTGTTGATGTAAAGGTTCAATGACAATTTAAAGGTTGTTCCTAGAACTTTTTTTACTAGATGGAGGTTCCTTAAACAAAGTTTATTTCATTTTGAAGAACCATTCATGTAAAGGCTTCTTGGGGTATTGAAATCGGTCTTTTGTGATACTGAACAAACAACTCTTGTTGACACATTTACTTTAAAAAAAAAAAAAACTTTAAAAAATGTTAAAAATACTCAGAAAGTTCCTTAAGGCCACATTTCTCCAAAGATCTGATATATAGCCATTGGGTCTGCGAGCAAAGACAAACTTTGACATGAGCCGAAACTGAAATTTGAAGTACAGTGATGACATCAAATCTGATTTTACAGTAGACCAAACTGGAATCTGCCTTGAAGTTCTAGCAAACGAAGCCATAAACATGGATATAAAACATCCTGATTACACCAGGAAAACAACAATTCAACAAATCTTTAGACAAAAAACCCCCCAAAAAAACAACCAAACAAACAAAAAACCCATGAGAGACAGAGTGTGGAAACCATTAGAAGCTAGGGGTGCAACAACTAATCGACAGACGACCAAATTAGTTGCCAGTGCCATCAGGGAAGTATCTCACGCAAACTAGGAATGGTTCTGGACGTGCATGAACCGCGGATTAAAAGCCCAAGTTATACCATAATATTGTGGACTACAGTTTTACTGCTGCGTTTACTTTTTACAGTAATAACTCCCTCAATTATTACTGTCTCAAATGGACAAAAGCTGAGTGTAAAAAGAAGAAATCTTCAAATAAGACAACCCGGAGACGTTCTGAATGAGGAGAGAGCTTACTGGCTGAAATATGAATGGGAGTTCTCATGGTGCTTAACATGCTGCCTGTTTACAGATAAAGTCCTGCCCTTCAACAAAAAGAGCCAATTAGCTTTTAATGGCTAAGAGCAGAGGAGGGTCAGCGACAAAATAAATATGAAAATAAATAAATGTCAAAATAAAAGTCAGTAATGCAAAAGAAGCAGTAACACTAAATTACTGTCAGACTGAAAGCTAAAATTACTGCCTCACATTCATTCTCCTTTGTTTTGTTTTTGTTTATTTTTTTATCCAAAAAACAACAGGATTAAAAACTGATTAAAGGGAAAACTGATTTAGTGTGGTTATATTTTATTGCTGCTACTTTGAACATTCTTGGTTGTCAAGAAAAATATATTGGAGTTTTATCCTTTATATTAGCAGGAAAGCTCATTAAAACAGTCAATGTTTTGGTCA
Source organism: Salminus brasiliensis (assembly GCF_030463535.1). Classification (NCBI taxonomy): domain Eukaryota; kingdom Metazoa; phylum Chordata; class Actinopteri; order Characiformes; family Bryconidae; genus Salminus; species Salminus brasiliensis. The sequence goes on along the minus strand of NC_132899.1, from coordinate 11,542,449 downwards.
TTTAGCGATTCATAATCAAAAGAATAGATTATTCATTTTTAATAATCAAAATATTAGTTGGTTGCAGCCCGAATTGAAGCTCAGTGGATTGACAAACGCTAAAAGCCACACATCACTGGGGAAGATCCTTTACAAAAGAAAACGCACTTGGTTGCAAAAGCCTTAGTAAAGGAACCAAATGAGGTTCCTCAAACCTCTGCATGAAACAGATAACAACATATGTCAGTTTTGCAACAGAAATCATGCAGGGAACCCAAATGTTAGATGAAACGGCACTAGCAGACTAGCAGTAGTTTCCCTCTAGCTAGAAGGCCTCTCTTCAGGGTGAACATCTGGGCTTTAACCCTATTAAAACAGAGGGCAGCACGGGCAGCTCAGAACGCTCAACGGCGCGCTCGTAAGACCTGGGAGGAAGAGGTGAACGAGGAAATGCTGAGAATGCAGACACCAAAGCATGGAAAGTTCCCACCTTGATAAACAGGATATGCCAGCTGGCTTATCGCTGCTTTGAGGGAAACAAGTCGTCATGACAACTCCATCAAAAACCACACCAAATTAAAAAGAAGAAAAACTCATAACATGAAGAAAAGTCCCGCAAACTGCCTTAAATGGAGAGAAAAACAAAAACTCATGACGAAACCGGCGCTGTCAGAACAACGCTGTGTAGTTCCAGGTTGGTCATGTTTTATTTAGGACAGATTAGGCCTAGTCCTGGACTACCCTGCATTCGGTAGGGAGATTCTCCACTGAAAGGAAAATGCAGTCCAGGACTACCCTTTTTTTTTTTTTAATAAGCATAAATGTATACATGCTGAAGTTCTCAGGAAAGAGGTGTCGCAGGTCTGATAGAGTCAGTGACTCTGGAGTTTAAAAGGTGAAATAGAGAAACATGAAGACAATAAAACCTGAATATCACATGTGAAAGCTTCCCGAAGCGTACCGACTTTCACAGAGCTGCAGGAATGTTTGAACAGGAAATGATGCAATAACTCAGCCAAGTCTGTGAGTCTATAATCATGGCAGTGCTCATTCAGACAGCGCCTCAGCGTCTAAGGTAGAGCCGCGTAGAGTCGTACAAATCTCTCGTCGCCATAAGGCCACAGAATCTCTCAGAGTATCCATTAAGCCCATCAAAGTAACGTTTGAAAACAAGCCCGTGTCATTTGTACAGGAGAGGACGGACAGTTTTAAGCGTCGTCAGCAGGTTATTCGGCACGCTGCACACTGCTGAACCTCTCAGGCTGTTCAGAATCAGTCTGAAATAAAGGAGGCAGGGGAGAAAAAAAAAAAGAAAAAAAAAGGGAGGAATTAAAGCCCATTCTTTTCTAATGATACGACCATCAGGCTGACAGGTTATTTGTCTGTGAGAAAAGGCATGCCTGCGTGCGCCTGAAAGACCATGAATAAATAATACCAGACTGTGTTCTAGTACCAGATAATTAAGACTAACGCAGCTTTATATAATAATAGATGGTGGTGCTTGTAATGATCACATGCTTCACGACGGGGGATCAAATTTCAGAGGAAAATCTTTTACACTTAATAATCCTTTGCTATTAGAAGACTAGCTTGTTAAAAGGGAACGGAGGGGAAGAAAAAAGGAGAACATGTGGAAAACAAGGGCCTGCCCGAGACAGACCCATAAAAATCTGCTGGCTTTATTAAAGCGAGTTTCTAATGGGCTCTGAGACACCTCCAAAAGCCAAGCTCCCCACAAACACACCACTGCAGGCTGTAATAGTGAGAGTGTAGAGGCCTTTCCCTACTACCCTGCCCCACCACATGCGCGCGCACACACACACACACACACACACATACACACACATACACACACATACACACACACACACACATACACACACATACACACACATACACACACATACACACACACATACACACACATACACACACACACACACATACACACACATACACACACACACACACACATACACACACATACACACACATACACACACATACACACACATACACACACATACACACACATACACACACATACACACACATACACACACACACACACACACACACACACACACACACCATACTTTGGCCTCAGCTATTCCCTTTCAGTCAGCTTCGGACTATCATTTCCGGAGAGCAACAAGTATTTAGGGTGTTTAGTGGAGGGTAATGACCATCAGGCAGTGTAATACAGGAAACGGTTAAAGTGCTGGGGAAACGTAGAGCACCAACAATAGACTCAACAAGCTTCCTGTAGTAAGGCCTGGGCGGACCACCTGCCACATGAACAAGGGTGGAGAAAAGACTTCTGTGGAGCGATCAGGAAGCGTTTAATACACCACAGAGTAAAAGCATACCCGTCGTAGCCTCTCTGAGTATTATATATTAGGGCAGTGCTGGAAATTGCAGTATATGGACATACGGGCCTTGTGTGAATGTACAGTAAAATAACGGTGTAATGTGTATGATTACCATCTCCTAAACAAATCAGGGTGGAAGTCAAAAATGCCACTACTACAGTTTCCCTGTTTCCCTAAAGCATGTGCCAAGACTAGGAATGTTTACATAACAGTAATCGTAACAGTAAAACTGTAGTAGTCCCGCCTTGTTATAAGATCAGATTTATTAATGGCAGTTAGCCTTAGGCCAGTGCCTGTATTTCTCAAATTCTCTCAAGGATTGATCTTAATCACTATAATGAGGGCCAGTTAGGATAACTGTTGTTCATTTATTCTTTAGTATATCATTATTTTGTTTTTACTGCTGCAATCTTGATGATGCAGATTAACCTACTTTGTTAAAACTCTTAAAATCCCAGCTATATTGCACCCTAAGTCTTATTATTCCATAACTACAGTGACTACAGTACAATTAAGCTGACTTATTTTTAAGGAACAGAAGTGTGCAATAAACACACTGCTTAAACCCACTGGTGGGCCCTGGGATTGTTAATGTGTTAACCTACCTTATTTAACCCTATATTTAACTTACAATTTCTCAAAAATGTACAGAATTTAAAAGATTCCATTTCATTGTAGGTTAAACAAGCATAACAACACTAACTACTTAAATAAACACAGCTCGAACTGCATTTGGAAAGATTAGAACAGAATTTCAGTCTCGCAAAGAATACTCGGGCACATGAACATAGCGCTCAGGTTAGGTCAAAATATGCTGTGGTAAGTATCCCATGGAAATCTTCAGTAGATCTAGACCAGTGGCCAACTACAGGTTTCATTATGCCAACAGTGCTTCTATTTTGTCCATTCCAACTAGGGCTGGGTGATATGGTAAAAATACAATATCACAATATTTAGAGACATTTTTCACGCTGCACTGTATTTATCACGATACATGTGATCACAAAATACATCAGTAGCAACAGATTCTTAAAAACTACTGTTCAGATCCTCTCCCGTACTGAACACAGTGATTTTTCAATTTAACATCTGCTGTACTTCATCTAATCAAACCAGTCTAATTACACTCTTAGTAATGAAGTGTGTAGCTGATCAGTGTTTATTAAGCATTACCGATATCTTCCATATGCTTAGAAAAGCATATTATGAATCACGATAACAAAATTTATCACAATACAATAAAATGGTCATATTGCCCAGCTCTAATTCCAACCCACAAGATGAACACAGTCATCATTAATATGTTTTCATGTTATACACTATATGGACAAAAGTACTGGGACACCTGCTCTTTTAGAAGTTCTTCTGAAATCAAGGTATTAAAAATTGTTTTCACCCTGCATTTGTTGGAGTAACTGTCTCTACGGTCCAGAGAATAAGGCTTTCTACTAGATTTTAGAGGAAGCATTGCTGCTAAGATTTGATAGGTCAGGATGTTGAATTGATCACCACCTCATCCCATTGGTAGTAGATGGAGCACCATCTTCCCAGAGAACTGCTCCAAATTCCACTCAATGTCAGGGGTGGGGGGCTTTATACCCCTCTAGCCCATGCCTGGTATTAGACATGGTGTCTACAGGTTAATGTTTAGTCCTATTCTATAGGCAATACCTCCCTATGGGGGTGAGGCAAGCTGTATTCATCTGTACATCTGTGTCAGCAATGGGTGCAATTTAAGGTAGCTGAATGGATTTATTAGATGGGGTGTACACAAACATTTGGACATAGTGTGTACTAGAAGCCCACCCAGTAGGTATTATATGGCAGTTTTAATACCATCAGAGAAAACGAAAGGTATGGGGTGATGCTTTGTGACGCTTCCCTGCTGCACTGTTTATTTTAACATTAGCACTACAGGCTGATCCTGAACCCTGCACAAATTCTGCTCACTGATGTCATGTTAGGAAATGTTTATACCATCCCCTCCTGACCCACACTTCACATAAAAATGGCTTAATATGGTAACTTCATGTTTACCCTCAACTACAGAGCTTCCTTGTGCCAGTTCCTCTTTTTCTAAGAGGCAGAACTCACACAGCTCAGCTCCTCTGATTGCACAAGTACAGGTTCCTTAAAATTCCACATCAGCAAGCAATGTAAAAAAAAAAGTCCCGTAAGAATGTGTTGGGTGACATGACATTTCTCTGAGTAATCGCTAGCCAACAAAAGAAACCATTCAGTGCGAGACAAGAGCCTGCCCTCGCCTCAGCCTCTACTAAACAAAACAAGCTAATCAACATTCAGCAGCGGTTCATAGCCCTCGCTCTTCGCCACACTCAACTCCCTCTTGCTGTTTAAAGGGAACCTTTGCAGTGACCGGCGGTGGTTGCCCTTTGTTTTAATGGCTCTGGCCATATTTACGAGCGAGGAGGACCGGCTCTTAGCATCCGTTTCTGCAGCCGTCCCAGGGCAGAGATAGAAATAGCAACAGAGAGGACGTATTTTAGGAGGCTTGCTAGGCGCATGGGCTGCCTGTGACCACTCCAGGCACAGGGTTAAAGATGCCACAGTGGATTGGGTGCAGCAACACTCAGCCAAAATAGCTCTGGCAGTTTCATCAGGGGAAACTACTCTCCCTTCCAACAGCGAGTGTAAGACAAGACGCGAGAGAAGACCCAGCTAAAACTTATTTTCACACCACAAATCCACATGTGGCGGCATGTTACTCTACGTTTCCCCAATTAAACAGTCATTTTAAACAACTGCAAGTAATGAGCTTCTGATCTTCAGAGAATTAATATCAGCTTTAAAGCTACGAACAGTTTAATCACCAACCAATCTGCTTTCCCCATCAGGCTCAAAGGGGTCATTATTGTAGCCCTTGGCGCAGGAAATCATTCTCTCCCATGCCTTTTCTGTTGCTAAGAATAGGCACTGTGGAAGAGTCCAAGAAATTGTACCCAAAAATAGACAGACTTCATGAAAAACCACACTCTTAGAACCTAAACATAAACAGGCAGTGTGATCTGGTTACATCAGTGAGTAGCTACAGGGTAGATCACCAAGAGCATGAAAAATGAGCAACTGTTAGGAACCAGGCTAGAGCCCTATTCAGACGTGGATTAGTTTTACATGAGGAGGTGGGGTAAAGTAATTATTACCAGAGTTTCTCAGTGTTTTTAGTCCTGTCTGAATGCCCCATGGCAGTCATTTTTAAGGACTGCTCGCTCCCGCATCAGTAACAATTCGGGTGCCTTTTACCTTCTGTAAAACCAGCCATAAAAATAACATCAGGCTATAGAAATCCAGTGTGAATCGACATTCTGGCTTTTCTCAACTATTTATGTCAAGATTTCTTATCCCGTGTGAATCAGCCCTAAATTTTTCAGAATGTCCTGTAGCGAAACTACATTTCTCCACCATCTCATGTAAAACCTATCCCATCCAAATAGGGCTTAGGTGTTAAAAAAAGTGTGTCTATTCATCTAGAAAAAAAAATACTGTCACAATAAACAACAAATAAAGACAAATAAATGTTCTTTTTATAAATTATGCTTGTTCATTTTATTTCTACACTACACTACATACAGAAGTAGCTGAAAGTAGGTAAGCCCTGTAAATCTGCTGCTGGCAGTGGAGCCTTTTGACTTCAGGGCACTTTTAAAGTGCTATTGAGAGATAACGTGCTCCTTTATCTGGAGAAACACAAGCGAGTCAATTCCCTTTTGCCTAAATCCTTAAATCTACAGATATCCGTTCATTCCAAACCACCTCCCACCAAAGACTACAAACAATGAGTTGTGAAGACCGTATTCATGCAAAGCTCCAATCCAAACATTTAACCACACTGCTTGCTTCATTCTCTCTCCAACACGCACACAATGCCCCTGGCCCATCCAACGATCACCAAACCGTTCTTCTGTGCATAGCCAAATGGTCCTTTTTGTGCTAGCAATGGGCCATTCACACCTAAGCACTGTGAGATGAAAGATGTGGATTCTCACGTTACAACTACCAAATAGTCCACTGAATGGATGAATTAAGTAGCTGAACAAATGCCTTCAGATAACCCACACTGGAGGACACTGCATTTGGATACTGGCTGTCATTTGAGAGGTAAGATGGTGTACAGCCAAGGCCTCTACTTTTAACTCAAAATGAAAGGGAAAAAAACTTTTTGATGGGAAGAAAACCAAACGGAAAACCACCTGACCCGTATCAGAGACCAGACTTTATGTATGTAGTGCTGTATTAGAGAATAATGACCAATTCAGGCTTGCCCAGCCATTCACGCTAAAGACCCCAGTCATTAACATGCATGTTTTTAAAGTAGTCAATTTAAGGGGGTAATTTGCCCGCCTCCATCAGCTATTGCTGCGTTTATATTACCCATCCTTATTGGTCATTTCAGAAACAGTTCATGGGCAGAATCTAGCTGGATTCTCCACCGCCAAGGTCTTAAAAACAAACAGCATTCAATCTTATTTGCACTTACTGAAAGAACAGTAGCAGCTATCTAATAATAAACACGGTATACCTGTGAAACCCAGGAACCAATCTAAACTGGTCACTGCAAAAAGGTACTGCAGTACTGGGGTGTTCCTTACCTGCAGCTTGAGGAGAGAGAAGGATGCAAGCTCCAAAAACCGTGAGGAGGATCCGAATAGTCTTCATTATAGCAGTAAAAAGGTCTGGTACTGCAGCCTGGTGACGTGAGGGACAGGTCTCAGGAGAGCCGGACAGCAGGACAGCAAGAGAGAGTGGCGAAGTGGTGACTTCAAAGCCTATTCACTGATCCGTCGGGCTAAATTCCTACAAAGAGGAGAGAGTAAAAAAAGTTGATTAGTGGTTACACAGTACTGGGGCAAGTGTCTTTATACTGGTTGCTATGGACTGGATGTCTTTAGAAAAGCTTAGCACAATCCCCTCTGTTTTTGCTTTAACTTCTTAACCCACTCACTGCTTTAGAGCTCTAAGCACTCGTTCTGCTGAAGCTTGACCCCTGGGCTTTGAACAGCTCTGATCAGGGGGTGTCCCATTCAAAAGGCTGGTGTTGGGCCCTGTCCAGCGTTAATAACATAATGTGTCTGCTCTCTCCTAGCTCCTGCGTGTCTCTGTGCAATTAGTGGGTCCCGGTGGCTGCTTGGGGCTGGGGGGAGGCGAATTAACAGGCACGGAGAGGGGGCTGGTGTCTGTCACTTTTCATTTGGCCAAGGGGGACAAAGAGCCCCGACCTGCGCCCTACTTTTCACACTTCCCTGACTCCTGGGTAATGGGGAAACAAAGGAGGGGCTCCTGTGGCTCAAGAGGGACCCCTTAAGATAGGCCGCTGCCCCCTCCTAACGGGACCACAGGCAAAGGGAGAAATAGGCAATAGCCAGCAACAGGTTCCTACTCTACCTTTCACTCTGCAACAAGCAGCCCTTCCAATGAATAACTGAATACTGGAACACTATTTTGAATATTGATGCAAAAGCGCATCAATATGGACGTGCTGATTCGACTGTACTGAGTTTATTATATAAAAATCTATTGTGACTGTCTATAATAAAGGTATGAATAGTGGCATGGTGGTGCAATAGACGGTGTGTGACACATAATTCAGTGTGTACACACAATAATGTGGTACTACAGTGTGGTTGGTGTGGCACAACAGATAACACCACTACCGGCCATTGAGCTACAACACCATGTGGGAGACTGGGGTTCGATTCCCAATCAGACTGACTGTGCTGCGCTACACCAATAAGTGTAGAGTCCTTAGGCAAAACTAACACTACCTTGGCCCACCTCTGTAATATGAGTAACCTTGTATAAGAGCCTTGGATAAGAGCGTCAGCTAAATGTACTATGCACACTGGCCAGGTGGTACTCCTGCCTTCACCTGATGATTCCAGCGATGGGAAGCCACCTAAAAACCCAGGAAACTTCCTCAAGAGCCTCTCAGCCTCTCATGCCTATCTGGGGACAGAACTAGGTGACCTTACTGACTCAAACCCCTGCTCTAACTTTCAGACCATAAATAAGTCCTCCAATCACATCATGGTAAATTTATGTATTTCATTGAGAGATTTCATTCTAAATCAGAAAGTAAATGTATTCCTGAACTGTTACTGAATCACTGTGAGGTCAGTGATTTATTCCCATATTGCCTAATAAAGCATTACAGCATGGTGTGCGGTTTACACTGGAATTTGCTTGAGCAAATCACTCTTTTTTTTTTTTTTTTTTTTTTTTAAACATTACTGACTTGTTTTGAACACTGAATGAGTCACAAGGTCACGTTTGAGCAACACAGAAGCAGGACAGAGATAAAGGATCAGGGGCTGGCAGGCATGCCGTGGCTGGTCCTCAAGAAGATCTTGGTGGCCTGAGGCTGGGCGGCGGAGCCAGCAAGCAAGTGAGCATGATTCCCCTCACACTTTCATGAGGCCTCTGACACTCACACTTCCATCTGTAAACAACAGCTTCCGCTGCACACACTTGCATAGCCACTGCACACACAAAAAGCCACACGCTGAATTCCACTTCACCACAACCTGCTCCACATCCTCCCCTATTCAAACTGAGCTATGATCAACACTGGAAGGGTCCTTTACTGATACAAAGGCACTCTACTTAGTGCAGAAACACACAGGCAAAAGGGAGATTCAATGGATGTCACCCAGCGCAGGCGCCAAGCTGGGTCAACAGCATCGTTAATCCTGTTTGTTCACTGTGGTTGGAGTAAGGGCAAAGGGCTTTTTATTAGCACTGAAAGGAGTAATAAATGTCATATTTATAAACTGTCTGCCTATGAAGGGCGTACAAATGCTTCTGAAAGATTAGAGATTTTAGAGTAATACAAATACAAAAAAAAAGCCAGGCAACACCACATACCACCAATAAGAGTCCTTGGGCAAAAATCCTAATGCTACATATGTCTACTGTCAAACATGGTTCAAATGCAAGTCTCCATAGACCAAAAAGACAAGGCACCAAGGCAATAAGACGACAACATACCATTATGGGTCTCTGGACAATGATGATTACGTTCACAAATTAGGAAAAAAAAAGTGTACCAAATAATATAAATGTAAATAAACACAGACCTCCATTTTCCCAAACAGCAGATCTCACTGAAAAACATTGACTCCCACTACTGTTAGCTAGATAGCAATCCACTCCCCACAGTGTATATATGTGGTCCGGCTCGACTAGGCCTGTAATAGATCCACACCTTACTGGGTTAACATGATATGAATAACACAGCCTAAACTAAGGAGCAAGAAACGGCAGATGGACAACTTAATATGGAGTAATCCTAGCGAGCGTGAACAAAAGGTTCAAGATTCCAATGAGCTCAACAGCACAGTTCCCTCTGAAGGTCTTTCCCCACATTCTTCCACAGAGTTCTCCTCATTACTTTGCTTTAAATGGGTGAACGAACAGAGACGAGGAAAAAGGTAGAGGAGACTGTGGCCACCATATAGAATAACTGCTCCTTATAGGAAATCACTGAAGCACGGGAGGGAGGGGAGGGGGTGGTCTGCGAAGGAATTCCCACAATCGTCAATCACACAAAGCTTGAAAGGGAAAATCGCTCTGGAGACAGAAATCTGAGCAGCAGAAGAGTGAGTGGGGGCAAGTCTTTCCCCAAGGTAGCAAAGGGTGGCTCTAAATGTCTCAGTTCTTTTAACAATATGAATCACAGGCTACTGAAGCTGAATACCGTTTCCATTCAGAGGTTTAACTGCTTGTTAGATTATCAAGAAGGTACTTCATTAAAAAAAATTATTTCCAGCATACCAAAGCACCATCAACACCACTCCAACTCCACAGCGAAACATAACGGTTCCATTCATTTACACAATATCCACCAATGCTAGCCACTGTGTCCAATGAACGACAGTCGGGTTGATGTTATGGCGCTTTGCAACTAAACACAGTAACAGAAGCCCATATCCCACCAGATATACATTAAATGGTGTTTGTTCTCATCCATAATGACACCCTTTCTTCAGACAAGTCAGATATATTCTGACACGGAAAGAAAAGAGGACTTGATGGATGCCTGACATGACAATTCCATCTATTTACACAGAAAAGTGCCACAGAAAGAAGGTGCATTCGAATATAGTAAGCCAGTCAGTATAATGTATCCCTACAAAGCTGAAGACCATTCTGTAGACCGTTTCTGTACTGAACTGTACTGAATTGACTGTGCTTATAACAACTTATCAGACATTTCACCCACTGTTACAACTCACCCATTCAGTGTGTACAATTGCCCTCATACGCTACCTCTTTATTTGTGGCAGGGTTGTGTAGGTTACTTACACTGAAAATATGAACCCTGTGTGTTAAAGACTGTGCCCTGCTTTAGTTTTGGTATTGGGTACATGTTGAATCCCTGCCTGTTTAATTTACACCTACACCTTATCAGATTAAACTCGGCTATTTATTAAGGCCCCACTATCTCTAGAAAGCAGGAACCACTTAAAACAACCCTGTTCTCCTCCACACTGAAGACTACATTTATTTCACATGACCTGCCTTTAGATTCGAAATTAGAAAAACACAAAAGGTAGCATACACATGTCCGTCCAGATCAAACAGGCTTCCAGAAATTTTATACAATATTTGGCAGGACAAGAACAAGGAACTCATGCAAAGTCTGGATTGTGAACACACACCCAGGCACACTTTCCACTGCAGCTGGCCGTGCTCCCTGGCTCGTAGACTGAGCTAGTGAGTGAGTGCAATGTGTGTGTATGAGAGCGCGTGTGCGTGCTGGCATGCATCCCCAAGCCCCTCCTGGGGGCCCCTCCTTGCAGGCAGCCCAGCGCCTCGCCTGCCTCTCAAGGCATGCCGGCCAGCAGTGAAGAGCAGACTTCCCGGCTCCACTCTCATTGTTTGCTTGGCTGCTCCTGTACCTCATCCCAGCCTGGATTAGCATAAGAATACTGAGCACTCCCCTTTCCAGCCCTTCTGCTACACTCCACCTCCTTCTTCTTCTTCTTCTTTTCTCCACCTTAACTACCAACCCCCCCAACCATTCGATCTATCATTCCCCCCTGGCTGCAGTCATGCTCTGCTGCTGGCGACACACCGGCTCTCGGCCACATCCACGCCACATTTCTGGCTCATATCTGGGACTTATCAAACTACGAGACACTCTGGACACTGTGATCCATCGCCCCAGGAAGGGAGTGATTACTCATTAGGTTTCGGATGCTGTAGTTATGGTTTAACAGATATTGAATTAGTAGATTAATAAAGGCAAATTTGGGGTTTAAAACCAAAATTATAACAACATTATATTTAGAGCTGGGCAATATGATGATATGTTATCGTATCGTGATTAATTTTGTTATAGTGAGAACAATATGTTTTTCCAAGCAGATCCAGGAGACTGTTGACCAGTGCTTAATAAACTCTGATCAGCTGCAGGTTTCATTACTAACAGTGTAATTAGACTGGTTTAATTAGATTAAGAGCAGCAGATGGTACTCAGTATAGGAGAGTACCTGAATAGCGGTTTTTAAGGATCGCTAATGAGGTTCTTAGTCTGTGATTACATGTATCGTAATAAATATCATGCATCATGAAAAAAATCTTTAAATATTGTGATAAAGTATTTTTACCATATTGCCCAGCCCTAATTCTAATCCATATATGAAGGGCTGTGAGTAAGAGGCAGGTTCAGACATGGATCCCTGATTTATCTTACTTTAATTAAACATGATAAGAATTAATGTAAACAGTTGTTTTAAATTATTTAACCATAGACTGATCCTTTTTTTAATTATCTAGAACCGCTTAAAACCACGGGTACATATATCCTTCAATATATCCACTCATCAGGTTACTCTTATCCAGAGTGATTTGTAATTGTAAGCAAATGTAGTGTTGGAAGTCTTAAAGTTCTAGCAGAGGTGGGCAGTATGACAGTATTTCTGTATTAAATTGTGCTAACTTACATCATGAAGCGCTTTTCTGAGAACATTATGGACGCCGTCAGTACACCTGGCACACTGAACATCTGCACATTTTATTTAAAGAAAGTAATTAGTACTGCTTCGTTGGATTTAGTGCAGAATAGCATGCAAAATGCTATATAAAAGGTGTTTTACAACTACCCCTGTGGTACAGCCTGGCTTTCATGCTTAGTCAGGTAACTTAGCCACCAATCCTCAGCTTGGTGGCCATTGTTGTTATCCACTACACTATCCATCTGAGAGAGCTGTACAGGATGCAAAAGCCCAGCACTGCTGCCTAATTCAGTCAATATCAGACCAGACTGATGACGACAATTGAACGGTGCCTTGAAATCTGAGCAACCAATCCAAAACATGTGCTGTTAATATATGCCATATTACAGAGGACTCCAACAAAGTCAGCAAAAAGGTAGCTCACGCCCTAGAAAGAACATTCTCAGACATCAAGGCAAGAGTCTAACTGGAAGACATGACGAATATGGGGAACTACAAAGGAAACACGCTTTTTTGCCCAGAAGTTACAGCGTTACAAAAGCCTTTTGTGAAATTAAGAACTTTACAAATATTTATTCTTTGTAGGCCACACACCAGAGACTGCTTCCTTTCACTTTTGCAGTGTTGGTGAGCTCCGCCAATGGTGTGCTGCATGAATAAAATAAAAAAAAAAAGAGACACCCCAGCTCACACTGACCAGAGAGTCTAGACAAACCTCAAACTCTGCAGCTGTGTCTGGGCAGCCTGTTCCCAGACTGTCCTTTTTCAAGTGCTATTTGTTTCAAGTAGAAGACATATGCAGCACCGAGTGCAGTCCTGCCAATGCTCAATGTCCTTTCCAGCAGCGTCCACTTACTTTCCTTTTCTTTTCTTTTCTTTTCTGCTGGGAGATATCGCTTCCTCAGCGGTGTGCGTTCCTACTGCTCTCAGAGAAAGCCTAAACCAAGGGTGTCTGGCATCTTTTCGGGATAAAAACACTCCTAATGCTACAAGCCTAATCTTTTAAAAGGCATGTTCTTCTGCGAGTGTTGTGAAAAGCTTGTGGTTGGAAAGGTCAGTCGGAGGTGTTCTGAGACTAACTGCTCTAAGCCCTCTGCAGACTGACCTCCGGGAGATCCTGGGAAACTTGTGCAGGGGCTGCTGCGGATTCGCCGGCTGGAGAGGCTCAGCCCAGCCTGTAATTACTCCATCCAGCTGAAAATAAAGCTAAGCTTTAGAAGATGCACATGCTCCGACACATTCCAGGGCCAAAAAAAGGCCAGCTTTCTGGAGAGGGCTCAAGGCATCACACAGCAATCACAGGGAGACACCAGGCAGGGATGCAACGCTGCTTCTGGCCAACACCCATGACAGAAAAAGAAAAGAACAACCGCCCAACAGCCAAAGCCTAGCTCTGCTGAACGAACTGCAGTACGGCCTTTAATATACTTAACGGTGGATTCAGCTAAAGAGGAGAAGCGCAAATTAACTGCCAATGTAACAAAGCCACATACTGTTGTGAAACGTCTTAGCAAGCCATATGCATACTGATCAGCCAGAACATTAAAACCACTGACGGGTGAAGTGAATAACACTCTTAACTTGTTACAATTGCACCTATCAAGGGGTGGGATATACATATTAGGGGGTGGTGGTGGTGGTGGTGGTGTGGGGGGGGGGGGTGGGGGGGTTGTGGCTAGACAACTGGGTTAGAGCAATACCTACCAAAAGTCCTCCAAGGACGATCAACAGGGTCATGGGTGCCTAAGGCTCATTGATGCGATCCATAGAGGCCTCGTCTTACAACTTATAGTAATTAAAGAATCTGCTGCTAACGTCTTGGTGCCAGATATCACAGGACACTTTCAAAGGTTGTGTGGAGTCCTTGCCTTGACGGGTCAAAGCTATTTTGGGGGCGCAAAGGGCGCCTACTCGACATTTGGTAGGTGGTTTTAAATGATATTGCTGATCAGTGTATGAATTAGCCAATTACATTGGCCAATATGACAGCCAGTGTTTGTATCGCTGTGAGCAAATAATAAGGATATGATATAGCAAAACCTTAGACAGTGGTGATGCTGAGGAACCCAAAATGAAATCCAACTACAGCCTTTAGCACAAGAACATGTTATAATACCCAGAACCCCCCCCCCCCCCAAAATGTTCCTGAAGAAAATAACTAATAAACAATTGACAGAATCCAGTATGAGTAGCTCCATTCATAAATCCGATATTTATATTATTTATAGTACTTTAGGGTTGTGAGATTTTAGTTTAATAAGTAAAAGCCAGGTTCACACTATAAATGATTTCAGCACCGATTTTTGAGTCACTGACTGCTTTTGGAGATCGCAGACTGAAGCCTCAGGATAGAGACAAATCAGCACTAACTCAGCGTTGACTTGGTCGCTACATGGGAACTGCTGAAGGATGCGACTGAGCCAGGACTTCGAAGAGTTTGCTGAGTGATCACAGATGCCTCGAAAGCCCCAGATAAATACCTCACAGGTTTAATATATGGACTTGTCATAAATCTGGTAGTGTGAAAAGTGTTGATACGAGGTTAGTGCAGCTACCAGCAATAGCCAATAAGGCACGGGTTGAAGAAAAAAAGTTGAGGGAGGAAGTGTAGCCATTTTCCCATCCATATATCTAAAGTTTAAATATACACTTTTGGGCCAATATTATCTGATGACATCGGAATTTTTAGCTCCTTCAAATCCGAATCAGTAACAGGCACAATATGTTTGAATTTACAATGATAATAATGCACAGTCCATCCAATATAATCCATTTTGAAGTTAATCAGCAACTATTACTACTAACAAAATCTGCTTTATTAAAATCCTTGCTAAGGAATTTCAGGTAACAGTATGTAGTAGTCAAAGTAGACAGCTACTTAATAACATAGTGTCTCCTGCAGAATCCAACAAGGTCCACCGAAGCTCCACCCAGTCAAAGTGTGACCTTTCCAGAAAAATCATGTGTGCTTACAGAAACGTTAGCAGCCTATTTCAGCTCCACTATCTGGATCAGATGCTTATCATTACTGGAACGCCGTGCCTCTAAGGGTTTCACTCTCCATCCTGCACCATAACCAAAAAGGCATTCCACTCCCCTAGTCTGTCTTACCTCAAAACACAACGTTCTGTACCTGGGAAAGATCAACCATGCTCCATAATGGGAGCCCACTTAACGAGAGTGAATTCCTGCTTGCCAAGTCACGGATTCAAATCCACGCAGATCTGCCAAAGCTGTTCTGACGAGGTGTTCAGAGGAACAACCCCCACATTCATAAGCGCTCCCCTCGTGTATAAAGACATATGTCATCTGGCTCGTTAATGAACGTGACATTGTACACGTCCCCTTAAACACTGAGCACAAAGTGGTGTGAGCTGAAAGACATGCTGCCACGTTAAGTAAGGCACAGAAATGCACTTTATGCAGGTAGTTTCAGTGTCTCCACCACGCCAACCACAGAACCCTTAATGGCTTCGGGAGGACGTTCTTCTCTTACAAACAGATCACTTTCACACTCCGCGGCGCTCGTGCTGCCACAATGTCTGTGAAGCCACTTTTTTATGGGCCAACACATCTAGATGTCTGCCGCAAAGTGTTTAAAAGCATGCTATTTTCTCCCTTATCCATATAGATTGGAGAGACATGCTGTGCTACTGTTGGGAGATATGTCTTCTTATCGTGGGGAGGGGTGGCTGTTTTGGTTTTTTCCTGTGAAATCGAGCTAGTCTGGTGCCGACTTTCGCGCCGCTGTCTTTTAAGAGGCACCGTCGCCCGACACTGGTGGGGGTTGGAAAGGTGGTGGTGGGGGTGCAGTTTTCCATTACCTGTTTGTGCATTCCAAGGGGGTGGGATGATAACAAGACTTTATCTATTGTGGCAAACCTTCCTCCTCCCAAACCCCTTCCTGCTCTGCAGAGTGAACTGGACAGCTCTTGTAGTAGAGGGCCAGCCAAAGAAGGCTTCAGGGTCACCACTCTGCACTGGTCTGATGAAAAGGAGAGTACCTCCCAAACACTAATTACAAATAACTCAAAATACACGGCGTGCAAATGCCTAGCCGTTATGCCTGGTAGGCATTGGCCTCAACAGATATTTACACATAAAAAAACATTGCATATTAGCCCTGAATTCCCAATTTCTCCATAATGTTAACCTATGTGAATTTAGTCCAATTTTAACATTTCGTAAACAAGGACACTGGATATCAGCCCAATATTCCCATATCGCTTTCTTTGTTAATATCTGTCTGCATTTAGTCCAAACATGGCATTGGTCATGACAAATAAGCACATGAAAAATATTGGATACTGGCCTACAATACCAAAATTATTATTTTCTAAATACTTTATTATAAAACTGATATTGTATTTAAATCTTTGTGTATTAAGTCCCATTTCAACAATCCCTAAATGTGAAATCGGTCTTAACAGATGTGAAAAATATCACACATCGGCCCAGAATTCCCATATCGATTACTGCATAACGTTAATCTATGTAGATTAAGCTGCCATTTCAACATTTCTTAAACGTGGTATCAGCCCAGACAGATATTTACATGAATAATATTGGATATTGGTCCAGAATTCCCATATCGATTTCTGCATAACGTTAATCTACGTGGATTAAGTCCCGTTTCCATGAAACAATATGGTATAATCGACCTAAAATTCCCATACAGATTCAGCGGATTTTAACATTGCATTAATGTGGCATCTGCCTTGACAGATAAGTATGTGAAAAACATCAGATCTCATTCAGATCTCATTCAGAAAGTTGTAACACTACTAAACAGCAATTTTACAGCTTTAGGCTTTAAAATTTTAACTGTCAAATTGGAGCAGCAGGAGAGCCGTAAAAGTGCATATTTCACGCATGTTTTAAGCAGCCACCCTCCTCAACAACACACTCTCTTCAAAGAGCAAACATGACGTCTGGTTTGTTTGATCCTACATCCAACGCCACAGCCACACTGAAACTCCACCCTTCAAAATACTGCCTCTCCATAATTTCACACACAACAGCGATGGACAAAGCGGACAATAACTGAAGGCCGGTGACTCTCACCCAGCAAAAAAAGCTTTCCTTCTGGGTCAATATTATCTGGTATTTAACGGCGTGGTCAGTCCTATTGCACAAAAAAAAAAAACACACACACACATCAGTGAACGATTTGATTCTCCTCTCATGTGTAGTCATATGGGTCTGAAAACTCCTGAACCACATGGATGGCATGGATGGGCTCATCCTAATTTAGTCTGCTGTGTGTGGTCTGCGCGAGTGTGTGTGCGCGCTGAAGGCTGCACAAGAAACTGTTTGTATTTATGAGTGTGTGGGAATGAGTGGAAGTGTGTGTACAGTTTATGAATGCGCAAGTGTAAGGCAGCATGGCAGCGTGTTTGTGCTGAAACCACAGTAACGACGAGGCTGAAGGAACACACTGGAAAACTTCAGAGCTGCCCACAGGCAAAGGCTCTGTTTAAAGTCTGGCAGATCACACGGCCTCGTTCAGCTCCACGTCCTCTGCAAACATGTGGCTGCAATTGAGTGGAACAGCCCCTCCCCCCCGTCCAGCCTGCCATCTCACCAGCCCCGTGTAAACATCCCGGGTCCGCTCAGCTCACTAAACCACACTCAAACGGCCTGATTGATCCACTTCACTAATCCAAACCTAAACTCTCACTTAGGTCCAATCAAAACGAAGGCCTGCGAATTAGCTGCAGTAATTCCGAGCAGAGCGCCTCGAACCGGGCGGCTCCCTGGGAGCGAAGCAGCCATGAGCCCTTGCCGTTCTGCACCGAGGTGCGCATGTAAACATACATTCCTCACATGACTGGAGGGGGATGGGGGGGTGGGGGGTTATTAATGTGCAATGGCGCAGGAGAGGTGGGCTGGAGGGCGATCTGCACTCCGACAGACCAATCAAGCTCCAATAATTATGAGACAGGAAACCTGCTGATTGCCCAGGTCTGTCTCTGTCTGAGACGCAGGGTTAGGGGTTAATCCGTGCTCGCTGCAGCAGGAATCAGGGTGTTGCAAGGCCCCTCTCTTTCCAAAACACATGCAACCAGGGAGGAAGGAAAGAAAAAGCATAGCCGTCAAGACTTGGAGACAGTCTAGGCTGGTGGGGCCCCAGTAAAAGAGGACCATAGGTAAAGGACACTGGGCTCTACTGAAAGTTCTACAACTGCTGCCATAATAACAGGGTTTCCACTCTATTTAGAATAACAGAATGTTTCCAGGACATTTTCCATGACTTCCGCATTTCAACACAAATAATATGGACAAAAATATTGGGACACTGGCATAGTCATGGTTTCTTCTGAAATCAATAGCATCAAGAGTGTATCCTGCTTTTATTTACTGTTCCTACTGTCCAGGGAACTGTTTCTACTAGATTTTGGAGCAGTGCTGTGAGGATTTGATTGCATCCAGTGGCAAGAGCTTGAGTGATGTCAGGATGTTGGATGATAATTATCCCACCTCATCCCAACGATCCTAGATGGAGCACCATCATTACAA
Organism: Salminus brasiliensis; assembly: GCF_030463535.1. Taxonomy (NCBI): domain Eukaryota; kingdom Metazoa; phylum Chordata; class Actinopteri; order Characiformes; family Bryconidae; genus Salminus; species Salminus brasiliensis. Next base: position 11,523,605 of record NC_132899.1, on the reverse strand, counting down.
AGAACACAGTTCCACCACTCCACAGCTCAATGCTGGGGGGCTTTATACCCCTCTAACCCATCTAACGGCATTAGGCATGTTTACCTGACTCTATTCTACTGGCAAGACCTCTCTACAGGGACTAGACAAGCTGTGTGTGTTGGCATTTGTCCATTTGTGTGTCAGCAACGGGTGCAACTAAAAGTAGGTGAATGCAATCATTAGAAGGGGTGTACACAAACATCCAGCCTCGTCCAAGATTGATAATAGCGATCAACTGATCGTCCTCAAATATGACTGGTGATCAGTATCGGCCCCAAAAACACTGCTCAGTCTCTTATTTGTACTATAGTAACACTAAAATTAAATAGAGAAATAGAATTGATTCCTGATGAGTGGAACAGGGCCAAATGAAGTTAAAATGAACAACCCTCAGAGGTGTAGAAGCCTGAATGGTGGCCATTAATTTGAAATACTGCGAGTACAACGTTCTTCCAACAAGATGCAAGATGAACTCGAGAACAGAGGAAGACATGGAAAGACTGAGAGCAAGGAACTTTCCACACCATACAGAAGTAGATAAAAACCAGCAGTGGGATCCTACCTGAGAGGGAAGCCAATGTGGCAAGGCATGATGTTCCAGAGAAAAGGGACTGACCAGACTCATGAGAGTCTGAGGTAAGATGGTCTATGCTGAGGGAATTTTCAGCCAGCAACTCTCCACCAAGGTGCCCACAAATCCCTCAGTTGGAGTGGAGAAGAACTGGTGAGAGGAGGAAACAAAACAAACCAGAACAGATGAGAACTTCTTTGATGGACGTAGAGAGGCACTGAAAATTATGGTTAAAAACATAAAACAAAAACAGGCTGATGCTGACAGAAATTCTGGAGAAGGTATTAGGCCATCATGACCTTACTCATGCAGCAAAAAGTTATGACATTTGTAAAATACACGGATAACCTTTAAGAACCCTTGTACATGGGGAATAAAATACCACTCACTAAAAGCTATCGAGAGACCCCTACATTATTAATGATGCAGCTTCAGCATTTACTGATGTTTCTGACTTGCGCAAGACCTCAGCCACACAGACGGAGGAATACAAGAGAGGGAGGGTTCATATTACAAAAAAAAAAAAAAAAAAAGAAAGAGCCGAGTCGGAGCCTGTGAAGGGTGCACGGTCAATGCCACTTAGCAGTGCAGAGATGAACTGTTTGGATTCAGACTAAAAGCAGCTTAGCTCTGGAAGTGTGGCCTGTTCTGAACTTGAGGGTTTAGAGAGCTTCAGATCAAACCGTTTTTGGTTTGGCTTCTTAAGGAATACATTGGGTTAAGAAGCAAGAAGCTGACCTGAAGGGCCTCTTATGGAGCTGTAAGGCTAGTTTCATACCATGGATTGGAACTTTCAATCTAACTTCCAAATCCTCACACCTAATTAAGCAAAGACACAAACATTCTTCAAGGTACCAGAAAGACTTGGGCCTACTGCCCTAATTTAGGAGCAACTGCAGCCCATTTTCGGAACCCCTCCAGAACATTGCCTCAATGACACATGCTGACATCTAGGCTGAAGGTTCCTCCAAAGAGCAGGTCACATTGATTATTTACATTTGCACTTATGGCCTTTAGCAGAAAAGAACTAGAACAGACTAAGGGTCTGAACTTCAGACTTCCGAGAGTTTCAGAACAAACAGCTAATAGTTTGGGTTCTCAAGAAACACACTGGGTAAGAAGAAAGCTACCAAATGGATGAATGGATGTCTCCTTTCCACAGCCTAACATCAACATTCTCTAGTGGAACATGAAGGCTGGCTTCATAGTGTTGATCAGAAAGATCTTACTTCAGTCACCTATCAAACCAAACCAAGCAAAGACACCGGAATTCTTGAAGGACCCAGGAGGATTTGGATGCACTGCCCTGATTTAGGAGAAATTTACACCAAATTTGTGAATCCATTCAGAACATTCCCACAGTTACACATGCTGACACCTGGACTGAAGGTTTCTCCAAATGAGCAGCTATGCTCTTACCCAGAGTGACAATTGTCCCTCTAAGACTACAGTCCAATAACCTCAGAGCTTAGATACCACTAAATCCATACTTCATTAGGGATACCTAGATATAAAAGATTTACAGTACTCAACAGCTACACACAGTTCTCACACACCCTACGCTCTACTTGAATGCCAGAGACATCAAAACAACCCACACCATTCCAACAAAACATTCGTCAGCCCACCTACCAACACTTCGGCCATGATACTTGAACCCAAGAACCACTCAACAGCAACTTCACGTGAGGAATCGGTGTCAAATAAACGAACTCCAAAAAAAATAAACTCAAACTGGCTCCGAAAAACCTGGCTTGCTACTGCCCTCTCAAGACGGACGTCCTCGCGTATAAAGCGTGACGACGACAAGCTGCACTTTTTAAACCCCCAGTTTATTTATTTGAGCTTCCATGCAGTGCAGCAGCATCTTAGCAGCTAATCGATGTATAAACAGTAGGCGACCCAACAGCAAAAGTATTTGCTTGATGACATCAGTGGAACACGTGTGACATGTTGAAGGATGTGCCTTGGTGAGCGTTGAAAGGGGAGAATAACAGAGAACAGAAAGAGGAAAATCAAACATTTGAAGATGCCACTGTTAATTCCATAGGGTTTAGTAAAGCCAACAGGAAAGCATGGGGGCGTATAAAAAGCAGTTGGGGCTAATACTATCAAAGTGAACGATCAGCCACAGCTAATTGAAATTAAAGCCCAAATTAAAGCAATGAGAAGGTTACTGAGGTTCAGTGAGGGCGCTCTGTGTGGGAGCGTGGAAAGAATGGGTGGGAGGTACCAGCCACTTCTGCTCAAACAGACTGAGCTCCCACTCCATCCTCTCTCTCACTTTAAGAATAACCCCTAAGCTTAACACCTCCGCTGCCAAACAGGCTTTTCCATTACAAGCTACAAGACCACATCTTGCAGGGCAAAGACTTACACAGGCTACACTGCCAGAGAGTTTCTTTCTCAGATATTGGTGAATCGCAGTGGCTTACATTTCTCAGCACCCACCCCTTAAAGAAAATACATTTAAGAGTTTAAGAAACCAACCTAAAAATATCTAAACCTCAGAGGCCCAATGACCTAGTAGTGTCACATGCTAATAGTGGCAGAGGCAGATGATTCAGTTGGTTTAAATAAAGTTAAAGCCAATTATGCTTGTTTTTCCTGGAAAGCAAACAGAAAAAAATTCAATCCTATTTCAGGCCTAAATTCTTTACAGTGAATGGCGATTCTCCATTACAGTGGTTTCGTTTTTTTGGTTGAGGACCAAGAAGCTGTAGATGAAAAAACACCCCGAGTTCAATCAAGAGGCACAGGAATGCCAGCTCTCATCTCTCAAGATTTGCCTTCAAAAGATGAGCAAGGCCATAAAGAGATGAAGCTCAGGTGTTGATTAAAAGGTGTAACTAATGAACTCATCTCCTTATCCTGTTACATTACCAGACTCGACCTTCTGATGTTTACCACCTACAGGTGTTAATACTGGACTGCATGAAGCCTCATAAGAAACACTATGCACTTAGTACAGTCCTGAAAAAAAGAAGTGCATACAAAGAAGTGTATACATCACTTCATCAACATCACTACATCAAAGGTTCTTTACAGAACCCAAAGTGGGTCTTCTGTGGAATTACCAATGTATATCTATATTGAGTACAATCCTTGATCAGGGTTATAAATCGCTGGCCAAATAAGATGGCAACTAATATAATAGTTGATTACTTGGCAAGTCATCACGTGTAATAGGAAAGGTTGAGGGCGCACCTGAGCCATGGATTAATCATTCAAATTTAACCATAGTAGTGTGCACTACAGTTTTGCTGCTGCAGTTACTTTATACAGTAATAATTCCCAGAGCTGCAGTGAAAACATACAGGTTGAGCAGCTGTTTTAACTGTGAAGCATAGGAGTCCCATTTGGACTCAAAAATGTAATCACAATACAATAAAATATCATCATACTGCCCAGCCATATATATATATATATATATATATATATATATATATATATATATATATATATATATATGAGATAGCTGGGCAGTATGATGATATTTTTATTGTATCGTGATAAAATTTTGTTATCTTAATATTTTTACATCTCTGATCACATTCTTTTTAATTTGATGGTAGTTCAAGTATATTAAGCCAAAGAAATATATTTATTATTATTATTATTATATTTCTTTGTCTTTCTCTTCATTCCACAAGCAACAAACGGTCTGCTCTGCTTCGTGTTAGATTAAAGAGGCTTTAGTCAGGTGGGGCAATGTCTTCCGCATTGATTTGCTGGGTTTTAATCCATCTTTATAAGCATTTAACCTTTATTCATGCAGAAATGATTCCCTGCTTCTTTGAGCGAGCCGCCTTTGCTGCTAATTAATGATTTTTTTATGGAGCTTTTGGTCCAGGTCCAGCAGCAACCAGCACATACAAAGTGCAGTAAGAATGAACTCCACTTTGCAAACCCAGCCTTTAAAACAAGCCAACAACAGACGATAGTGGAAAAAGCACACTGGATCAGGAAATAGTGTCTTTTTTTTGTTTACATGGGCAGCTCAGCCGCCGGTTATGTGAACATATCTCTGGACTATGAGGACCACCTGTAGCTCACCTCACTAAGGACAGGCCAAAGCAGCAGTGCCCATCCCATATGGTTTGTGTGAGCTAGACAAAGGGAGGTCCCGGCACAGCTGATAATGGGTGCGTGTGTACTTTACACGCTCCAGCTCACTCAAAACAACTCGGTTCTTTTGTTCTAAAGCCCTCCAAAAAAGTGCTGTAGAAACAAAGGCTCGTGACTGAAATGTCCTACAGCGGCATGAATGGAGGGACTTCTAGTGATGAAAATGCAACGTTAATTCAAAGTGAAGGCACAGGCCTCATCCCCGAATAAGAATTGGGTTATGAAGAGATAGTTGGGTTGCAACTGAAAGACCGCTGAACACTCAGACAGAAGAGAGAGAAAGGCCTTTAGAACCCCCCCTTCAACAGGTATTTTAAACCAAACGCTCCAGCCTTACCATTACACCAAACTACCTAATACAGATCATGACAATGTGCCATTATCCGGCACCACTCGGGGAATAATCCGAGTAAAACTGTGAAAACAAAAGAAGTGATATTGGATTTTACTGCCCTCCTTTCTTCCGTTTCTGTCCTTTCTTCAGCGGCACTGAAAGGAGGTGTTCTTCGGTTGCCAGTCGCATACAAGCCATTTGTAGACTTGGTGTTCATTAAGATCCGCTGATAACATTCAGCGAGAAAAAAAGTCACCGAGCCAGGAAGCGCGCGCCTGTCTCTGCGGTGAAAAGGGAAGTAAACAGGTAGGCTATTGCTGCAGCCAATGATAAGATCTCTCCAGACCCAATTTCAGCCTCCATTCACTCCCATTACCCAAGTCCTACTCTGGCTTTTCAATACCACATCTTATTTCAGCGCCAGGCTCATTGTACAAAAGAGAGGCTTTTGAAAGCCGATGGTGAATGCACATAGATGCACTAGTCTACATCTTACAGCTGACATTACCAGGAGTACTTTGGGCATAGCCATTTGAGACAACAGCCTTTATTAAGCCTAAACCGGACTATGAAACGATTATATGTAGCTTGGCTTAAGTGGATGGCTGAAACAGGACTATGACTCTTTCTCTGCTCCTTCAGCTCACTGCACACATATAGACGTAGTAATACTGAGGCTGTAACTTGATTCTTGTTCTCTACACTTCTTAAAAACCTTTTGGGTACCCCATACCCCGCTCCTCCCCCAGGCCAAAGCACCTTAATGTCCAGAAGAAAGGCGAAAAGGCAGAGAGTAGAGAGCTACTCATCTACAGAAGGAACTGCAGAGTCCCCCCCCCCCCCCTTAAATATGGCCGTAATGATATATAAATAAAGAAGGCTGGGCTCTTTGAGAGAAAATTAGATTTGATTCCCCGCTCTCCTCCCACTCCTGGTTGAGTCGTGAGCCTGCAGCGGCCTTTATCTGGCCGATGGCTTCAGTAGCCACAAACATCGTTAGAAGGTTTCATTTGCCATATGACGTAGAAGGGGGGTTCAGGGGGTCAGGGAAGGACCTTGGCCCATATCGTGGTTGTTTAGGAATGAGGTAAACAAGCAAGAACAAAACATGAGCTGGTAATAAGTAGATATCCCAAGCTCATGGATCATGAGAAAACACAAGCTCGCACAATTCGCTAATGTTAACTCTGGCACTAAGAGGCACGGCTAATCTTGCAATCACTCTTCAGAGCAAATGACCCATGCCTGTGATGCAGACAGCCACTATCTGCAGCCTATCTGCAGCCCACAATTAGCAGCTCTGCATAAAGAATAATGGGAAGCGACGAGAATTTTCATGGGAGAAATCCAGCTCATACACGAACGTCCTGAGGTCCAAACACATGTTTACCACCTACAGATGTTCACGAAGCTACTGGCGAAGAGAGAGAGCTGAAGAACTACGCAGCTTGATTTTGAGCCTCATAAGAAACACAATGCCCTCAATATACTCTTAAAAATAAAGGTGCTACAAGCGGTTCTCTGAGCGATGCCACAGAAGAGAATCACTTTTGGTCTCATATAGAAGATGTAACCGAGATGTGGCAGTGTAAAGAACTGTACAATGGTCTAAAGAACAAACAAAAAAGTCACTGTTTGGTTCTTCTGAGGGTGTTTTCACACCAGCACTGTTTAGTCCTGTTTTCAGTCCTGATTCCAATCAATTCGGGTGCCCAAACGAACTGGAGAAATGGCCGAGATGGCATTCGTAGTAATTATCTGGGCAACATACCAGGTTAAACTGCACCTGCAGAGCCGAACAGCTCAAACGTACGAAGTACATCCGATAGTTGGGTCAGATAACGGCCGGATCACGTTCACACCACAAAAAACGCTCCAGAGTTCGTCTGGGAATTAAAATTGATACTCAGATGAGGACCAAAACAACCACACGAGACCCTTGAGAGAGGGTCTTCTCTCTCCGGTTGTGTTGGTCTTCATCCGAGTGCAGTTTAACCTGGCATGTTACCCAGATAATTACTACAAATGCCATTTCAGCTGCTGCTCCGTGTTAAACTGCACAGAAATATGCAGCTGCTTTCTGTATTTACTTTCTTGCTGAGAGAGCAGAGAGAACGTGCTCATGTGGTTTGTCGTCATGCATTTTGGTGCATTTGCATTTTTCCCTGTGTGAAAACAAACCAAACCAAGGGGAAAATGCTCCAAACTGTTTCTGACCAGAGCAAATCAACGATATGTATGAACAGGACCTAAGGCATCGCTCAATAAACCATTTGTAGCACCTTTATCCTTATAAGTCTATAATTTCTCAAATACGTCTCCAAGCTGAGGATCACACCTCGCAAAAAACTAACAAAGTAAATCCACTATACCAACAAGAAGATCCAAAATACACATGGACATCCACCCACACCAGCTCCGCAAACTGCCACCACCCTAACAGAAGAGCTAAACGATGAATTCACACACTCTTTTAATGCTGGACTAGTTGCTTTTCTATCCAAACACATACCAACCATGACTGGCTTGAGTTGGTCACGCAGTGAAGACGGCTCTTAAAGGAGTACACACTGTGATGATAAACATGCAACAGGGTGGTAAGAGCTCGCGATACAAAGCCACAATCCAAATAAGAGTACGGCAGACACACAGGCAGGCCAGCTTACAGACTCAGACAGCAGAATACATTTACACACAATCAAACAATCATCAATCTGACTTTCCCCTCAGACACTACAAGGCAAAAAAAGAGGAAAATAGGAAAACTGCCACACTGGATTTTCTTTTGATGTGTTCCTTTTTTCCCCCACAAAGACTCATGGCTCGCCCAATCAGCTACGGGTTCCTGAAAACGACTTCCAGATCTAAGTAGCTCAAACTGCCCCGGTGTTTACTTGAAAGTCTATTCATATTCACTGTGTTGAGACAGGGAAAATAAACCATAGGCATTAAAGTCTATTTGTGTTTCCGAACACTGGCACTAAAAAAAGAGAAGGGTTTCTCAGCAGAGCCAGGAGGCGAGCACGGCCCACTCTGAGGCTCCGTTTTTCCTTCAGCATTTTTCTCCTCTTTTTTTTCTTCTTCTTTCCATGGAGCACAAAAACCAGCCCAACAGCACGGCAAATCAAGATATATGGAGCCTCGCTTCTGACTGGGAGATTTATCTTCATCCTCTATTTGTAATGGCCCTTGGGACTAATCAGAAGTCGATTCGCTCTCTGTGTGCTGGGGAGGACTGAGACACACACGTCTGCAGAAAGACACAGTACCTCCAAGCACCCCCTCAAGAAGACGGTTTTAAAAGGGCAAGGACACTCGTTCTAATCAGCAGCACTGCCTACAAATATAGAAGGATTATTTCTAAAAGGCTCCCACGGCACGGGGCTTTGCACCATTCCAAGTATTTGCAGTATTTCAGCATTACACATGTATTCACAATGGGTGAGGATAGCACACTGTACAGCTCCAGCTTAAACGTGACACCCCAAGATACTAAAAGCACAAAAGACAACAACCAAAAAAAAAAAGGCTGAAATTGAACAAAGGCTGAAGCAACACTTCTAGTGGTTACAGATGTTTCAAATAAGGCCTCACACACTAAAGAAAAACACAATATAAGGGAGGTCCATTTGTCTTGGAGGCCTCAGTGTCTTGATTTTGCTTCCTCACTTATTTGGTGTGTTAACAGCCGACATTCATTACCCGGCTTAACCCGACTGAGCAACATATAGATACCTCAGGCTTCACTCACTTGGGAATAACATGACCAACAGCAGAGAACAAGAACAATTAATAAAGCTAGAAATGAAGTTAAATTATGTTAATAAGTCACAAATAATGCTGTCCTATAGGTTAAATTAGGGCTGAGCGATATGGTAAAATACTTTATCGTGATATTCATCACGACACATGCAATCACAGACTAAATAGGAGCGATAGATTCTTATAAACTACTATTCAGGTTCTCTCCCGTACTGAAAACAGTGATTTTTACATCTGATTTCAACATCTGCTGAACTTCATCTAATTTAACCAGTCTAATTACACGGTTAGTAATGAAACTGATGAGTGACGTAAGCTGATCAGGGTTTATTAAGCACTAACAGTACCCTCCATATGCTTAGAAATATCATAATAACTACATTTAGCACGATACGACAAAATATCGTCACATTGCCCAGCTCTAGGTTTTATACAGAGTCTCAAAAAATCCTAAATCCAGCAGGATTTGAATGAGGCCTTTATGATATTACTTTATTGTGCTTATATTTATACATTTCATACTGATTTCAATTCAAGGTAAGCATTCGCAACCTAATAAACAACTGTCTGAATAAAGTGTTCCTAAAACTAGAAAAATAAATATATTTTATATATATATATATATATATATATATATATATATATATATATATATATATATATATATATAATAAATTAAAAATAGGCCCAAGTTTCCTAAACATGGACTGAGCATGCCAGGTTAGGCCATGCAGTGGGTCCAGAAGGCCTAAAGGTAGGGTACTAGCTCTCTACACTGTGGCTTGAGGGAGATAAGCTACACACACCCAAAAAACCCCAGAAAATAAAGGTTCAACAATAAAATGAGTAAATATGATACACAGTTACAGGGTCATGGATTAATATCACTAGATGTAACGTTGCACTCTCAGAATCTGGTCATTCAGCTGCTCTCACGGCCTCAGAGACTTCCAGTGGGGAGGTTCAGGCTGGACGCAGGGGGGAGAAACCAGGGCTCCTCCGTGAGTACGCTGGCTAAGACGGTACGGCGGCCGGCGTGTGCGCGCGTGCGGGCGTGCGGGTGCGTGCGTGTGTGTACAGCGCCGAAAGTTACGCGAAAAAAAAGAAGACACCAGGTTTGAGAGACAAATGACTGCGATAGCTCGGGTTTAAGCCTAAACTTCCGACTCATTACTCATGCTGAGCGACACACTCCGCTGTAACACCACAAAAAGCCTAGCCCTCAAACTTTTCTCCCGGAAAGACGACCGCTTCGAGCAGAATATCCGGAATCCCCGCTCACCTTCTCGTTACTTCAGCCAAAATCCTCCCAAACACAGCTCGCCTCGCCCGCTCCCGGTCGTCTTATGTCGGCGGATTACATAAGCATTCCGCAGTGTAGTTTTATAGAGGTTATATCCAGTTAGTGGGGAGGTTTTTGTCCAGGTTGAGCGCCCGCGTCCTTCTCTCTCTCTCTCTCTCTCTCTCTCTCCCCCTCTCTCTCTCTCTCTCTCTCTCTCCCCCTCTCTCTCTCTCTCCCTCTCTCTCTCTCTCTCTCTCTCTCTCTCTCCCTCTCTCTCTCTCTCTCTCTCTCTCTCTCTCGCAGTGCTGGAGCCACATTCCTCTCCTGCGCTGCGCAGCGCGAGCAGCAGCGGTGAAGAGCCAACCCTCCAATCAGTGCAGAGCAGACCGGCCAGGAGCAGCGCACAGACGGCTGGGGGAGGGGGGGGAGGGGGGGAGGGGGGGAGTGTGGGAGTGGGCAGGGTGTGTGGGTGTGTGTGTGTGTGTGTGTGTAGGGGTGGTCCAGACGCCACCTCGTGTACAACACGACATTGATAAGGTTGATTGTACCACGTCCTCTCAGAATAAACTGCAGAGGTACCCTGAAGGGCACGTATTCAGTACCTCTAGTTTGGGCACATTGTACCTGCAGGTCTTATTTTTTTTCATTCTGGGCTACATGTACACTCTGTCTGATTACATCTATATTTGTATTATATTTTTATATTATGGACATTTACAATGTGGTCAGTGTTTAAGGTACACAGTACAAGTACTGGATGGTACAAGAGCAACAGCACAGCAGTATTACTAAACATGCCTAGTTAGGCCATCCAGTAGGACGGAAGGATCCGGAAGGCCTAAGGGTAGGGTATTATCTACAGTGGGGCAACAAAGGCTATAAAATAAAAGTTCTGGTAATGAGCAGTGTACAGACGGCTGGGCGAGGGAAGCAGTGGCAGGGTGTGAGTGTGTGAGTGTGGTGGGGGTCCGAACGCCAGCTTGTGTACAACATGACATTGATAAGGTTGATTGTACCACATCCTCTCAGAATAAACTGGAGAGCAACTGGAGAGGTACCCTCAGGGGCAAGTATTCAGTGCCTTTAGTTTGGGGACATGGAGCTCTTTTTATTGTTGGGCCACGTTGCCTGATTCTACACTCTGTCTGATCACATGTCTATATATATTTTATTTTATAATAAAGGTTATGAAAATGATTTATATAAATATATAAATTAAATGATTTTAATTTACATTTATGTTACACAGTTGGACCCTAAGTGTGAATAGAATGGAAAAGTGTATTTACTCTGGTATAGTCATAACGAGAGCAATAACAGGAGTTTGGTAGTGACGTACACTATATAGACAAAAGTATTGGGACACCTGGTCATTCATGGTTTCTTCTGAAATCAAGTGTAATAAAAAGATTATATCCTGCTTTTGTTGGAGTAACTTTCTCTTCTGTCCAGGGAAGATGGCTTTCTACTAGATTTTAGAGCATTGTGGTGAGGATTTGATTGCATTTAGTGACAAGAGCGTTAGTGAGATCTGGATGTTAGGTGATCACCACCCCACCTCATTCCTCAAGTACTGGATGGAGTACCATCATTCAGAAAATACTGCTCCACAGCCCCAAAAAGATAAAGCTAGCTGGGTGCTAGGCTAAAAGCTAAGACTACCAGACCCCACTACTCCTCCCAGTGGGTCTGGAAGAGGGAGGAGGAAGGATGAGAACCAAGTGTCTCATGTTTAATCACAATCATCTACACTACTTACACTTTATACCATCCACTATCTATCTATCTATCTATCTATCTATCTATCTATCTATCTATCTATCTATCTATCTATCTATCTATCTATCTAACTGTCTGTCTGTCTATCTATCTATCTATCTATCTATCTATCTATCTATCTAACTGTCTGTCTGTCTATCTATCTATCTATCTATCTATCTATCTATCTATCTATCTATCTAACTGTCTATCTATCTATCTATCTATCTATCTATCTGTCTATCTATCTATCTATCTATCTATCTATCTATCTATCTAACTGTCTGTCTGTCTGTCTATCTATCTATCTATCTATCTATCTATCTATCTATCTATCTATCTATCTATCTATCTATCTATCTATCTATCTATCTAACTGTCTGTCTGTCTGTCTATCTATCTATCTATCTATCTATAGAAACTAACACAAACTGTGGCAAATGGATACCGTTATCAGCATCGTTATCTGGACTTATAATTACAGAAAGTAAAATAAAAGCAATAGACGCAGAGCTCATCCTTTTTTATGAGCCCCCATAAAAGGAAAAAACATTCTGATAACAAGGTTGTAAGTTAGATTGTTTAGTTGCATGGCATCTAAGCACCTTTCACCTCAACAAAGGCACACACTATTTACTATTTACACACTGTTATGCTATTTACTATTTATAATCAAAGAATTAAGCATTAAAATACTCACTATATGCATTATATGGCACCTTTGGGGATATTTACATAACAAAGGGAGACATTTATGTTGCTGTGCTTTGCTAAACAAAACTGTACCTTTACAGTAGCTGTTTTTCTGATATGTGTATGACAGATAATCCCATTTCGTTTCATCCCAAACATCTGCTTTGTGTTTCCAATAATTGGCCACTTTCTGAAGTCAACCTTATACACTCATTAAAACCACTGACAGATGAAGTTATCCCATTACAGCGCCTGTTGGAGGGTGGCATATACGTACTGTATTTGGCAGCAAGGACAGCAGGAAAACAGGCAAGCACAGGTCCTGTGGGGGTGTCTTCAGTGTGCGGTGGTTAGCACCTACCAAAAGTGCTCCCAGAAACAAGACAACTGGTGAACAGGGGTCAGGGTCATGGGCGCCCAAGGCTCATCCATTACGGCCTCACCTGGCAACTTGCAGGACTTAAAGATCAGCTGCTAATGTCTTGGTGTCAGATATCACGAGACACTTTCAGAGAGCTTGTGGGTCAGAGCCGTTGTGGCGGCACGAGGAACCTGTACAGTATTAGACAGGTGGTTTATTGTTATGGCTGATCCTTAGGTTATCAGAGGTTTACTAGGTAGTTACATAATTACAGACTATATCCTGTCGTCTGTGCACAATTTGTCAGCCTACCCTATAGCGGTCAGTTTCTGACCACAGTAGCACCACTGACCAGCTATTTAGGTGGTGGAATATTTTCAACACAATGACAGCAGTGACATGAACATGGTAGTGGGTGTGGTGTGGGTGTGCCAGACATAATAATGTTGTAGGGGGGTTTGCTCATGTCTGTGTCGCTGTTAGATGAAGAGTGGTCTGCCAAGAGCTGCTCTGTGGTCAGAAACTGACCAGCGATGAAAGGCTAGAGAACAGCTAATACAGATTGTACATGACAGCAGACCTATAAGCTTTAACTGTATCTTAGCAAAGTGCCTCTACAAGGGAAGTATGGGGCACAAAATGTCTCCATATGCTTCATTGTGAGTCATTGGTCCTCACTGCTACCAACCAATCACATTGTCCTGACATTTTTATATGACCAAGATTTTATTATAACATTTCCTTTTATTTCATCTCTATAATCCTGTGTATTTAAATATGATTCTCAGAGAAGAAAACACACATGAACATGAACCTATTGGCACCATGTCTAATACCACGCATGGGCTAGAGGACCCAGCATTGAGCTGTGGAGCAGTGGAATTGTGTTATCTGGAATGATGGTGCTTCAATACTTCAATACTTTTGGGATGAGGTGAGGTGGTGATCATCCAAAATCTTGAATGTAATCAAATTCTCAAAGCAGTGATTTAGAATCTAATAGAAATCCTCCCTTCCCTGGACAGTAGATTCAAGATTCAAGAGTTTACACTGTACAATGACATTTTTACTTTGCAGTTCCTCCATTTACCGACGCAATCTGATAAATATCTCTTTAAAAAGAGAGAATAGAATAAATTGCATGTGCAAAGTAGAGACAGTTAAACCAACAAAAGCAGGGTGAACTTTTTTTTAATCCCCAGGTGTCCTAATACTTTTGTCCATATAATGCAATTTACTGATTTCCTGAGATAATTATCTGTCAGTACTTAAAATATAGTGCTTTGGAGTTGTCATTTACACCACAGTAGCTTTGATAGTGCATGTCTCAAGTTCTTAAAAAAATGGATGAATTTAGTTTGAATGACTTATTGCTGCCACCTACAGTGCAGAGTGGGTGCTGGCAAGAATCTCAAACGAAGACCTGTCCAGAACACAATATTGTAATATAACTGTGTGAAGAATATGTTTGATATTATTATCCTGTGATTTTTTTAAGTATTATTTGTACTTATAGGTCCTCTTTTAGGCGTGGAGCTACTTCCTACAGACACTGCCTGGTTTATTAAGGTTAACTATTTCTCGTACAACAAGCAACTTATTTTATAGCTGTTCCCCAAATTCTTCTTACATCTAAATCCATATTCTAATCCAAAGATGCCAATCATTCTGGAATTCCCATCTTTTATTTTTTTCCTATTATTTTGACATAATGTGACTCTGGCTGCTGCCAATTTGTGCTGTATCAACATTTATGATAGAAATGCTCCAAAATGACATGGAATAAAATCTGTTCACATTGACTTCCATTGAAAGGTCATTTTTTTCATATATTTTTGAATATCTTTGAAAAAAAGCCTTGAATAGTTGAATATTTCCCACACTATAGATGTTGAATAGTGTGGCAAATATTCAACTATTCAAGTCTTTTTTTGCTAGCATAGGTATCCTAAGGATTGTTTAACAGCTTGGAGGCTGGTCTGCTGCCCAGTGGGTGAAAGCATCAATTGTTAGTTTGTTCGTTTAATGTTTTTAAAATGCTTTTATTATTTGTGTTATGTATTTTTCTGTGTTTTTGTAAAGTACTTAGGATTACGTCTCTGTGAGGAAGGTGCTATACAAATAAATTTGCCTTGCCTTGCCTGTATGTAGGGCTGCACAATATGTTGAAATATGTCCCATTACATTTTTAAAAAACGTTTTTGCTGTTTGATAAAAGAAAATCACACTGTTCTCAGAGACACTTCATATATGACAAATAATAATTTAAATATAATATAATAATTTAATATTGTGACATGTTGGATAATTCACTTCTGTCAGAATCTGGTGAAAAATCCTGTATTTTTTAATATCGCAATATAAATCGCCCCAAATAAAATTGTAATGTCAGTATTTCAGTATTGTGCAGCCCTACCTATACGTGTGCACATTACACAGCCGGCTTCAAGTGAGACACACATACAGATCCTTGATCCTATACATGATCATATCTACCAGATCACATCTGGCCAATATTGTTTATTTTACTCCAATCTTGGATACATGGAGTGCATTATTTAAAATAGTGACATGTTGAATCAATGGTCAATCTGGTGAAAATTCCTGTGTTCCTTTGATTTTATTCCAATATAAACTGCCAAAGAAATTGCAATATCAGTTTTCTTTCAGTATTGTGCGGCCCTACCTCTAGGCGTGAACATTATGACATACTGATCCTCAGAGCCAAACAACGACACACTGAAAACACCCGTATTGTTGATTTGGATAAAAGAAATAATGTTTTATTCACATGAAGAACAGTACATTCGATTAATATATGCTTGCATGAGATATGGCAGTGCATTGCATAGTATACATGTGTTCACCTTTCTCTAGTTTGCCTTTGTACATCAACGATTAATTTTAGTTTAGGATTAACAGCCAAAAGAAAAGAAAGAAAAGAAAGAAAAGACAGGAAAAGAAAAGTAAAGGAAAAAGAGCACTGCCGTTTCTTATTGGCAGGACGATACATTAGACATACTGACACATGACTGTGGAACACTAAGGAGAGCTTTATCGAATTCGCTTATGCACACTACTCTACTACTTTAACTCTTAATGCAGCCACTACATTATTCTTCCCTTTACAGCCTTTCCTCATCGTGTTGCCTTCCACTTCTCCTCCTGGTTGACTGTTGCCTTTGTAACCCATGTCCATCATTCATCATTAGGTAACGCTCACTCCTGGACATTCAAGATCTGTGCAGACAGGCCATGGTGCCAATTCTTCAATTTGGCAAATCGTGGGCCTTTTACCTCTGATTCAAACTTCTCCCTGTAGAGTGAATTTAATGACAAACATTAGATTCACAGTCATTTAAAAAGCTAGACTTTGTTCTCAGGCCCATCTCTCACATCATTTAGGAACAAGCAGAGTAGAATACCTTGATTTCCTTAGAGCCTCCTCATCTGGATCTTGCACTGAAAGCATAAATAAGATAAATAAGGCTGTGATGAGTAAACATGTACAGGATGACATCATGACAGCATAACCACGCAGTACGCCACCATATGCTAGTCCAGCGTTGTGACAGAAAACAGACAGCACTTACGGTACTCGGTCCCTGTGATGTGGGCAAGGATGCGAAAGGACTTGGACTGCAGGTTGGCTGCACGACGAGCCCATTCAGAAAGCTCGTTCTCCTTATCCTCTGGCTTTATCACAGCTTGGTAAACTGGAGAAGCACTGTCCACCAGAGGATCTTTGATGGGGAGTGTACTGTCCCCCAAAACAGGCGGAGAAGGGTATTGAAAAATGAACAAATTACCATTTACTTTATTTGCGTCATTTACTATTACTAAATGGACTTTCATTCATTATCAGTACTATAACCACCTGTGTACAAGAGACAGAACTGTGTCTACTCCTTTGGTACATCATGAACAATTGTATTTACAGCTGTACTAATGGAAATCTATTGTAATATTATAAGATATTCAATCTAAAATATTATGGAATTCTATAGTGCAAGAGATTATCTTGAAAGCCCAAAGCATGTGCTCAGTAAAGCTACTGTGATACAGTGTGTTAGATGCTGCAGTATATCAGGGCAGAGATGTACTCAGAACATTTCCTTTTCATACACCACACAGCCACTGTGAACCACTGCTCTGCAGGCTGGCATCCTGGCATCTCTTTACTTCATTGAAGGTATGCATTATTCTGGAGTGTATAACTGAAATAGCATAAGACATACCCAAACACAAGCAAGGGGGAGAGCATACTCTGCTGTTTGGTGCAACCAACCCTTGACAATGATTTACAGCAGACCTGAGACGAGAAGACACAGCTGAGCGTATGAGATGGTTCTGCATAGACTGAGCCTACTTACGCCAAAGGAGATCCAGCAGCAGGGTCCTCACCACTGATAGCCACATGATGAGCCGGGATGGGGAGGGGCAATATGGGGCCGTGTCACACAAGGGGGATGGGACAAGCAGTGTGGAGCAAGGATGCGGAATATTGTGTGGTTGGTTGGTTGGTTGATATGTTGAGTGGTTGGTTGTGGATGGAGTGATAGAGTTGGAGGAAGAGGAAAGGAAAGATGAGGTTGACTGACACACACACACACACACACACAGACACACAATAGCATGGCAGCCTGAATATTCACTCTACCCCCAACCTTTACCATTTACTCTTGTTTGTTCTCTTGGTCTTATGGAGTGGGGAGAAATCCAATGCAGAAAATCTGCACCTTTAAGTGTACATGGTGCAGCGATGCATGTTGTAAGCAAATTGGTGGTAATGTTAGAACTGATCAATGGTGCCCTCTAGTGTATCCATCTGAGAAAGCATTTGCATTTGCAAGTGGAGTTGAGTTCAAAATTACTGTTTTGACCCTGAATCGGGCTCAAATGTCTTTACACTCCCATCTGGGCACTTCTGAGTTTTATATGTGCATATAGTGCAAAATTGTGCATCACCTCAGAGCAAAGAATATCCACAATTTTCATTCCAATACTTGGTTATGCATACCCTTACCTTTAAAACAGATCTGTATATGGTTGGTGTGGTGCAACAGATAACACCACTACCTGCCAGTAAGCTACGACACTATGTGGGAGACTGGGGTTCGATTCCCGGTCTGGGTGACTGTGCTGCGCTACACCAATAAGACTCCTAACACTACATTGGCTCACCTCTGTAATATGAGTAACCTTGTAAGTCGCTTTGGGTAAGGGCGTCAGCTAAATGCTGTAAATGTAAATCTGTAGTGATAAGATTGTGTCCTTTTTTTAGCCCAGCCCTCCATAAACTGGGTCTACATTTCAGCTAGAGCTTGTTTTAATGTGCCCAAGATTGACAATTGGGGATGAGGTCTGGTGATTCTGCTGGTCAATCAAAGTGTTCCAGTGCTCCATTGTGTCTTTTGAACCAGTAACACTCAGATTTGGACCTATGCACTCTTCAGTGGCCATTGTGGAGAGTGGGAGTATCGGTGCTGTGTTCTGCTTGGACATGTGGCACAGAGTGAATGGGAAAGTGGACTGAAACGATGCAGAGGGTCTCTCATGATACTGGTGTGATTCTGAACTGACTGAATTGGCAGTAATTAGGGGAATGCAAACCAAGTACTGGAGAAGAAATTCTGCATGTGACACACTGATTGTCCTCTTGGAGGTAAAAGAAATCAACGATGCCCCCTTGTGTACAAAGCTGGAAAAACAGTTGTAATAGCCAGGCAGTGTAATTGTGCTGGTTCTAACTCTCAAACCAGTTGACAACATCACCCGTCACACCTTACAACTAGAGGGCAATTTTTAGAAGGAGGTCTAAAAAGCTCTGGCTGATAAAAAAAAAACAAAAAACACTCACCTCAAATCACTGCCTCTTGCCTGAGCCTGGCCGGCGATGGCGTCCATGATGGCGTCCTGTGAGTACATGCTGATAGGAGTGTTGTACTGGGCGTGGATGATGGTGGCTTTGCCACCAGGGCCCTTCACCTCTATGGGCTTGTGAGTGGACAGAGCAGAGTCCTTCAGTGCAATGGGATTGAAGCTGGGGACATACTCTTGGCTGTCAGTGGCCAGGAGGGTGGTGAGCAAGGAGGCAGAAGAAGGGGAAGTGTCCAGGTTTGGGTTTGGGTGGCGGGTGGAAGGTGGGAGGTGGGAGGTGGTTGAGAGAGATATGGACAGAGAGAGAGAGCGCAATGGTGGGTTATTGTAGCTGACTGAGAGCTGACTTACCTTTTAACATCTAATAGTGGGATAACCATATTCAGTCCAGATAGCAGCTAGTTTACTAGATATGCACTGTGGATTGACAGAGTTGACACTGGTCTGTTGTTTTGGGTTTTTCTTTAGGTCAAAGAGCTAATTCACCACAAAGAAACCACCACACACCACTACGGTACAGTATTGCTGAGAATGAGAATGACAGCAAATGTAGCATGTAGCACATAGCATGCAGATCAACCATTAATCATACCAAAATCATTGCAGATAATATGTATGAAACACAGATGTTTCATGTACTGTATAATCAATGCATGCGCTTTATGCATTTACTATACGTTACATGTGTTTGGCTTTCAATAGCATACTTTAGTTTTTGCTACTGAATGTGGAGAGACAACAGCATGCAGTATTTCGCCCCACTGCAACCAAGGCCTCAAGCTAAGCCACAATGGAATAATGCACATAATTATTTGGGTCCAATATACAGAATATCTCATTAATATCCCGTATATTTTCCAGTACATTAGAGAACAAACCAACGACACCCACAGTATCATTCAAGCACATAGAGTACAATACAGAGACATACACAGCGATTCTTCAATTAGGAAAACGTCCACAGGTTCTAAATTCATGTTAAAAATACTTTAATACAAAATAAATAGCTTATATAATATTTATTTACTTACATTTATTTATTTATTTATATTTTAAACATCCATGTTTTGTCTTGTCCTCAACCCAGACTTTGAAACTTCTCTGCTCCAAAAAAAACCCCTCAAACATTAAAACAGGATAAAATCATTAATATATAATTATATTTATAAATGTATACATTTATAATAAATTATATATTTTTCTACACAATATATCACCACCCCCAACAGTGCTGTCATTATCATAACAGCCTGTGATTTCTGTAAGCATCCAAGTTATGCTTAAAATGAGTGACAATTTAATGTCTGGAAAAGTGAGTCATTTAGTCATGTGTGTATTTTTATTGATCATGGAGTAGATTTCTCAGCATCATTACTGCTTATACTGCTACGGTAATATTTTACCAAAAAACTAAACAAAAAACCTTGAAAAAGGGATCACTGCAGTGATAATGCATAATACAGTGATAATTGCAAACAATCATTACCAACACACAGCGGATTGTGATGGTAATGAGAGGTTTTCATCATCAGTAGCTTTTTTATCTGTTTTTAACTAAACAGTCTAAACTAATGCCCACTGTTTTTCAGTCACTATAGCTGTAAAACATCAGTAGAGAGCTTTACTACCAACAAACCGTAAAGGAAGAAACAATAAGTGAACCCTTAGGATTGATCTGGATTTCTGCACCGTCACTTGGGAAATAAATATAAATTGTTTTAATGCTATATAAGCTCAGTCCTGGGTAGCTTTAAGCCTTTACGTTAAATAATGTAAATATTATCTTGACATAACCAGAAAAACAATTATTGCTAATTTTATTTTTCAAAAGTTAAGATTAAAAGAGCCCCCAATTGAAGAATCACCCCCACACACAAACACTCCAGCAAACTTTGAAGATTATACACTCGGTTATTATACTGACTTGGCAGCTGTGTTGGCAATGACCTGGGGCAAAGAAATAAGACACAGATAGAGAGAGACAGAGGAATCAGTGTTAGCTTCTCTGTAGCGCTGTGGTCGTAGAATAGAATCCCCTCCAGCGCCAAGCAGGCTAATGAAAGCCAGAACAAAATGTGAGTTCCCAGGAAGAAACACAACAATAACCTGGACACACAACAGCAGCCAGAAATATTCCAACGCTGCGTTCTCCTCTCCCCTGTCACATGATGGAAATAATGGTTATTATTGGTGCACTTGTCTCATAAGAGTGACATTCCAGTTTGTTAGGGCTACTAAGATGATTGACTGGAGCAGGAGTTGGGCTGCTGCAGCACAGCCAGAGAACAAGAACATGAAGAGCAGAGCCATGTCCTAAAACCAGTCCAGATTTACAGATCACCACTGCTGTACTAAAACTGTGTGTGTGTCTGAAATGGAAACCTGAACAGAGAAAGAACACACACTCATTCTTAGCTTTAACGCTTAAATTAATGTAAATATATTTCCACGTAATGTTGAGCTATTTCTACTGGTATTTTATATAAAAAGGACAGTTTAGACCCACTCAAAGTAAAGCAACCAAAGCTGATGATGTTTCAGTATTAACTGTTTATAGCCATGAAATAATTGCCAGACAATTCAATTATTTTTATTTCTTTTTAAAAGAAACTGTCTATTTGGACTACTGAGCAATTATATATACATATATATATAAATTGCATTTATGACTTTTATTTTGTATCATACTTGATACATTGGGAATTCATTGCTCTCAGCAGTTTTTAAACAACAACTACAAACCATGTAAGGTAAATTATAATATGTATATATTTATGTATATTTAACATATACATAACAAAAAATAACACAAAATATTAGGTTTGTTACCATTTTTATGTATTTTTTACATTTTTTATAATCCATCAGGGAGCAGGAAACATGTACCTCATTAATTTTCTTATTTATGTAATTAATTATGTATGATGTATTACATTGATTTTAGATTACTGTTGTTACTTGTATATTATTTAATAAGATAATTCATTATGTACTTACCTTCCTGATGTTCTGCTAGTTCCCAAAAAATTAAATATGTATCAAATATGATACAGCTGGCTTTAAAGGGTTAAGTACAGAAATCGGTACCCATTTGATAGTCCTGATTACACTGTACATCCCAAATGCTAACCTCGTCAAAACTGTGGAAACCGTGTCTCTAACATTCAATAATCAGTATTCTCTGCTTTAGTACCAGTGTTTATTTAATATCATGGTCAACCTGCCCCAGATTTGATCTTAATAGAGTGAACTTCCACTAAACATTGTGATGCACTGCAAAAGTGCCACAGATAAGGGTTTTAAAATGTAACATCTGTATCTACACCGTAGATGTATTTCTTACACACCATCCATTGTACAATAGTGGAACTATTGATCAAAAAGAACAAAAAATGTACAAAGTAAAAGTTGGGCACATGGACACTTCAGCAGGACATGTGATGTAGCTGCTAGGATTTCCCTACAAATAGAAAATGGAATATATGACAGGATAACTGCAGTCGGACACTATTCAGGATACACTGTAACAAGAGCCCTGACATTCCAGACCCATTAAAAGAGCCTGCTGGGTCGGTCACTCCTCTGTACAGCCATGATAAGCGCATCCCTCGCTGCAGAGGGCTTACCTTCGTGCCAGGCTTGGGGTCACGTGTGAACATGCCCTCACGTTTCGGGACAGACCAAATTAGAAACATCTTTGTGCTTCTTAAGCTATTGTGTCAGACAACAGACGGACACTGGCGTCCGACTCTCTGAGGAACATAGGAGAAGTTGCCAAAGCTGGATCCACATTTTCAAGTTTGATCTGACTGATGGTTAAGAGGGATTCTGGTGTAATCCACAACCTGAAGCACATCAAGCATGGCAATATACTGAAGGCCAATCCAGACCCGACAGGATGAAAATAACTGGTGTATGTGGTCATTTGGAAATACACTGAGTTGTACACGCAGAACTGGCTCCATTAGGAGCATGTTCGGGTTACAGTGAGCAGGAGGATGGCCAGGTAAGCCAAGAGTGCCTGCCCATCGAGCACATTCTCAGCTGAGCGCCAGCATGTGAGAATGGAATGTGCAGAGGTAATTACGGAATGTTCTGAGTAGTCTTTGCCCCAGTCTGGTTGAACAGGGCGCTGGGCGGTGTGAGTGTGTGTGTGTGTGTGTGTGAGTGTGGGGGGGCTGTGCTTGGAGGGTGCAGGTAAGGCCAGCCAACACCTCTTCTTATCCTGTGTTAGTGAAATTTTAGCAGTGGGTGAACTGAAAGAAAATTTTAACCCTTGTGTGATCTTAACATTCTGTGTACTCCCCGTGTCCTAAGGGTCCAAAGTCCTTGGGTCTTTGTACCTTGGTGGTCTACAGATGTTTTGCTTTCTCTACTGTTGGGGTCACTTTAGGAAAAGTCATCAAATATCAATTAAGGGTTTTTCTCTGGTCTTAAACAGTGTGGGTAATTTTTTGATATTTTTGTTTCCTTTTGGTAGATGGTGGATTCAAATGACTGGACTTGACGACAGTGCCAGAGGTTGCTTACGAACTGGACACCCCTTCTAATGAATGCATTGAGCTACTTCAAGTTATACCTATTGCTGCCACAGATGCACACAGCTTGTCTAGTCTCTGTAGAGAAGACTGTCTCTGGAGCAGATAAACATGAACCTACTGGCACCATGCCTTATCCCAAAGCCCCCCAGTATTGAGCTGTGGAGCAGTGGAACTGTGTTCTCTGGAAGGATGGTTGGTGCTACATCCAGTGCTTCTAGGATGAGTTAGAGAGTTGAGGATGACGTGGGGTGGTGGTCATCCAACATCCTGACCTCACAAACACACAAATCTAAAAGAAAGCCTTACAGATACTTTTGTCCATTTAGTGTAGTTAAAGGTTTATGCCATTTCCTGGACAAGAGGAATTTCCTCTTTCTCCAAATTAATTTGATGTGTAAATCTCTCTAAATGTTTCCTTAATATTAGCAGATAGGTTGTTTCTCAATATCTAAAATGTTGGGGACCTACATTTAAAATGACATTAGAAAGAGAGACTGCAGCGAAAGAAACCATTTTTGCGTATTTGAGTTTGCCCCTGTAGTCTTCCTCAAATCGGTCCCTGACTGTTAGCAATAGTGCATGGGTACACTAAGGTGGGTGGGTGATGGTGGTTCAGGCAAAAATACTTGGGTTGGGTCTTGTAACATTACCTACCCCAAGAATGTCATGCCATCTAAGGCGCCCTGCTGCATGGCCATCTCCCTCACAGTCTCTTCAGAGTACAGGCCTATGGGAGAGTTATACTGCCACCTCTGGCTGGGAGTGATTTGTGCCCCACTCCCAGGAAAAATGCAAGCCGGAGGTGGGGTTTTGCCAGGATGGGGGGAGGTAGCTATCTCTAATTGGTCTTGTGGAGATTGTTCCTCCTCAGGTTGTGGAAAGAGTGACTTTTTGGAGTTTGTTTTGGCCAAGCGAATGCCAAACCTTTTCTCTGGAGCTTCATCATTCTCTTCTTCCACAGTTTCCTTGATTGATGAAATGTTGAGTAAAATACAGTGTAAATGCACAAATCTAGGAGAAACTAGTGACAACAATGTGAAAGACACTACGGGAAAGAGGAACAGTTGAAAAATTGATGAACCAATGAGACAGTTTTGCAATTCTGACAGCCCTCTAACTATATAGACCTCTAGTTATCAGGGTTCATGCCTTTATCTGACATTGCATTACCAGTAGGGCCCTTTAGAGGGAGCCAGAACACAGCCAAAAAAGGAAAGAAGGAAGGAAAGAAATAAAGAGAAAAAGTAAGAAAGGGGGGCTATGGTGGCATATTGCATATTTCCACTTGGACCACTAACCCCTCTCTGAGCTGGGGAACCCTCAAGACTTATAAAGCCACTTATATGAAATGACTTGCCGGAAGCAAGAGCAGTATTCTCTTTGAAAGGGTAAGCAAAGGATCTTGCCCTCAGCAGTAAACACATGCTCATACTTTTGAACACAGTTGTACAGTCTTGAGAGAGGTCACACACTTTCATTGAGTACCTCATTGGTACCTCATTGGTATAACACATTTGCTGCATAGGGGTTAACTGCATTGGGACGTTACCTTCTGGTGAGGAATAACTGGCATGGGGGAGTCCATTCTTGGCGTAGCTGTGGGCACTGGAGCAGGACGTCTTGACCTGGCAGGATCAAAAAGTCAATGCCGTCATACTCAATCTCAGATTCAACGTTGCACTTTGCTGATGCAGCTCAACTCTCCTTTCATTTTAAAGATACAGTGGAATAGCTTAAATGATGTGTCATCAAGCAATGATAATATTCATAAGGTATGAACATCTCTTGGAACCCTAGCACCACACACTGTAGCCTTCAGCACACACGAAAATGACTATGAATGCTTTATGGAAGCTTGCATCAAGGATTCTTCCAACAAATGTGATGTTTTCAATAAGTGAGCTAAAAGCAAGGAATGGTGAGGTGGCTTTACAACCAAGAAAAAAAAACATTAAGGGAAAACTCCCTTCAGCTCACAGTTAACTGGGTTTGATTGACCTTTGATGAATTTCCTTTTAGGAGCCTTGCCCTTCAGCCACCTATGAGGCTAAATATATAGGTTTCATTAGCACTTTGAGCCTGGACTGTGGCTATTGTGACTGGCCTTGGTCCAGTGTTTCAAAAGAAAGGGCAGGTTAGGAGAGTCATTTCAAAAATGCCCTTTTGCCTTCAAAAAGCTTTTCACTTTACAGTACCATAACAATACCACTGTGACCTTCTCACCCTGTTCTCAAGTAATGATCACAACCCTCCTATGTAGTTCCTTTTACCTGAAGGTTACATGTAAGTACTGACCACAACATACATTTCCAGTCATTTTGTTCCAATCTAGTGTAGCCTACTAGAATCTGATTCATTCTTACTAGAAAACAATTGCAGGGTTTTGCAATACATTTTTGCCAGTTTTATATTGTTGCTGTGATGTGACAATATGAAATAAATGATAACTTTACAGGAGAAAAAGATTCTTTAGCTTTCAGTAGTCAAAGCTTTTGAAGTCAAAGTAACAAGATTTTATTCCAAATCATTTCTATTTGTCCATTTACTATGAAATCTTGACACAACGTAAAAAAACAAAAACAAATACTAGATTGAAATAAGGGCAAAAAAGGGAAGATAGACAGACAGACAGACAGACAGATAGATATACATATATACAGATAGATAGATAGACAGATAGACAGACAGACAGACAGACAGACAGATAGATAGATAGACAGATAGATATATAGATATATATATACATATATACAGATAGATAGATAGATAGATAGATAGACAGACAGATATATAGACAGATAGACAGACAGACAGATAGATAGACAGATATATATATATATATATATATATATATATATATATATATATATATATATATATACATATATACAGATAGATAGATAGATCGATAGAAAGACATAAAATATTTCTAAATATAATGAAGAGGTATCAGCTAGCATGCTGCTCTTAATAATGGCAATAATGGTAATAATCACAGCCCAGGTCATCTAAATCTTCCTTGTGTAACTTTAGTGGATTGAAATGTGATTGAAACTTCCTTTGCATTTCTTTCTGCTGAAATTCCAGGATTACGAATAACATTTGAGGCTTTGACCACAGATGGGGAAGGTTGCAAAAAGGGAAGGCGAGGGCAGGCCATGTTTGTGAGGCATGAAAAAGTCTTGTTAAATTAATCTTGCTGAAGAAGATCTGAGCTGCCTTTGGAGGACACACTCCCTATATGGCTCCCTAAAATGAAGTAAATCTGAGCTGTCAGTAGGCTTCATAGTCGAATGTATGCTACTCACACATGATTTGTGAAAATGCTCAGAAGCAGTCATGCTATGGATCTGATTTGAGTGCGCGGCTTATGTCCGATCTCATGTTCAGGTCAGTCATAAAGGGTTATGTTGACAGTGAATTAACCCATTCATGTTTAGCTCCTGCCACAGTACTTCTGGGAAATGTTGTATAGTTATTCACTGGATTAATACACGCAATAATACACAAGAAGTCATGCCGTGAGATTTTGGCATGGGTTTGCTGCTGAATTCAGACACTGAGGGTTTGTTCTCCATCCTTGTTCTACATCCTCATCCTGGTTTTTTTTTGTAGGTCTTTTTTCTATTTCTTTTGATTTGATATTGCCAATTAACCCACCCTTATGTAGCTCCTGCTAGCACTAGCAATGCTCCTAACTCTAGGAAAGTAAGTACTTAATACATATGTCTTCTGATTAATACAATGCCAGCCACCGACACACTTGGAGGAAAACGGCTGGTCCCCAGCTTCACCGACCTGACAACGGATGCCTGTGCATAGCCAGTTATGCTCTCTTGGACTCTGGTTGCTGATGGCACAGTGGAATGGCTCAGGATTTGAACTCACAACCCTCAGGCCATAGTGGTAGTGCATTCATTAGACCACTGAGCTACTCGGAGTGTGTTTTTGTTGAGCTGGAACAACAATAATTAAAAAGCTTAGAAATGCTTTATAGACCGCCAACCCCCACCCCTCCCATCTCATTGTATTTATTTCATGCATGCTAGCAGCTGCAAAGGCTTTAGGATACGCTGGTGATATCTCATGGCCATGTTTCTGAATTATGTTAAGGTGTCGGAAAGCATGTAAGCTATCTTTCATTCCTGCAGAGTGTGTGTGTGTGTGTGTGTGTGAGAGAGAGAGAGAGAGAGAGAGAGAGAGCGAGCATATGTAAATATGTAGTGTATACTTCTTACTTTTGCATGGTGAGGCTCAGTTTGTGGATTGCTAATTTAATCTTGTTCTGGGCCTCCAGGTGGGTCATGCCCTCAGTGCTGACCCCATCGATGGCCATGATGATGTCACCTTGGGTCAGGTTTCCGCTGGCCGCCTTGCTGCCCGGTGTGATCTGTGGACACACACCACAAGCCTCTGTTAAATAACCATACCACAGGCTGGGTTTGCACTCATGACACTGTCACTGTATCAGCAATGATTACCTTATTTGTATTATAGCTTTCGTGTAAGTAAAAGTACATTGCTGGTGGGCATGATTAGCTATTAGGTGTAGAAGACCCAGTAAGTTACTTGGTGCGCAGTGTATTAAATATAAATGAGTTTAGTAAGACATTGTAAGATGTTATAGGTGTTTGGTGCTTCAGTAACTGGAATCTGAAACCAATCTCTGAACTTTGAACACAGTAGGATATCAGCATTATCCAAAGAAAATGTCATGACTCCAATAACATCAATATTTTTCTATGTGGTTCCATTCAGAACTTGATTCCTTCCCAACAGATGGTTAGTTTCTTAATATCACTTTCCCGACATATGCCAAATATGTCAGACATTTCAATCACACCTGCATTAAGAGAGTTTCCAAATCATCAGACTCAACCAGTGAACGAAACCTCATCTTAGTAACCTGACTTACAGGCAGCTCGTTAAAGGTTAAAAATAAAGAGTGTTGTTGACGGCACCGGCCTCCCTCCATTTGAGCCTCCGGGCTGGGGCCCCTGCTCCGTTACTCTCCCACCTGCTGCCGTTACTCAACACGCTCCCTCGGGACCCTCGCCCCTCCACTCAGCACCCACCAAACATCTCAACTATCAAGGTGTTTCATTAAGGGGAGAATACCGGGACGAGAATTTCCCCAGTAAATGAATTGGGCTCCAGATCTTTTCTATTCTGTATTATTCAGATCTGAGCACCGAGCTCAGCGTCATGTTCATGAAACCAGTTGTAGATTACCTTTGCTTTGTGACCTGGTGCATTATCATGCAGAAAGTAGCATTGCATTGTGGCCATGATGGGATGCACAAGGTCAGCAACAATCCTCAAATAGTATGTAGCATTCAAGCAATGATTGACTGGTATTAATGGGCTCAAAATGTGCCAAGAGAACATTCTCCACACCATTACACCACGTCCACCAGCTTGGATGGGGTCCATGGATTCATGCTGCTGCTGCTAAATTCTAATACATCAGCAGAAAATGAGATTAATTAGACCAGGCTACATGTTTTTCCAGTGCAGCCTCAGCTTTCTGTTTCTGGCTGACAGACGTCTTCTGCTGTTGTAGCCCATCTACTTCAAAGTTTGACATGTTGCACATTCTGAGATGCATTTCTGTTTACCACCTCTGTACAGAGTGGTTATCTGAGTTACTGTAGCCTGACTATTCTTTGTTGATCTCCCTCATCAATAATAACTGCAGTGGCCCAGGAGATCAGCAGTTCAACCAGCCTGTCTAGCTCCAATAACCATGCCATGCTCAAAATCATATTTCCATAAGAGCAAATTATTCCCCTATTCTGATGGTTGATGTGAACGTTACCTGTATGGTTTTATGTGTTGCACTGCCGCCACATGATTGGCTGATCAGATAGTTGCATTAATAAATAAATAATAAATGAATAGGTGTCTCTTGCTGTAGTAGAATGTTTTTTTGCTACTACAACAGAAACATCAGCAGCACTACCCGTCAAGTTTAAAGCCCTGCCGCTACATCACTACTGACTGTCCACTCAGGATTATAAAGAACCTTAACGCTCACCACTATAGACAACACTATCCCTGACTCAGCCACAGAACCACATATACTCTAAACCCCGGGGGTGCATCAGTTAGTTGACAGTGACAGCCTCCCACCCCAACCACTCTATCCTACCACAGCTGATTTTCCTTCATTAGCAAAGAACATCATTGAAATCCCACACAGTCCATTGAGCAAAGTGGGGCTACCATGTGCATCCCTTCCACTGCTCTTCTTGAATGAGCTGTACTCGTATCTATGCCACACGCACAACAAATGTGATGTTCTCACCAGTTTACGAGTTTCCCGGTTGAGTTTCCAAGCTTCACCAGACTGAAGTGTTTGCATTTGAGCCCTGGGCATGGCCACATGTCAAAGTCTTCCCATGCTACCCAAGCAGTCAGTTTCGTTTTAGACATCAAGGCTGAACAGCTCAGGGCTTATCACTCTGACTGCTCTATGGAAATGCCTATCTGCCTGGAGAACGCTCTGGCATTCTGTTACTCTCAGTTTTGGAAACAGGACCAACTTGATGCGCTGCGTGTCATCTAGTCCTTGAGATATTTTGCAATATCCTATCTTTAAGGTGTTTCATTAAAAATGTAGCTAATGGAATATGAAATCATAATAATGACAAACGATGAATCAGATTCTGTGGGTTCCAGCATGAATGCAGGGAAATGCGTTCGTCATTAAGATGCTGGATGAGGTCACAGGGGAGATGTGAATGCAGTAGACAGAATTGCCTTTCCCTTCTCAGGAATACTGTTCTTTATTATCCATTTAGTTGCCTGTCTGACTAAACCAGATGCGAAAACTAATTAAAAAGTACAAACGGTACAAAATGTTGACACCATGGGTGGGATTAAAAAAAAAAAAAAAAAAAAAAAACTTGGCCCAAATATCTTAACAGAGGAGGGATTTATGAATTAGCTCCACTCCACATCACCCCTGTTGTGCACATGATAAACACTCCGGCAACTTCAAGTAATATCTTCATTAATGTAGAAACACTCCCTTACTTTCTGCTTTGATAAAAAAAAGTTCTGTACAGAAACAAGCTCTACATTAATGTTTCTGGGGGGCACAGCAGAAGCAGGCTGTGTACAGTAATGTACTGTAAGTCTGAGAGAACAGAAAAGCAGGCTAAAGTCATCTTTAATTAGTAAACATCGTTTTAGCAGTGACCTGACCACTGCAGGATTCCACATGATGATGGCCTGCCTAAGGCACCGTGTTCATACAATCCTCAATTATCCTGTACTGATCATCATGTGTGTAAAAGCTGTTTGCTAATTATATCTATACAGACCCTCACACAGACCTCTAGACCACATGCCACCATGCTAGAAAGGGCCTTGACCCCAGTCACCTACAAGTCAGCCTCTATTGGACAAAACATTGACATGCTGACATGCAGAGGTGGGTGGTGAGTAGTTATATTTACTTTGTTACTTCTATTTGAGTAGGTTTTGTACCTTCAAATACCGTTGAATGAATAAAGACACTTCTCTGACTCTTGTCCCCTGGCCTTTTGATATTAGTATTCAATAACAACTAGAAATTCAGTAAGATTCAGTAACTGTAACTAACAGTAACTAAGAATGATTCGATAACAATCATAAATGATTCAACAATGACTATAAAGGATTCAGTAACTGTTATAACGGATTTAGTCCTTTTTATAAATGATTTAGTAACTGCTATAAGTGATTCAGTCGATGTCTATAGATGATTCAGCCAATAACTATAGATGATTTGGTAACAATCATAAATTATTCAGTAACTATTATAACGGATTCAGTACTAGCTATAAATGATTTAGTTATGACTGTAGATAACTGCCATTAAATGATACAGTAACTGCTACAAGTGATTCAGCCAATGTCTATAGATGATTCAGTAACTGCTATAAATGATTCAGCCAATGACTATAGATGATTCAGTAATAATCATAAATGATTCAGCAATGACTATAAATAATCCAGTACCTGCTATAAATGATTTACTTATGTCTGTAGATGATTTAGTAATGTAATTCAGTACCTGCTTTAATTAATAATGATTATAGATGATTCAGTAACTGCTATAAATGATTCAGTAACTGCTGTAAATGATTCAGGTATTCAGGATTATGGAACTAATATGTAATCTTAGTTGTTTGAGGGCAAAAAACTATATATTTTGGGCTCACATACAGGCCTTTAGGGCTCAGGGTTAACCTGTCATGTCCTATAATTATTTTGTCTCTGCAAATGCCATTAATGTATCCTCAGAGGTACAAAACAGTCCTAATAGTAGATGTTCATGTTCCCAACTAAAGAATTAATAACATTCCATTAATGCTGCCTATGCCAAAAACATATGAAAGGTACAGTGCCAAGAAGGTACTGTGCCTAATGGTAATGTCTTTTATCATGTCCTTTGATCATCTTTAAGAAGACATTTAATTCTAGCACCTCTCCCGCTATTAGAGGCACTTCACTGAGCAGTCCAGAGCTTGCAGATCTTCTGACAAAATCTCCACTCGCCTGTTTCTAAATACATCATTACAGAGGGGGAATTTGTTAAAGCTCTTATCGGTGCTGTGGCTGAAATGTACTGTGGCCAGGCTTCTTATCATAATCCAAGTTTCATTTTATCCAGAAATCCATTTCACACACTTTCTCTCTCTCTCTCTCTCTCTCTCTCTCTCTCTCTGTCTGTCTCGCACTCTCTCTCTCTCTTTCTCTCTTGCACTCTCTCTCTCTCTTTCTCTCTTGCGCTATCTCTGTCTCTCTCTCTCTGTCTGTCTGTCTGTCTGTCTGTCTCTCTCACACACACACACACACACACACACACACCCTAAAGCAGCTTGCAGATGCCCTTCTGAATGTTTACCCAGTGTGGTCTTGCTGAAGCCTGTTTGGGAAGAGGCTGACCTTGCACAGGTGTAACCATCAATTATCCTTTACAAACTATGTGCCGTTCATATTTTTGGACACTGCATCTGCATGTGCCGGTCTGACCTTTGTTTAATGTCAGTCAACATGAGTCAAAGTATCCAAACATAACTGGCAGGGTGAGTGAATCACCAGCACAATTGTTGCAGGACCACTATGTCCAAAAGCCAAAGCAATCACAATGAAAACTGGCCTACCGCTCGCTTTCTGACTAAACAGTGTTTTACTGTAGCGTCACAATTACGGTTCTTCATCAAGAAGAAGCTGTACTGTGTAAACTCCAGTGTTCACCCCCCCCCCCCCCCCACACACACACACACACTCATATGCTCTTACACTGCAGTGTTTATCTCTGTGGAAGTCTTTTATTTAGTACGACTGCTTAGAATGTCTGTAATGCAAAGGCTATCGGCAGATCTTAATTAAATGTGGATCATGGTTAGTACAAAAAACAGAAGCAGTAAAACAGAGGTAGAAAAACGGCTGAAGACTGACATTTCAAAAAGGTCACCTCTTCCGTACAAATCCATTTGTCAACAAATTCGCTACATTATCTGTAATCCCACAGGCATGCACGATATGGACAAAAGTATTGGGACACCTGCTTATTTATTGTTTCTTCTGGAATCAAGGGTCCTGTTTGTGTTAGAGTAACTGTCTCTACTGTCCAGAATTGACTTTCGACTAGATTTCAGAGCAGCATTGCATTTAGCGGCAAGAGCATTACTAGTGACAAGAGTGAGATCAGAATGTTGGATTATTACTAATCCACTTCATGCCCAACTCCCCAACTCATCCCAAATGTATTGGATGGAGCACCATCCATCATTCCAGAGACCACAGTTCCTCTGCTCCACAGCTCAATGCTGGTGGGCTTTACACCCCTTTAGCCTATGTGTCATTAGGCATGGTGCCAATAGGTCCTATACTATAGTAGTTCTATACCACTGGCACGGTGCCTTCTCTACAGAGGTTAGACAAGCTGTGTGTCTGTGTGCATTTGCACATCTGAGTCAGCAATTAGTGCTTAAAGTAACTGAATATCTACGTAGCTCTAAGTAGCTGAATGCATTCATTACAAGCGACGTCCACAAACACTTGGACATATGGTGTAACACAACCTTTGCTTCTACACCTTTTTTGACTTACTCACACCCAGCAGTTACAGGGTTAGTTATGGAACTGGACATACATTTCAGGTCTCATAGATAAAAAAAAAAAATAATACTACATACAGTAAACTTTCACTATTAGTGGTGGTTTTAAGCCCCTCCTTCTAATCTAATGTCCTACAAATACCGTCTCTACCTTGTTCACGTGTCTTTGACAAGTCTTCGCAACGCACCACCCCATCTCCTCGCTTTTAACTCTATTATCTCTCATTCCTGGCTCCATTTACTAGAGAGGGTAGGGCTGGGGGACTGGCTTCCCACCACAAGCAGAAGCTGTCTGAACTCCAGCACAAAGTTCTTTCCCCTCTTCTCAGTCTCCTCCCAAATCTTCATATGCTGATGGCATGGTCCAAGCTAGCAAAAAAGGCTTGATGTTTATTTTAGGCACAACTTAGACACTAACTAAATCTCTCCCACACCACACATTATTGTGATTCATACGTTCAACTTGAGTTAACATCAAATAATAAAGTCTAACTTGCAGGGTTTTTTGTGGATCGGCAATTACCCAACCCAAACATATTCTCCTCCAATTACACACAATGCTTCCAACACTGGGAGGGTGAAGACAGACACATGCTTCCTCCTACATATGCGTCTCTTTACGAACCACCACCAGTGCACCAGCACTGGGCAACCGCTTGGAGAAAAGTGCCAGAAAGTGCTGGCCAGCATTGCACTGGAGTGATGAGAGGCGAGAGTACCATCTACCCACCCTAGAGAGAGCAAGGCCAATTGTGCTCTCTTGGGGTTGATGATGGTTCAACTTCCAATGTCCATACTTGAACTGTACCTGCAAATTCTAGAATGGGCCACAGACATTCCCATGTGCTATTCAGTCATTTTTCTACATTTCTGTTAAAATTGTTATATGATCATACATTTTCATTACATCATTAACTCTGCATCTCATGTAGTCTATGAGATTGGAAATGGGAGTACAATACCATTACCGTTAATACAGACAAATGCAGTGCCCTGCAGTAATCAGCTAAGGTCTATTTGGAATCAGTTCAGGTCCTAGATAATGATTCAGCACTGATTATACAGAAACCGTCAGTCAAATCTCGGGTTTCATAGTTTTACGCTGATTGCAGCAGGCCGACGCTCCAGTACACACGCTCTCGTCTCTCAGAACACACACCCACTCACCACTTATTCCAAAGCTGCCATTGAAAGCTAAATCCATCCAGCTATACATACATTACAGCCATTTTAATTCACTGAACTCGATCAAGCCATTCCAAGGGAAAGCTTGATTTGACTTATTATTGGATGCATCTGTCAGAGGGGTTGACTACACTGTCAAAGTAAATGTCACAAACTAAGCTGACATCAATGCAAAGCTGTACAAAACCTTCTACATCACACTGAAAACTTTAATGGCAGCTGCTAGAAACAATAGAAGTAATCATTGACTCTCATTATTAAAGTAGAAGCCAACGCATTTCCAAGCTCAGTGTTCATGTCATGGCAGATAGAAAATCGCAGTGTTGTAGAACACTTGGTTCTCATTTAGCCTCATGTGGTTTCTCTCAGACCACACACATTGGAATTCGAATGTCTGAATCAATACATCATAAAACTACACTTGTCGCTATTGATTATATTAGAAACCGAGGACTTTACCGCACCAAAAAATGGTACTCAACTTTAGTTTTGGAGGGTATAAACACTGTCACTGGGATTGTACACTCATCTTCAGGACACATACACTGGTAATTATACACAAAAGTAATGACGTCTCTCACAACTCACAAGGTTCAGCTACAATCATGTGGTCTCTCCATTCAGGTCTCTCCATTCAGTGAAATTAATCGCATGAGTTAAGTGAACTAATTGAAAGTTGCTCAAACTTACAGTTTAACAGTAATTGCTTCAAACTTGAAGAAACTGAATGTATCTTTAGTTTTAGTACCTGACTGATGTTTAATCCTGCATTAGTGCGTGAGTGGTAACTGCAGAACCTATCCAGAAACAGCAGCAGAGAAATGAGAACTTGCTTATACAGCCTTTTCCAGCAAGGCCAGGGCTTTCACCAAAGCATAGATGACACCCAACAACCACCCAATGGAAGGTAGCCTGGGGGAGAATGACAACACACTGATGGCGAGGAAAGCGGAGGAGGTTTTACTCAACAATGTTGCACTGCCCAAACATCAAGAAACCCTGGAGGTCACTCACTGTATTTCATCAAACTAACACAGCTGACTTGTACATAACATTATGTTGAGTAACATTACTGTCAGAGAAATGTCAGCCAAAATACTTAGCCACGGTTTAGCATGACCTATTAGAGTAATTATAACTCGTCTGGGTAATTATAACCAAAATGAAGAAACATAATTCCTCCAACATTCTCAGCTGCAAAAGAGAAAATGCAACTTTGATTATGAGTGTTGGTATTTATAAATAAGGATAACTAAATGATTACTGAATTGTTTTGACCTTAAAATGCTTTAAATTTCTGTTTTTGTGGTTGAGTTTTGTTGTTAGGTCTTGTCTAGATGTCAGGATTTTAATCCCTCAATGCAGAAAGGCTTATTACACACTAAGGTGTATTATTCAGCAGCTACAGCGACTTCTGGACAAACTGGTGGGGCTATTCTCTAGTAATTATAATTAAAGTCTGTAATAACATTTTTGGCCTGTCAGCGGTCCATAAGCTTTTTGAGGTGTTAATTTAACGTCAACTGAATCCAAGGTACATTTGTACTTTTGGGAACTAAACTGTACCTGTACAGTAGTGCTGCACAATATTGGAAAAAACAGACATGGCAATATTTCTTCTGCAATATATTTTCACCAGATTTCTTTAGAACTCTGTACATCAAATAATCTCTTAAAATAAACATAAACAGACAAACCAAGCCATGCCTCTCTCAAATATTAATAACCATGCCTCTCAAATATTTGAAAACGATGCGAAACAAAAATGAACACTAATATTCTATTAAAATTATAGACAAAGCATGTAAATAGGTGTGTCTGTTAGGCTTTGTTAATCTTATATTAATTTATATGCTTATATGATTAGATTAATATTAAGCAATAATACATGAGAATACGTGAGATATTGCCAGTGATGTACTGTAGTGAAGATCAGTATATCAGTACCAATATCTCACATTATAGCATGAACCTCGAGTGTATCATTGCGATTCTACCACAGATTCGTTCATTTAGATTCTGTTAAAAATTGCCTAGAACACACTGCTGCTAAAACATCATCATCAGACGACACTCTTCAGTCAGAATAGCTGAGGAACAGTTCGGAAATTCCCGATCATCAGGATTACAAGCAACGACCAAACTCTGTTCTTGGGTTATGTGTGTATGTGTCATATGAGTAATACTTGGAGAGCTAATCCAGAGTGCCGCTTTATCATGCCACTTTGGGTTTCCTAGAACGTGTCTCAGCCAATTGCATGGCGGGTCGGAATTTACTGTGGTTTAATCAATCTTATATTTAATTGCATATCTTATATTCAGTTATATTGATTGATCATGCCTCTACATAAAACCTGTGGTACACCTGTGGTACGGCATAAGAACACGCTTTGTGGAGTACGGTAAATAGATGCTAAAAAGAGTTGAGAATCTTGGCAGTTGTTTGCAGTTGTCCAACAGACACGGAGCCTTCCTCAATCTGAGTAATATGAAGAATGTCAAGAGCTCAGTAATACCAAGAATGCCCAAGTAGATGAGGAAACCATCTCATCTTGCTCCTGTTTGACTGTCTGATACTGTCCAGGATGTGATGCCTGTTGTATGGTCTTCACATTGTCATACAAGCACAACACTACAAGTGCAGCACCACACCAAAACAAGCACATAGAAGATATATAGAAGCCAGTTTCTATTTCCCTGCCTCTGACGCTCATCAGTTCTACATCAGCTTGGCTCCACATAACAGTGAACACTAAAAGTGCACCCTCCCATTTCCAGCAGTATCTGGTTTCTTGGAAA
The DNA here is from genome assembly GCF_030463535.1 of Salminus brasiliensis. Classification (NCBI taxonomy): domain Eukaryota; kingdom Metazoa; phylum Chordata; class Actinopteri; order Characiformes; family Bryconidae; genus Salminus; species Salminus brasiliensis. Next base: position 11,486,175 of record NC_132899.1, on the reverse strand, counting down.
ACAGCAGCTATTTTAGCAGTTATGCTCCAGAGCCCTGAGCTAAAATGTTGTCCGTCATCTGTGAGTAATCAGAACTCAAATGTCTTTCTGCGAAACATGCCATAAAAGTCACAACAAGCGCTCTGAAGACTCGCAAGACAGCGAGGAGCGACAACACACACTTCTACCGAAGCAATCTAAGCATGCCACGAGATGCCATTAAGTGTTCAGGTGCTGTTGAGGCACCAGAGGTGTTTTTCCTACAGCTTAGATCAGCTTCAAACATGGTCAGATAGTCCCCTGTGTGTAGATTAGGCCTATTCTCTCTAGGCAAATGAAGGCTGGCGCTTGAACAAAGCATATGTTATTTGGCCAGACGAACTGATGAAACGCAAAGCCCTAAAGGACGGAACACTGATAAAAACCAAATACAATATCCGTCTGGGAGGTCCATTTAATGGGCTTTGCTGCACGTATCTGGGCTTCTCACTTTTCACTTCACTTCACTTCACAGTTACACACACACACAAATTCATTTTCTCAAAGACTGCCTCAACTGATGCTATTCATAGAGCCCACTGTAAATACACCACGGCTCTTCACCACTCTGTTAGGCCATAGCTGGTTAGAGAATGCTGGGACGGGCCATGACAACACACACAACAACAGAGCCAATGCATGGTTATGCAATCATACCAAATATGAATGAATATGGATGAATATGGATGAATATGGATATGTAGTAAGTTGATGAGTGTGAATTAAAGTCTGAGAAACACTAGAAAATGGTCTTTTTGACAAAAATGGATAAAACTATGGCAGCAAACTGCGGTTGCTCTTGTAGATAGCTGTAGGTGTTAATGTGTAAATCCCACAAAACTATTAGAATAGAATAGAGAGTACAATGGTTTATTATAGTTATATAGTTTAGTATATTTTACAGATTGGTATCTTACCCTTGAGATTGTAAGGGGCATGTTGAAGTCTTTGCCTCCCTGCAGCCTGAAGCCCCATGGTGCAGGTCCATTCAGAGTGACTGTGTAATTGCTCATTTTGTGGAGAGTTCAACCTCGTCTTGGGTCAAGTAACTCCTTTGTTTCTCTTTCGCTCTTCACCCTGGAGTCAGGACGAACACCCGGGGACGGGCAGGCGCCGAGGAGCCTCTAAAACACAATAACAACAACAACGGACAGCGATAATGCAGGCGTGAGCGGATCTCAGCACAGCCAGATAAGAAAACTGTGCTCAGCACAAGACAACAAGACAACTAGTCCACCCTAATGTAAAGCAACCCCACCCCTGCTAATATGCCAGCATTACAGCCACCAAATACATGAACCCCACCCTCGTTTACACGCAGAAAATAGGTGAGAAAAAGCGTTGAAAAACAGAAAGAGGAGAGATCTTGCCTGCGCGGATGGCCTGGACAGACAGCCTAAGAATAGCCCCCCACTGCAGAAAGCGATAGCACTCTAGTTCTTGGGGCCCTTATATGGTGTGTAAGGGGACACCCCCGGATACCAAGCCCCTATGATTCACAGGGCGAATATAGCCTCTTCTTAGGCCAACACATTTTTTTTTTTCGCTCTGCCCCCTGTGGGCATCCACTCACTGGGCAAAATGCACCCCACAGCAATGGGATGAAACCTATAAACAGGAAAGGGACATTTCTTTAAGCTAGAGGGACGCTACAGGCAAGGACATCCATCTCCAGACTGCTTCTGAACTGGTACAACATAGACACATGCCTGATATTCTGTCGCGAGACCACATTGATCCCCAATGGACATTTCACATTACGTTCCTCATGGAGTAACACATCGACACCCCCTCTCACGGTCCATTCTCATCATCCAGTGCTGGTTCAAAGGAAAGGTCACACCAGGTGGTTTCACACAGTCATTAATTTGACGTTTGATTAGCTTTAATAATCCTGGATTGATAAGTGCTCTGTCAAGAGAAGTATCTACTCAGGGAACCTGGGTAATTTGATGATCAGACACCATATTGTCGCTGTCACACAAAATGCTCATAGATCCAAAATGGCAATTTTACAAGAGAAGGAATGGCCTTCTTAAATTTCAGTGGAAGTCAATGTAAAAAGACTGTATTCCTAATTTTTAGAGCATTTCTATTGGTCCAGTCGTCGTGTAATATCTACAAAATATCAAAAAGGATGTGTCAAAAAAGTGTCACGTCAAAAGTTATTGTCAAAAAGTGAAAAACGTGACAGTGATCGTGAAAATATACATTGAAAAGCAATACTTTTGTAATTAACTAAATGACTATATTATCATTTACATGTAATAACTATGTAATAAACTATGAATTTCGGTAATAACATTTAAATAGTATAACACAGCAACAGTAACTCTTAACATCTAAAGGTTAAATGCACAAACATCAATTTGATACTTTGACAGTTACTTGCATGACAGACAGTAGTATCTCCAAGATACACTATATGTCCAAATGTTTGTGTACACCCCTTCTAATGAATGCATTCAGATACTTTGAGTTGCACCAATTGCTGACACCAATGTGCACACACACACACACACACACACACACACACACACACACACACACACACACACACACACAGCTTGTCTGGTTCATGGTGAAAAGTACTGCCAATACAATAGGGCTCTCTGGATTAAATAAATTTAATCCTATTGGCAATATGCCTAATTTTAGGCATGGGCTAGAGGGGTATAAAGCCCCCCCCCCAGCATTGAGCTCCAGCATTGGAAGCAGTGGAACTGTGTTCTCTGGAATGATGGTTGGTGCTCCATACAATACTTTTGGGATAGGTTGGGGAGTTGGGGAAAGCCTTCCCTGGACAGTAGAGACAGTTCCAACAAAAGCAGGATAAACCCTTAATTTCAGAAGGAACAATGAATGGTGTCCCAATACTTTTGTCCTTATTGTGTACTTCATTCAGTACAATTCACGCCTCTGAAAAGAAAGCTGAGCTGTAATCTCACCTGGTTGCCACTCTGAAGACCATCAGTGAAGCCCCAGAGAGCATTCCTTTGCTGTCGCATCATGCATGGCACAGAGAATGGCTATTTTTAAACAGACAATGTTGGCACTCGGAAAAATAAATCTCACTCGCCCTGCCTTGATTTACCACACACGCTCATCATATCTCTACCTCTCTCCTTCTTTCCTGGCCGGCCTGCACACCACAACACATGTTCAATGTGGACACAGTTCTATAGGGTGTGAATGAGTCCCTTTCTAGTGTTTACAAGCTAAGGTTTAGTGCTGCTGCTTAGTAGCCACTATTCCCGTCACTCACATTCATAATCACACCACCTCTGCTCTGCTCTGTTGATGGCCTTGTGAAGGCCCTTCTGAAGGTTTTAGGAACCCAGTCTCCTTATCAAGGCTTTCTCAGGCCCGAGAAACATAATGTTCTGAGAACATAATGTGTTACAATGTCAATTTCATGAAAATCTTAAATAATAATAAATTGTAATGCTGCTGGTGGATGAAAGTCCTGGAGCGGTGGGTAAAGTGTTCATCATTTCTCCCATATCCAAACCAGAAAGTGTTGTTTATTTCCCAGTTATCAAACAAGCAACCTAATAAAAATCTTACCCAGCATGTTCATTATGTTGTCAGGTTAAGAACTTTCATGTACAGAAGCCATTTGAAATTAAGCATTATGAATTTGGTTATGCAGATACTAATGCTAATGATGGTGATTAGTGGTGTAACGGACCACAGTGTGGATGGACTACAGTTTTCCTGCTGCTATTACTTACACATTAATAATTCCCTCAATCTGACAGACGTAGAGCTGCAGTGACTAAGTAGCATTCCGTCATGTGAGCAAAGCATGTGGCTAAAACCATTAAGGTTTGTAAATATTGTGCCATAAACGTCAGAAGACAACACATTGAGCAGGGCCAGACATCTGCAACGTCATCACTCTAGTGTCTGAGTGAAGAGCAGAGTTCTTCTAGTGTGAGGCGCAGGAGACTCATATGAACACAGGCAAGTGTAAAAAAAGAGAGCTCTTCTAGTAAGTCAGAAGTCTTCTAGTAACCCCAGAACGATAGACTCTACTGTTAACCTTTACTGTGGAACAGAATAAAAAAAAAAACAGATGCATCAAAAACTCACTAATAGAAACAAACAGGCCATGTCAAAATAAAAGCCACTAATACAAATGAACAAACAGACTGTGTCAAAATAAAATCCACTAATACAAACAACTGAAAGCTAATCATATCATTTTTTTTTTACATTTGTCTCCCTTTTTTTTGCTGATATTAAAAATTAACTTGAAAACTGTGACCTGATCCGAACTGTTACACCATTATTGAATATGTAATTTTATGTGTAGAAGGCAAAAAGGGAGTTAACAAAAGTGCAACAACCACAGCAGCTAGAATCGCTATGTTAAAACAAAAACTTACCTTTTGGGTAATTAGTGTCAGACAGATTTACCTAAAAAACAAACAGGATTTTATAATTACTCAGTGGTCATATCCTTAGGCAGTATCAGTGGTCATGTTTTGTGAAAGATCCCTTGAACAATGTGCAATAAGAAATCTGAAGACCCATCATTTTTTATTACTGTATGCCCTATATTTGCCTATACTTGCTTTTATGTAGTCCAACATAGTGTCTAATCCTGCCTATGTCTAATCAAGTCTATTGAACTTGAATTATACTGGGTTTTTTTTTGACACAAAGTTCTGAAAGACTTTATTTGAAAGTTTTATATAGCCAATAGAACTTCATAACACATGGGCAGCATATGTCAGCATTCATAACATGACATGCAATGTTTAATTATAGGCAACAATTTACAAACCATACAGTTCAGTTCTACAGTTTTGATGCCCTTGAAGTGGTAATGGTTCAAATTAAAAAAAGACAGGACAACATACTAGGTATTATGGGACAGATACTGTACTTTGTGGGCCTTGATTGACTTGACTGACCCAAAATACAGAACCCACCTTAGTATTCATTCTTACATTTAGAGTGAAATAAACACTCAAACATTCTTTGATATTTATACTGCTTGTTACTGACTTTTCTGAGGTGAACTGCATTAATGTGAATAGCAAGCAGGTCCATCTGTAGCCTGGCTGAATTAAACCTAGCCTAAAGTAAATTTAATAATGTATATGCCCAAAACTCTGTACTGTAATATACTTATATAATTACTGTACGTATGTCATATTGCAGGTCCTGCATTTTTCGCCAAATATACAAAAATGTCCTTCAGCTGCGGATTCACTACCAAGTTCTTGGTACAATCAAATGAAAATGAATGATAATGATTCTAAATATTTTAGTCTTATTAATTTAGAATTTAAAAAGTACAGCTTGTTATTTTCAACAACTTCTTCCTCCTCCAAGTCTTAAAAACAGCTCCTTTACCTAATTCTGAAGATTAGTCCTGCTGTAGCACTCATAGATTGGCATGTTTTGGAGCTCCCACTGTCTTAATCACCACAACCGTGTGTCCAGCCAGCAGGGTCCAGAGTCATTACTGGACAAGGGTTGCTGGAATCAATCAGTTAATTAGTGCCAGTGACCTGCAGCGCTAAATCAGGACAACACGCTGAGACTAGAAAGTTCAGCAGAGAGCACCAGCAAGAGCAGTGGCTTTCTTCATCCAGGCCACCAGTGGAAAATGTCACTTAATGTCAATCTGAACTTTTATACCATCACTAATACTGCTTCAGACTTTGGCTTTTCGTATAACCTGTGTGCTGCATAGACTTGAGCCACTCTGGCAAATGCTACAAATGCATTGAGGTCTTGCTGAGATTTAAACTTAATCTCCTCTCTCTTGGCAAGCAGGCACTTAGACAGTTGTGCCACCCTGGTGAGAGCTGCTGAATGGCACCATAAAAAACAGTAAATTTAGCTTTTCATTTTTTCTTTGACACAGACATGTACAGCTCTCGAGTGGCACAACTGTCTAACTGCCTGCTTGTCAGGACTGAAGAACATTCATTTGAAAGACAGCAACACTAGCCCTCCATGGTCAGGAGGCCGAGAATAGGAAGCACTCAGAAGCCTGGACGCATTGTGGCATGTGGGGAATCCTAACCTGCAGATGGAAATCAGCAGGAAGCAAATTAAGGAAACAGAGAACATCTTTACTTTAAGCAATATTTAATCAGTGAATTCGGTGTTGATCAAACTGTGATTCAGAACTAAACAAAAACGTAACTTAAAAAAAACACATTGCGTAATAAGTTACCATGACTTTGTTTATTTCTTTATTTTTTAGTGGAGAATAAACATACAGAAGCACTGAAATTCTCTCTGGTCTGCTGTATAATCCGTGCCTGCCCAGGCTGCGTACAGTGCATTGTTTTGCACTACTGAGGGAATGGGTCATGGTGTCATCATGGTCCTCTCAGTAATTTAATCTTATCGTCAGAGCTTGTGACCTTAATCGCAGAACCTGCCATGACAGCCAGATGTCGACAGGAGCGCTGCTTCTCCTCTACATATCAGTATGAGCTTCCTTAATGAAGTAGTGAAGCGTCAGAAACAGTGTTCATTGGTTTACAGCATGTCTACAGATATGCCAACATTTATGTCCAAATGAATGTGGACACGTCTAATGAATCCATTCAACTATTTTACTCTGAACCCATTGCTGACACAGATGTGCAAATGCACACACACAGCTTGGCAGAGAGGTACTGCCAATAGAATAGGACTCTCTGGAGCAGATAAGTATTACCCTTTGGCTCCATGTAATTCATGTCTCAGGACATATTTACACATTTGTGGAGAATACTAGGGATACCAAGACACACCTGACAAAAACCATGACTGTCCCAAGTTTAACCAGATCTGCTCATCCTGTCAATTCACTGAATATTGTAACATAGTCATTATGTACATGATTCACATAATATCCACATTAAAAAGTGCTGAGGGATTTTATTCATGTAGTTATACTCAGTTGTGTCATAAAAAAGTGAATGCATTACTTTTTTGGGTGCAGGTGAGGGCGACAGAGGGCGTGCCAGGCTTCATTCTGCTGGTTGCTGACCTGTCGGAGCGGATCAGGCCCAAGCTCTGTTCAAACACCGTAACCAAGGACGGACAGTTGCCACCAGCATGTGAGAGAGGCATGCTTTCATTAGCACCTTATTTATAATACACAACCCCTAGACACGGACATTCCCACACAATGACTGCTCAATTAGAAAGGTGAGGAAGGGGGGGGGCAGCTTCAAATCAATTCCTGTTCTGTGATTAGAGTAGAGATACTGTAGCCTGCTCATGCTGTTTCCATGGTGGAGGGAACTGAAGCCATGGTTGATGGTGGCCTGGTTGGACTGGCAGAATGACTTCGAGGAGGCATGTTGATCTGAAGGTGGTGTTTGGGCCCCTCCAGTGCTTGTTATGCCCAGTAGACCAAACCTGGAGAGCAGCAATGCTGAAGAGCCACTCTAGTGTCAAAGGGAAGCTTCATTTCTCTCGCCACGGACACACCCGCAGAGACCTGTTACTGCACCACAGGACTCTCACTGGCAATAAAGATCCATTTTAGAGTGGCAGATCCCTTTCATGGATACAGTGAAGTGAGGTGGAAAAGTCTCCGGTGAGATTTCAGGGTGGAGGTGGCTTTGCTTCAGAGTCCACACCAGCAGATGAAACTTCTTTAGACGCTTTTAAAGCATTCCACTCACATAATCGATCGAAAGCTGTTTGCTGCATGGTTGAATCTTGCCACGTGTTTAAGTTCAGGGCCTAAAATAACATCTCACCCTTTAAAAGGAGTAGAAATATTTGATACTCAGTTCAGAAGCACTTCAGTAGAACAGGTATAGATGTCTAGATTTATTAAACGTGGACTAGAAGGAAGGCTGGACAAACAGAGAGAAAAAAAGGCAGGAAAATGCTGAGTGGTGTAAGGAATTTTATTTCAACAGCTAATCTGGAAGTGATAACTCTCTTTTCGAGTATCTGCCTGATAACTGACCTCATTATATTCACCACAGCTCTTGATTAAGCAATCTGGACCTGTTCTAATGGGCCATACACTTGAGACCCACGTCAGAGGACCATGGCTGACCTATTTGATAAGAATGAGTGGCAGGCTATAAAGTATGTGTCAACAACAGGGTCAGCACTCCATTATATTAGTGAAGGGCAGCCAATCAAGAGAACGTTCTAGCAGTCTCTAGTAGACCTGTCTGACTTAACAGTATGTTCTTTAGCAATGCAAAAACATTTCCTTGGTGAGCATGTTCCTTACACCTAAAGACGGAACGGTTAAAAGGGTAGTTAATAGATATAATTAAGAATGACAGCGCACTTAACTCGTGCTGGAGCCCACCATCTGAGCAAGCATGTGTGAAGAGAACATTAAGCTTTAAAAGCTGGGGTGCTTTCTAGTGAAAATACAAACCATCAAATGGCTCAGGCTATCCTCAGAAACTAATCTTGTTAAAAGCATTCTCCGCTAATCCCCCAGGAAGCCCTGATGCTGCCACATTAATCCTAATACTAAACTCTCTACTAAAATCTCCAAAACATCCAGCAGGAAAGCACATTCTTCAGGAGTTTTGAGGAGTACAGTGGGTTTGAAGTGTAAGCCTGACAACAAGTGGTTTAACCCCTTAGACCCTGTATATAAGCCCACACTTCATTACTCTTACAGTGATGAATAAACCCACACTATGTCAATCTCATACCTACACTACTGCCATAATTAACATCAGATTCATTGACCCAAAATAGAACCCTGAGGGACTCCACATGATTCGCTAAACCAAACAGTTACCAAATAATTCATTAAGAATTAGGACTAATACCTGAATAATACACCTAGGGTTTAAAGGGGCTGATGAACGTAGGATCATGGATTCCATTCTAGTAATTGTTGTGTGATTTTAAAGAAAAGAACATTGCAAACTGTCGATAAATCATTCTGCATCATTATTTACCATCACAAAAATACACTTCACTGCTAATGACAGAGCTGAAAACGGGTATTCTCTGGATGCAAGAAAAACATAGCATGGCTGAGGTACATAATCACACATTTTTAAATAATTTTTAGACATAAAATATTTATATACACTCACACTACACCAAGAAACCAGTCAGTCATAAAGAAAACAAAATGTGACACTTGGAGGACAAAAAAAAAACAACCCAGGCTGAGCTCAAATGAGGTGAGCAACTATTTTGATAATGTTTTGATTTGTCATCTACAGGGCGGCTTTGTTTTTACTGGCATTGATTTGTTGGCAATGATTTATTTACTGTAGAATAAATCTGGCGTAGCTGATCTACTTTCACACAGAAGTGAAATTATCATACCAGGGGTGAGTGATTATTAGAAGCAGCTTTCTATACCAACTAGACTAAATAAGATCTCAGATGGAAAGGTATCTCATACAATGTCAAGTTCCGATAAAGTGTACCCCTTCATTAAACAGTAGTTGTAGTATGTTTTTCAACTAGAGCATTTTATAAATTCTCCACTTTTTAAAATGATTAAAAAAATAATATACCTCACAAAAAGGACCTCCCATAGAGGAACACAGGTACCTGAAGCTACTACGGTAGTAGCTATCAAATTAAAATATATTACTAAAGTAATATGAATTTAATACTAGAGAATGTTGTTGAATATCAAACATACTCATTCACAGTTCACATAATGTATAAAATGAGTCCTGTGATTTTATAATAAATTGAAGGAAACCAAGAACCTGAAAAAAGAACGTTCAGTGTGTCTTGCAGAAGTTTGGGCTGGTCAATATTTATTACTGTAAATACCCTGCAGACAAAAACAGCTTAAGCTTGTCAAGTTTGGTTAGGCTTGTTGACCAGCTTAACTCTTGACTAGCATATGGTATATTTTCATTTGATCTTGATGGTCTAAGCTAGTCTACAAGCATGATCAACCTGATTAAGCTAGACCACCAATATGACCAGCCTCACCAACCTGGACAACAAGCATGACCAAGCATAATCAAAACTATGCCCAGGAGCTGGTGAACTATCTAGCTTACCAGCATATACCTCTATGTTTTCATCTGGATAACCAGCTTTCAACCACCTTGACCTTGACCATCAAGACCAATTTAGACCATCCAAAACCAGCTACCAGCAAAAGCTGGTCTTGAGCTGGATTTTTCGGTAACAATCTCCATCAAGACGTTAAAGATGAGACAATAATTTTAATATTTTAAGTTAGGGGGTTAAGGGTTATTTTTGTTGAGAATGTTTTATATATAAAAATAAAGCTTTTGCTGAGGTTTCTGATCTTAATTAGCTTGTTAGAGCTATGTCTCATTCACAACAATCGTTGGCAAAAGCCAGGAGGTGGAAATTTCAAAGCTTTATAAATACTCTGACTCGTTATACCTTGTCCCAACAAGCAGCAGCCATGGGCTCCTCTAAGCAGCTGTCTAGCACTCTGACAATTCAACTGACTGACGCCCACGAAGCTGGAGAAGGTTATAAGAGGATAGCAAAGCATTTGAAGAAGTGCATGCGAAATGTCTTAAGAATTTCAATGAACTAGAAGCCTTTTGAAAGGAAGAATGGATGAAATTCACCCAAAAGAAAACGGCAAGACTTTCCAAAGACTTCAGAAACTGACGCACTGAACATTCTGGGTGCCCAAACTTTTGTTATTTTGAAACTGTAAAGTGAAAGTAATCTTGCTTAAAATAAAAAGGCGTCATCTTTAACTTTATATCTTGTAGAAATCAGGTCATTCGCTTAGCTATTCAAAGTTACCAAAACCTTTGTGCCCAAATTTTTGCAGGACACTATGTATATCATTATGTGTAATGAGAAAATATGCAACCACAAAAAAACAAAAAGCAAAAATGTTATATCTAAAATATAAAAAAGTCGTTAGAATCCCGGTCATGCTGCTCGTCATCGGAAGCCGAGGCCCTGAGAGCAATTGGCCTTGCTTTCTTCAGGGTGGGTAGATGGCGCTCTCCCCCCACATCGCTTAACTGTGGTGCTAGCCATCGCCAGCATCTGCAGGCTGGTGTGTTGAAGCCGGGTATGAGGCGCTTCCGTTAATTGCCTGACGAGGTTGTTTCCAAAAATGATTGGCTTCACTGCGCACGCACCGGAGGGGGCGTGTGCTAGTCCGCCCTCACTGGTAATTGGGGGCATCATGTGCAATTGTGGGGGGTGGGGTGGGGAAGATTATGTACCGGTTGGGTAACTGGCAGTCCAAATTGAGGAGAAAATCAGATAAAATTTCGAAATAATAAAATAAATATTAAAAAAGTCTGAGTCTGAGACATTCTGACTGATTGCAGTATTCCCAAGTGCTCTCCTTCCACTTCATAACCAGATCTGCTTCACAACACAGAATAGCAGTGATTGATCCAATAAGCCTATATTATGGACAGACAGCATCTCAGTCAAACCTCAGGGTAGGGAAGTGTCTGATTTGGTGCAGGCTCAGGACCCTGTGTTCTTGTGAGGTTCAGGAATCCCACCTGAGTGATGCAGCCTATCAGGTTGGAAGTTTGAAAATGGACTTTCCATCGTCACCACTGATTCTGTTCGTCATGTCAACACTGTAAATGATCCATGTCCATTCTGCAATAAACAGATACAGTTTGCTGCTTTGCTTCTCAGAAGAACCGGACAACGGAAGACACTCTGTCCACCGTGAGAATGATGAGCCCACATGAAAACACACACAAACCCAAGGCCTCCTGGGCCGCCGTCTCTACTTCAACAAAACCACATGTAGAAAAGACAACTGCACTGTCAAAAAAATAAAGTACATGCTGGTTGTTGTTTTTTTTCAGCTTCAGAAGTTGAGAAGATACGAGCAGAGTGAGGAAGGTCTGAGCTTGCTCAGATTCCGTCTAGAGGAATAGCTGTGTTAGTAATACTGCTGGGCGCTGAGATTGTCACGTGGTCCACTCCGAGGGGCTCCATGGTGACAGAGGCCACTGGAGAAGCACCGGGGAGGCATTTTGAGGGGTGCCCACTGGCCCCGTCAGACTGCAGGGCAAGATTGGACTCCGAGGTTACAATGATGGATGGAATCAGAGCCAAGAGGTTCTTATGGTCAGCTTGCTCCGAGATCACGAGAGGCTGAAGGAGAGAGAGCGTAAATAATGCCAGTGAATTAAAAATGATTAAAAGCTTTTCTTGTGTAAGTAGACGTTCCTGACCTAATTTCATTTAATATCAACGCTGCCTCTGATAATATCTCACTGAAATTGAAAAGGAGAAGGATAAAAGTTCAGCGTAGTAAAAAAAAGCTAAGGCTGAAGCTGGGCTGTTGTGAGAAGATTTTGCTGCCAAGGTGCAACACAAAGAACAAAGGGCATCATTTGTAAAGTCAACTTTTAAACTCTAAACAACAAGTACATTTTCCCCCTCAGTGAGCACAGCAGTTCCCACTGAGGGCCTCCTAAGTACCCTTGCAGGACCCTTGAAGGTCTTTCAGAAACTGACGCGCTGTACAGCAAACTAAATATCGAAGGCAAGCCTCTTGGATACAGATGAAATCCAGCCTTAGGACTTTAGGTAACTGGCTCTGTCAATGCAGATTCTCTGTTAATAAAAACTATTAACCACTAAGATGCCGGCAAGTTTCCATTACTCACCGAAAAAAAGCCCAATGTTTGAAGTTACCATCCTAAACCCAGCCCATCTTATCAATACTTCATTAAATTAAAATCAGGTGCGCTCCTGGTGAGACTGAACAAATCTCTACAGGGTCTGGAGTTCACACAGAAGTCAGCAACCAAATCTATGTTCTTTTAACTGTCATATCTTTATGGACAAATACTACTACTGCAATAGTACAAATTACCAATATGATTCCCTATGATTCTGTATGTTATTCAGTATTTATTACATTCCAGTTTTTGAGCTTTCCCAACTGAAGACTAACCTGGACTACTACACACAGCCTACAAAGATTAGTTAAATGACAGTTTTATTAGAGCGGTATATCATAACTGGGTTTTGCAGGAGTTCTGTGAATTTTAGAACTTCCCCCTTTGAAAGTAACAGTGTTTCTGATCCAGAAAGCATTTGATTAAAGTGCGACTGCAGTTAGTCAAGCTTGCATTTACATTGAAATGAAATCAAGCAAGCTGCTTGTTCATTTCCAGGTCGATCTTTATCGCTACATGATGGAAAGTGACACAGACAACTGAGCAAAACAGATTAACGATTGTGACCGAATGCAATCGCTTCAGCTATGCAGGCACAAAAATCAATAGTGGTGCACTTACAGTGGGCGGCAGATGATTGGACTGGCTAACGTCGGTCATGGAGATATCATCTTTATCTGCCACCGTCTGTGATTGAGAGACATACACCATGATAATTATGTTGTTAATGATTTAAACAAGTACTATTCCTTACAAGGTTGAATATACCTTTAAAATTACTCAATATTTAAGTATTTTAGATGTTATATGAAATATTTGAAGGATTCTAACTGTAAGTATAATTATTACATATTTACAACAGTTGTGTCAAGTTATCTTCAATGATCAGTTTTTAAATGTGAGGCTTTCTCTGCCATTTTAAGATCATCTAAGGCTATGCTTATAAATCTGGATTCATCTTTTACAAACTTTTTGTAATTTCCAACTAATTGAAACTTTCTGAATTCATTTTATAAATGTTTCTGAGAGGAACTTGTTTTACACCACATGGCCAAAGTATTGGGACACCTCTTAATTATTGAGTTCATTCAGACTCATTGCCACAAGTTTATAAAATCAAGCTCCTAGTCATGCAGTCTGCCTTTACACACATCAGTAAAATAATGGGTGGTTCTAAAGAGCTCCTTGAATTCCAGCGTGGTTCTGTGATAGGATGTCACTGTTGCTACTGGTAAAATATCTTCCCTTCTTAGATATTCCACCATCAACTGTGAGTGGTATTACTAAACAGTGGAAGCATTTAGGGATCACAGCAACTCAGCCACAAAGTCAAAGACCACGTAAAGTTACAGAGGACGGTTACCAGGTTTTGAGCTCAGAGCATAGTGCATAAAAGCCACCAAAGCTCTGCTGACTTAATAACTACAGAGCTCCAAACCTGCTGTTAGATCTGCAAAGAGGAGACCAACTCCATATGAATGCATATGGATTTAGAATGGACTGTCGGCTGGTCAGAACGAGTGGTGGCATGCCTGTAGAGTGCCACTCAGTGGACACACCGGTCACACTCCCCCTGAGCCAGGCCCTGTGGACACGAGGCTGTTTATGGGGATTATCTCAAAAAGCAAAAGATTAGACCTAGAGAATTATATGCCCAGCCTTAATCACACAGGAAGAGAGGGAGTCCTATTCATTTCGGTCCAGTTCAGACCTGGACTACACAATGATCCATCCAACCATGTGACCTAAATCAACCTGTTACTTCAGGCCACACAGTGTTGTGACCTCGTTAAAATCTATTACATTCGATTCAGAACACGGCAGGGCAGAAAGGGGCCAAAATCAATTGCTGAGTTTAATTTCAAACACACTTTGTAAAGAATTTATCAGTCGACTATAATATTCTTATCAGTCCCATTAAAATGAGTTGTGTTGGGGGACACAAGCCCATGTTTGCACAAAATCGTAGCGGGCAGAATTAGACCACAGTGCTGTAGGTAAATGGAGAGTAGGGGGTGGGGTTACAATTGATTTATTTAGTCCATTAACAAGGCAAAATAATCACCATTTATTTATTTGTACAAAGCTAAATTGAGGGGAAGTATTGTTTAGAGTTGGTTTGACAGGGAGGATTAGATGGTGTATGCATGATTTTTTTTCTCCAATCAATTAGTTTAACAATTTCCATAAAAGAAGCAGCACAAGTGGGGAGATGTCCCATTTTCATGTATTATATAACAGAAAAACATTTAAAAAATATAAAAATATATGATCAAAGTACAAAAATACAGTCCTCTCTAAATGCACAGGTTTGGCTTTTATAGGGAGTCTGCAAAAAAATCAGGTCAAAACTCAAAACCCATCTGTCCAAGGCCCACTGTCCTGATATTTGTCTAGGTGTTCTCTGGCAAAGTTGACCAGTTTAAAACTGGTCAGCTTAAGCTGGTTGACCTGGTTAAAACTGGTTAACCAGCTATCTTAACAGTATAGGTTATATGTTTTTGCCTAGATTACTTGCAACAACCTTGACCCTCAGTCCTTATGAAAGCTATCAGCAAAAGCTGGTCTTGAGCTAGAACTGTCAGCAGGGTAGTCCTGCCCTGAAGATCCTTTTTTGGACACCTCTCATGTAACTTGTGCAGTCTCTTTCTGATGATAAACGCTGCTCTTTACCATCAGCCGTGGCAAGAGCTACCTGTACGTGCCGTGTTGTCTTTTTAAGATAGTTGGAGACTTCCTTACGCATCTTGCAGCCTGCTTGGATGGCCTGACCTGGCCATTTGGCAGTTGTTTCACTTGTAAATGAGTTTGCTGACAGTGGAATCACAGATTTCATGTGCATCTACAACCTTCTTTCTGAAGGCATCAGAGAGCTCTTTGAATCTCACCATGGCGATCCCACCAACTTCAGCAATCAGGAGCAAACCAAACTAAAAGGCAGTGGTGGCTCAGCGGTTAGAGCACCGGGATATTGATAACAGGGTTGTGGGTTCGATTCCTGGGCTCGGCAAGCTGCCACTGTTGGGCCCTTGAGCAAGGCCCTTTACCCTCTCTGCTCCCCGGGCGCTGGAGTTGGCTACCCACCGCTCTGGGTGTGTGTGTGTACTCACTGCCCCTAACACATGTGTGTGTGTGAGTGTGTGTTCACTACCAGATGGGTTAAATGCGGAGGACACATTTCGCTGTACAGTGACAAACACGTGCACCTTTAAACATCTGAGGTTTAAACCAGCTAACCATGTTTTAATCATTTGCAGCTGATGTTGTGCACCTGATTCTATTTTTGCCATCTTGAGTAGTAATCAATGTGGGGGTGTCCTGATTTCACCTCACAAGAACATTGCATTTCTATTATTTATGGTTGTCAAATATTTTTAAAAAGACATATCTTCAGTTGTATGTGTTTCGTTATATTGCCTTCTTCTCACAATATCGTCCAAATGAAGATCAAATATCCATTTGTTTGAATATGTTAAAAAAGGGTTGCATGGCATGTGCTGATTTATTGTAGATGAGGTCTGAATCTTTATATTAAATCAATAACCCATAAACATGTACACTTTAAAACTAAGGAAGGATGGATAACTAGATGTGACCAGAGGATAACAGGAGGTTCAGTTGAAGAACATGCCTTGATTTGATATGTAAGAGAAACCTGGTGGGAGGGTGGGAGTTTGCGTATCTCCAGAAGGGATAGCACAGCTACATCACAAAGACAAGACCCATGAGAGTAGAGTTAATCTCCCTTTCGATTAATTACTGCGTGGTGAATATACAGCATAGACGTGGCTTCACACGATTTAGCCTCTCTATGAAGATAGCTTTTATGATCTCATATTGCTGTGACAGCCAACAGCTCATACTTGCATCATTAATTGTCATTTCTCAAGGGCCAATGTCACTTACAACACAATTTTCAAATTTTCTCTTCTCTGGAACCCCTGTCATAAGTTCACCCAATTGTGTCCTCTAATTTCACGAATCCATTAAGACTGATCCACAGAGTGAGATACGCTATATGTTTGTGGATACCTCCTCCCACCTCCTCCTTGCACCCATTGCTGACATAGATGTGCAAATGCACACACACACATACACACACACTGCCTAGTCCATTAGAATTCAGGACGAGCTGGGGACTTGGGAATCAGGTGGGGTGGTGGTCATCCAACATCCAATCAAATCCTCACAGCTCTTTTTAATAGACACAATGAATGGTGTCCCATTACTTCTGTCCATATAGTGTATGTGCTTCGTGGCATGAGTGATAAACATGGATTCTCACTCACGCTGATGTATGCACAGGTGGTGCGGTTTAGACCTGGCTCGGATGGGCTCTGGCTGCAGTTTCTATTGAAGCCGCCCGAGTCCCGGCCCTTCACCTTCACCTTCAGAGAGCTGCTCTGTCTAAAGTCCGCCAGCTCTTTACGGATATCGCATGACACCTGACGGCTGGCAGGGCGCGACGTCCCACTGGACAGGTCTGCTTCTGTATCTGTCAAGCCCTAAGACACACAGACACACACATCAGTAATGATATTAAATGCCAGATAGAAGTAGACACTCAGTATGAGGAAGATGTATGTGGATTCCTTATTTACTGTGTTCTTTAAGTCACTCTCCAGGGTGGAGGTTTTTAATGTGGACATATGATTTTGAATAAGACATGGTTGTTTCCCAAGCAATTAAATACTTTAGAAAGTTTCTAAAGTGGATGATGGACTGTTTCAGTGCTTGGTGATGTCATATATGATTACATTTTACACACACAAACTATTTCAAATACACTGATCAGCCACAACATTAAAACCACCTGCCTACTACTGTGTAGGACCCCCTTGTGCCACCAAAACAGCTCTGACACATCGAGACTTGGTTTCTTGTTGTATCTGACACCAAGATATTAGCAGCAGTCCTGTGTTAGTCCTGTGGGTTGTGAGGTTGGACTTCCATTGACCAGTTCTTTTCCAGTTCAGTTTACCAGTTCTCCTTCCTTGGACCACATTTCGCAGGTACTGACCACTGCATGTCAGGAACATTCCACAAGACCTGCCTGAAATTTGGAAATGCTCGACCCAGTTGTCTAGTCATTACAACTGGGTCCTTCGGTGGCTCACATTCTTATGCTTGTCCATTTTTCCAGCTTCCAATACATCAACTTCAAGAACTGACTGCTTACTTGCTGCTTAATAGTAATAAAAGTTAGTCATGTAACCGGTCATTTATGTTATGGCTAGGAAAACCTCAGATTGATCAGATTAATGGTCATGGTGTGAATGGGTAAAGTTGTGTTCTTACAGACTCGCTGTCAGACACGGAGGACAATCTGGACTTGCTGGTGTGTCGCAGGTTGTTGCTGGTTTCTGAAGACTGGCTTGTGACGGTGGAGCGACGTGTGGACATGAAGCTGCTGCTAGTAAACCTGTCTCTGCGGGGCACACACAGCAGCACACCCAGGCACGGGATGTACTTGGCTAAAGCAGACCTGGTGACAGAAGACAGCAGTAGGGAAGCAGAGGCAGGAGGGAGGGAGAAGGAGAAGATGAAGGAGTAGAAGAATAATTGAGAGAGGACAGAAGGAATGGAAAGACTGTCTGTTAAATTGAAGTAAATAAAGTGCAGCAGTTAACAGCACAGACCTGCACAACCTCAAAGGATGATGTTAGTAGTTCCATATTTTTAAAGAATCATAGGCGTCTATAACTCTGACAAAGAATGACAAAGAAAAATGCTGGAACCAGTGGTGGTATAGCGTTCGTCCTATGGGTAACTAGAAGTGCGGTCATACTCTCTATACCAGCATGCCCCATGCAAGCACATATACCACAATGTACAAACAGTGCTAACATGCTAATGTTAGCCTAAAGTCTGAGGTAGACCCGTTTGGAGGCATGGTCTGTTCTTGCATTTTGCACAAAATATTTACTTTGTTAAATATTAATCTCATTAAACATCAAAGGACAGCCCAGAATACAAGCTACTGTTAATACAAAAGTAGGGAAGTGGTTTCTAAGGTTTGGGGGTTATAGTGCTGGGCTATTGTCACTATACTGGTACTGTATACAGATATGTGTTCTGCTTTGTGGAATCAGCTAGATTTAATTTTATATGTGGTCCAACAAAAATCTTTGCAATTCATGGGCTAGGTTCAAGGCTAGGTAAAACTACATACACTATAAGAATTATTATATAAGAATTATTATGTTAGAAGTATTGGGACACCTGCTCATTAATTATTATAATAATAATAAATAATTTGAGATTTTGGAGCATCGCTCTGAGGATTTGATTGCATTCGGCGACAAGAAAGGACAAGATGATGGATGATCACCACATCATCACATCACCCATCCAAAGTACTGGATAGAGCACCATCCTTCATTCTAGTGAAGGAAGCTCACAGCTCAATGCTGGGGGCTTTATACTCCTCTAACCCATGCCTGGCATTAGCCATGGTGTCTACAGTTTCATGTTTATCTGCTCCAGAATGTCCTATTGTATTGGCAGTCCTTTTCAGTCAGTTTATTTACAGTGTCTCAGAGCTAGGTGGTTAGCTAAGAATGTGTGTGTGTGTTTCCTTAGGGGAGTCCTGTGGAGGTTTACCTAGCTGTCCCTTCTTTTGGGAACAGCTACTGTTTGCCATACTTAATATAATTAATCTGACGGTAAACCTATTACTTTAGTTAACAAAAGATAGGCGGATGGGCTTCACCTGACATATACTGATTAAATTACCACACAGTGTGTGTAGCCGAGGATTTCAAGCTAGAAATGTGGCCGTATCAGTGGGTAGCTAGATAAAAGAAAACCAGGTTAGCCTCCGGTTGGAACAGTACACAATGACTGCTATGAGTGGCTGAGTAGATCTTAATCAAATTGTGGCAGAGTCAAAGGACAGCTACATAAATAAACTTAACTTAGTTAAGGAAACATGAAAACGTGCACTAGTACCTATTTACACAAAGGGCAAAATACTGTAACCAGCAAAGCTTTATAAATAACACAGTCAAAAGGATCAATTAAACTGCATGTACTACGGTTTATTCCAAAACCACTGTCTCTTAGATCAGACTGTAGGATTTGTGTTTTCCTTACATATACACAAGTCTACATCGCCCTGTTGTTTGCATTACAGCCGAGCTGCAAGGTTGCGTTCAATTTACCCGATGTCTTTTTGGATTGACTACTCCTTTAGGGTGGATGAACTGGGTTACTGGTTATTTACCCTGGGGTCCTTGTCATGGATCCCTGCCACTCTGATCTCAAGCACTGCCATATTCACTGCCCTCGAGACACCTGACTCAAACAACCATAGCTTGATTTGACTTCCAATTATGAGTGTGGCAGGATTGCAACCGTCAGCGGTAGCTATTCACTTACCATACCAACATAGCCTAGCCACAGAACAGTGGTTTCCAACCCTGGCCCTGGAGGACCTCATGCCCTGCACATTTAAGTGGTGTCCTGCAATAACACACTACCCTTCAACTCAGGAAGGGCTTCTTAATCAGCTGATTAGCTGAATCAGGTGTGTTGGAGGCAACCCTGGGCAGACCTCTATGACCAGGGTTGAAAACAACAGGCATTACGGCGCTAAATGGGGACGTGAGCATGAAGAACCTTTAAACTGGTAAAGAACTGTTCCATCCACATCTTTTAACATTTAAAAGATTCATCACTCAAGTATCTCAAGCATTTTCGCTCTTTTATGGAACCAAAATGGTTCTTCTATAGCATCCCTCAAAGACCACTTTGCAGCACCTTTATTTTTAGCAGTGTACCTTTACTCAGCAGGGTTATCCAGACAGCAGTGTGGTTCAGTACCTGTATTTGGGGTGTGTGATGGCATAGATGATGGGGTTGTGTATAGCTGAAGCCTTGGCAATCACAGCAGGAACCGAGTTCATATAGGGTGTGAGAATGTCGGCATAACTAAAGTGAGAAAGAGAGAGAGAGTAAAACAACACAACCGTTTACAGCATTATGCACAATGCCTGGCTCTCAAACAGTACAGTCGCAACCCATCACAACTTCATTATTCTGCACAGAGGTCGGAAAGCGGGTGAAATTGCTCTCTCTCTTAATGTAAGTCAGGCATATATTCATTAGACCGTTAGCTCTAGAGAAAGCCTGACAAGTGGTTACATCATAATTACACAAGGTTAGGGCATGAAGACTGCCAGAAGGACCACGTGTGTTATGTATGAAACAGGCCTACAATCCTGAATGTACAGTTTGTGTACATGGAAAAACATGAACACAAACAGCTGTTTCTCCTAAAGTGTCCAGTGAACCCACCTAAATTTCATATGGGTTTTTTCAGATTGCTTAACATAAACAAGCACATTTTATGAAAATAACTGGTGTCAACTGCATGATAGACCTTTTTACAATCAAATTGATGTAATAAAAACTCCCAAATCCCATCTTTGGTTGTTTGACCTTATTTCCCTCATTGAATAGAACATGTAGTGTCAATTATATGCACCATATGTTGCAAAAAGAGTAACGTCAGCATTCTGTGTAATTCTGCAAAAACCATAAATAAATAGAGAAATCTTATCTTTTGATGATGAGTGTTTAAGTGTAGATTGATGGGTGCAAATGCCAGTTATATCCATTCACAATCAGCTCCACCGCACAGTGAAGTGTTCAACAATGAAAGAGGTCTGAATACTTTTAGAACCCACTAAAGTAGCCATTAATCATTTTAGAATGAACCATGTCAGCAACATGGTAACGAATATCACAACTGAGCATTCAATTAAATGGCTTTCTAATAGGATTACAAAATGCAACTCATCACTCAACAGAGTGAAACTACTGTGATTAAATTAATCTGTGAAGTCCCATGTTACTGAAAGACTTCATCGATGACAGATATGAAATCTTGTGTCTTCACTTGGAGGAGAACACCATGGCATGAAAGGTAAACACATGTAAGGGTTCGGTAGTCTGTGTCTGACTCACAGTGATGTAACTTGGAGTCAAAACACACACAGTAGCACCATAACCTACATCTTGGTGCTCCATCCAGAGCTGTTTGAAATGACCCAAGCCCTTTGTGCTACTTGGTAGTGATTTTGAAACGCTGTCCATAGAAAAGGATTATGGTATTTGTTGTAGGTTGGCATTTGGAAGCCTCTTTGGGAATAAAAACTTGGATTTCCTAGGCTTCGGCAGACCAATCTGGACAATCCTCTTTCTGTTCATTTCCTGAGAGCACAGCTATTTAAACAGCATCTGAGAGAACAATGATCATGTTTTATTTGGTTGGCAACTTGTAGTCTACTGTAATTTAGCTGTGATTCAGTGCTGTGATAACAGATGTGCTATTTATTTTGCTTTTTGCTCCTTTTATTTGTTCCACTCATTTACTGCTAGAATACTAGTTATGTAGCTACATTTTGCCTGAGCTACATTTATGTACAGTATATGAATTATGAAGCCTGAAGCTGTGCTGTAGTCTATATATAATGTGTTTTTATTAATTAGTGTATTTATCATGTGTTCACATTGAGAAGGTCTTCATTGTAAAAGTCCATTTGAATTGTCTTAGTCATTGACAGCATTTAGCATACAGGATACCATACAGGAGACTGAACATTCATGGCAAAATAAGAGCGGGAAACATGAAATAGGATGAATGAGACCACGAGAATAAACAGCATGGGCCTTTAAATGTCATGTGGACAGTCCCCTTAAAGTGTAACAATGGATGACCCACGAATGTATTAATTCTCACCCTGCAAAAGCAGTCAGAGCCACACAGGAGTATGGAGACCAGGAGATAACGTACAGCAGGATGACTATGAGGGCCACCTTTGCCATCTTCCATTCACTCTTCATTCGGTGGAACTTTTTTATTGAGTCTTTGGTAGTTCCTCCTTCTGCACTGATTTTCCCCACAGCACTGTAACACACACACAAACATACACACACACACACAGAGAGAGAGAGAGAGAGAGAGAGAGAGAGAGAGAGAGAGAGAGATTCAAAACACACAAACAGTACAGGGCCAATGTTTTCTAAGGGTATGATTAATATGCTGTGGGGAGGAAAAGCTCAAAACCTGTGTATACATTTATACATACAGTGTTGCAATCAGAATTGTTTTATTGCTCAAACAGCAGTGGACACCTGCCACATGTGGAGAGCAAGATGTATTCAATCAAATCCTAGTAGAAAATGTCATGCCTTTTGGGAGGAAGCTGAAGCTTGGGTGTCATTGTACCTTTCAAAAGGACAATGATCTCAAGCATATCAAAGTGCACCAAGGCTTAGTTTCAGAAGAAGTCCTGGAAGAGTCCGAAGTGGCTGTCACAGTCGCCTGACTGTATCCTTTATATATCCTTTCTGTACTTCTTGCACACCTGGATTTAGGGATATTCTGCAGGTCCTCTCAAACTCTGTCAGGTTGGATGAGGACCATCAGCCACTCAAGGAAATTTACAGAGTTGTCCCTAAGCCACTCCTTGAGTTGTCTTGGCTGTGTACATAGGTTCATTGTCTTGTTGGATGGTAAATCTTCGGCCCAGTCTAAGGTCTTGAACACTCTGGATCAGGTTTTCATTAAGAATATCTCTGTACTTTGCTCGATTCAGCTTTTCATTAACCATGACCAGTCTTCCTGTCCAGACATGACACATAGAATAGAGGCCAGAAAGTTCAATCTTGGTTTCATCAGACTAGAGAATCTCACAGTTTCTCACAGCCCGAAAGTCCTTCCTGAGAGGCTTTCATTTACTCAGTAGAGGTTCCTGTCTGGCCACTCTGCCATAAAGCCCAGATTGGTGGAGTGCTGCAGTGACGGTTGACCTTCTGGAAGTGTCTCCCATCTGCACACAGGATCTCTGGAACTCAGCCAAAGTGACCATTGGGTTCTTGGTCACCTCTCTGACAAAGGCCCTTCTCCCCACATTATTTAGTTTGGTGGGGTGATTAGCTATAGGAAGAGCCCCAAACTTCTAAACTTCTTCCATTTAAGCATTATGAAGGCCTCTGTGCTCTTGGGACCTTTCAGTGCAGCAGAACTTGTTGTAGCTTTCTACATATCTGCGCCTCCACACAATCCTGTCTCTGATCTCCAAAGGTAGGTCTTTACCAATCAACAGATTTTACCGCAGGAGGACTTCAATCAAGGTGTAGAAACATCTCAAAGATGATTAAGAGAAATGGGTGGCCCCAGAGTTAAATTTCATATGTCATTGAAAAGGGTCTGAATGTCTCAATGTCAATATATACAGTATAATGTCTCTAAGATATAATATAATGTGTATATATATATATATATATATATATATATATATATATATATATATATATATATATATATATATGAACCACAGTTCATATGCTTGCTTAATTTTCATATTAATAATCTATTTTTCAAATTCAAAGCCAAATTGTACAAATTGTGGAAATAAGAATGGAACATCCTAATGGCATAATTTGACTTCACTTAATTCAAATCTCAGTATATCCCATCATCCTCTCCATCAGCTATCTAAAGTAGGATCATCACCCAGATAATCAACTTGAGCTGACCTGGTGGTGTTCCGAATGGCACGGAAGATGCAGAAGTAGCAATATATAATGATAAACAGGGGGATGAAGAAGACGAAGATGAAGAGCAGCATTGTGTAGGCGCGTACAGATGGCGTGAAGGTCATGTAGTCCCACGTGCAGGAGGTCAACAATCCCTCAGGAACATAAGCACCTAGAACACAAAGAACACAATACACCAGTGTTACCCAACCCAGCCCAGAGGGACCCCCAGCTGTGAGCTGGAGAGCAATAAAAACGTGGACTGTCTGGTGGTTCACTCACTCCATCCAAAAAAGGGAGGTAAACTCCAGCCCATGGTGTACAGCCAGGCAACAACAAGGATGATGAGGGCGCGCTTGTGTGACATCTTGCCAATGGAGGCCAGAGGGCGAGTGATCACGAAGTATCGATCCACCGCAATGACCATCAGGGTGATCATAGAGCACATTCCGAACAGAGCACCACAAAACGCATACAACTCACAGCCTAGAGAGAGAGAGAGAGAGAGAGAGAGAGAGATCACAGATCACAAATGTCACAGAGCATATCATTTTGTTATATAAAATCTCAAATACAAATTATAGAAATGTATCATCTTTTATAGATTTATATATATAGATTATATGAATACGATAAATTCAATTCTGTATGAGTTTAATCACATCATTTTGTTTAAATAAATGTCATTTTAAAATGATAACCTTTTTTATTTTGTCATTTTTGATTTTCGATGATTATAATGCAATGTTCTTTTTACAAATTTCAGTCACAGCACATATTTAGTTTTAAAATCAAAAATGTAAAAAAAATAATTAAATGCTTTATGTCTTTATATATTTTTAATATATACATTTATATATTTATATAGCTATTAATCAGGAGAATAAACACATATGAAGAAATTCATAAACAAATTAAACAAATTAATTTGACAGAAATAAAAAATGACATAAACCCTTCTATGCCATCCATCATAAAAACATCCTCTGATAAATGAACCTTTTTGTGAGAATGTATTCACATAAAATCAGTTGATTGAAGTGAAACAATATGTTTATTATGAGTATGTTATTCTTGCACATGTACCCAGTTCATAGTTCATTTTAGTATATATATAATATTATTTAATAGCATCATCAAATAAATATCATAGCTAAATCTATATGAAGCATAGATGTGATTGACTGCTTAAATAAGTTTGTACTTTAAGTGATTATTTTTATGGATGGCTGGACAGGTTCTAGGGGACTTGGTGTAAAAAAAACTATTTATGTCGGCCAATCAATGATATTTGAAGCTTGTAGGGCATTCAGGGAACAAGTTCTTTATGTTGCAGTTTTACCATTAATTAATTAACATTCAGAGGAGTCTCAAGTTTCCTTGTTTGCTATCTGCCAAGATAGTTAGACAAGTTTTTGCACCCTACCATTCCATCTCCTCTCTGTTCCTCAGTTCTTCTCTGTTAATCAAGAGAAGGTCTGACCTTTAAGCTTAAATCAGAAGCTGAACCCCAGGTCCAGTTCCCAGATAACTCTCCCCTCATGCATCCCCTCATACAATACCGTCTCACACTACAACCATACATCTGAGCTGTAGATTGTAATTAAACATAAATTAAGTGTATTAATTAACTATCAATAGGACATGGATTGATGCAGTAACAGCATCTACTCTTCCGGGAAGGCTGGAACTGTGCTTATAAGGATTTGATTATATTCAGCTGTGTGAGCATTAGAGATTTTAGATGATTACATGAATGGATCTCAAACTCCACTCCACATCATGCCAAAGGAATGGGATGTAGCTCCATCACTCCAGACAACGCAGTTCCACTGCTCCACAGCTTTTTTTTTACATCTCTAGCTGAGGCTTGGTATGGTGACCTTTAACTCATAAGTGAATGCTCCAGTGCTTTGCTATTCTGTTCTCAGGAGATTCTACAGGTTGGGTCTGCTCAACTGAACCTGTGTCAGCAATGTGCCCACCTTAAGGCAGCTGCATTCACTCAATAGAAATTATGCCATGTCTGGACACCACTGGAGATATAGTGTATATGATAGTGATGACCAAGACCAGCATAGCTCATTTAGTATACAAGCTCTCAGTTCAGAAGAAGAGAGAGGTCTGAACCAAAACCACCAACTGCCTCTCCATCTAGGGTCCTTTATCACCATCAGATCTTCTTCCACATAAAAAAAAAACAACAACACATGAATGAATCTCACATAAATCACTTAATGTTCAAGCACAGCTTCTCGAGCAGCCGTGACGTCAGACTCTTTATCCAAGCTTTTGACGGAGAGGCAACGATGGCCTGGAACCCAACCATTAAAGGAGATGAAAGCAGAAAGCGATTAAGCAGGCTGGCTGACTGCTGCATTACCTTTCTCCCCAAAGATCCATCTCTTGTTCATGCTGGTGATGAAGAAGATTGGTGTCTGAGTGACACACATCAGGAAGTCAGTGATGGCCAGGTTAATAATGAACATGTTGGACGGTGTTCTCAGACTTCTACTCCTGCAGGGGCACAAAATATATTGAGAGAGAGAGTTCAGGCTTTGGTTACACATTGAATTACAGTTTTCTGGCTCTTCCATTGGGACCCTTTAGGAAGATTATTGGGGGGAAAGGGGTGGAGAGTATAGACTGAGATGTATTCAGTAATCTGTATCAGGATCGGAGGCGGGATTGGCACTACTTTCCTTAGATGTAAGGCAGAGCACTATCTATGCCTGAAGTCCTCTCCATCAATGCTTTGATAAACCCAAAGGATTAGAGAAGTTTAAACTGCAAACTCACTCTCTTTCTCCAGGCACTGGCAACACATACTGATTCACAGTGCATATAAACTTTACATCAGAAGCCTGCTAACCTTAATCTAGGGTGGTCAAATGGATTATCCTCTTCCCTAGTCACCCTTTCATACTCTGACTGTGCAGTATTCAATGTGTTTTAATAGGGTCTCACATGCCTTTCCTGTGTTTACTATTTTGATATATTGTGAACATACATAATGTATATCGCCACTGTCTGACAGTAACCTTGTATCTCCAAAATGGAAACTTTACAGGAGAAGAACCTTCTTAACTTGTAATAGAAGTCAATGTAAAAATATATTTATACCATGTAATTGTAGAGCATTTCCATTGGTCCAGTAATCATGAAATTTTGATTTGTCTAGATCTGTTCACTTCTACTAACAGCTCACTTCACTTCACTTAAATGAAGGACTGATAGTACAAAAAGTACTATATATATATATATATATATATATATATATATATATATATATATATATATATATAAGTATCTGGACATCCTAAAAGAAAATGTCATGTCTTCTGTGAGGAAGCTGAAGCTTATGCATCACTGGACCGTCCAAAAGAATGGCTTGGTTTCAGAAGAAGTCCTGGAAGATTCTGGATTGACAGTTCAGAATCTTCAAGTCAGAATCACAGTTGTCTGACTTGAACCCCATAGAAAATCTCCAGTGGGATTTTAAGAAGGCAGTTGCAGCTCCAAACCAAAGAATATTAGTGCACTGGAGGTCACTGGTAACAAGGAATGGACTAAGATTGCTGGTGTGTGGCTATGCATCACGTTTGTTGCAGGTGTTAACAGCAAAAGGGTGCTTGACTAAGTCATGAAGGGGTTATTTAAAAGGAACATTTTGTGTTGAACTTGTGATATTAGTTGTGATGAGCTATTTAAATAATACAGCTGAAAGTTTGTACATGAACTTGGAAAAAGTAAACTAATTTTTAATGGAGATTGAATCATTTTAATTTCAACTGTATATACCCAAAACCTGTTGGCAGTGATTTTTTAAAATGCAGGCTTACAAGGTTATTTGAGGGATCTTTAAAAGCTTACTTGCAGAAGGCGTACATGACCAGGAAGTTGCCCACCATGCCAGTGATGCCAATGACTAAGATCACAGAACCTATAGTATAGTGGGCATGGTCAGGAACGTCCACCATGGGAAAAGGGTGCTGGGCCACTTGAACCATAGCCACCTGTGGATAGAAACAAGCAGAGAGAAGGTAAGACATGAACCGTGCAGTTGTAAAGAACCTGCTAGGTGACCCAAAACTACAATGATTAAATTGTAGAAAATGTCAGGGGGGATAACAGGGTACAAATCAACTGTACTCCTGTGGTTTAAATCACTTCCCTTTACTACTTCAGCTTCAACACTGTTGTCAGGCTTGTTCAGCTGGCATTACAACACTTTCAGGAGCATGCAACATGTGCATGGTCCTGCTGTTGAGGTTGAATTTTGTGTACGAATAACCTGTCCAGGCAGGTTCAGTGACCTTGGTCTACAGGTGACTGAAATTAGAGGAGCAAACACTGCAGCTTAAGCACATCAGTGTCTGTGTCTCAGACCACCAGCTTTCTTTAGAAGTTTGTTCCTATGCCCACAAATCCATGCATGAGCTCTTCTATTGATTCTACTTCACTCATTCAGGCTCAGATATGACAACAATGCAGGGAAACATATGCTTCCTAGCTTCGTGTGCCTCTTAAGTGTGGAAATCAAAGATGAAGAATCAATCAAATCAACTCGACAAACAAGACATTGTTCCCTTGAATTGAACTGATAGGCTAAGAAATCAATTTCACAGTCTGACTGGTGCTTAAAAGAAAGAGGCAACATTTGAAGAACACCCAGGATTTAGGATTTTACCAACCAGGAAAGACAGTAGAAAATTAATGAGATCTACGCATGTGTGTGTGTTTTCTGAAAAAAGAAACATGGTTCTACTGCATGATTTATCTTATCAGTATGCAACACAACAGTGTGACGTATAGCTAAAATTAGAAAGAAGGGCCATAAATCAGCGCAGTTCACAATTTGACGTCAGTTTTTTTATTTTTCCTCTTCTTCAGGCCGGGCTAATCCCAGATTAACATTTCAAGATTTAAACAAGAAGGATATCCTTCTCGGTTAACCCCTATAATCTGTTGGTGGAAAAAAAACATACAAAAAGAGAAAGAAACCACCAACAATGTAGTACTTAATTAATGGAATGAAAATCTAAAATGAGGTTAAAAAAGGCTCCTTATATTTACAGATTTCCTCCTTGTCTCTTGCTATGTCGGCAGTATAAAAATGCACAAAAAATCTGCTCTTAGGTGTTTGAAGTTACTGCTTGGGGTCACCATTTGAACTGTCACCATGATCCAGCTTTACTTTACAGGACCTTTCAGTGGAAGTCAGTGTAAACACTTTTATTCCAAGTCACTTTGGAGCATTTCTATTGGTCCATTTATGATAAAATGTTGATTAGTGGTGAAGAACACCTGCCAGATTAGAATGTGGCAAATATGTCAAAGTCACAGTACTCTAAAAACATCAGATATGCAGTTTCAAATGAGGCCTTAACATCTTATAGGATTTCAAAGGTGTCTTAGGTGTAGTTTGATGCTAAGAGGTGCCAACATGTAAGGCTCCATCATCCACAAGTACCACCACCCCACCTCAATCCCTTCTCCCCAACTCATCCAACTCAAAAGTATTGGATGGAGCACCAACATTCAGAGAACACCGTTCTCCACTGCTCCACAGTACAACAATGCTGGGGGGTTTACACCCCTCTAGCCCACACATGACATTAAGCATGGAGCCAGTAGGTTTATATTTTAATTAATATTTTAAATCTGCTCCAGGGAGTCCTATTCTATTGGCAGTACTTCTCTACACGAACTAGACAAGCTGTGTGTGTTTTTTTGCACATCTGTGTGTCAGCAATCAGTGCAGCTTCAAGTAGCTGAATGTCTTCATTAGTAGGGGTGTCCACAAACATTAGGACCTATAATGTATGTGAAAGCACTTAAAGCACTGCCCTACTTTAGAAACAGTGGAATGCATCACTGAATTACAACAGGCTTTTCCATTTGCCTTCGTCTAAATGCCTGTATATATTTCTGAAAGCATTCGGGACAGTGTACTCATTTTTAAGTATTTCGAGTGCCCAGCAATGCTTATTATAATAAGAGCTTTGTCATGGTCACATAAGCTAGGTCACACCAGCCTGAATTATTTCCCCCCCCCGAGCCGAAGCAAACGCACAACACTCAGAGTTGAACTGCATCTTAATCGGAAAACAGTGTCTAAGAAGTCATACAAGTTTAGCTAGTCTTGACAGCTCAAATGAGGAGCCAACAACTGATTGTGTGTATGCATGTATTATACATGAAGAAACACAGCGACTAAATTCTGGCTTGTTAAGGCTCTGCTTGTGTGATTCACTGAAAGATAATGGTATGTGCATTATTGCGGTCATGTCATTTTTTTTTTTACAACATTTGGAATTAATTAAAGGAACAAATACGTTTAAATGAAAAGAAAACATTTAGACACACATTAAAGTAAATGCTCCTGTCTCATATAAAAGACATTCTTTTGGAGATGCCTTCAGCATATACACGCTAGGGATGAACCAATACCACTTTTTCCTTTTTGATACCGATACCAGATTTTCAGAAGTATCTGCCAATACCGACTACTGATACCGATATCAACTCTGACTTAAATACAGTATAGATGGCTGCAAATCCTGATATTTATAGTGTTTCACTTTTTATAGGTTGTACTTTTTATAGCTTATCCTAAATAAAAAAAAATGTAGGACATCAGTAAGATTCATGGTATCGGTGCTCTCTATTGCCAATACCAATACTGTGTGTAAGAGCCAGTGTCTATCACAAACTTTATTGTAGCTGCAATTAATGCCAAGTCACAGTTTGTAACAGCATCCTAGGTGCCCTTTCAAAGCATGGCCAAGTTGACATTCATCAAGTTTGGAACTTGACAGTTTAGCTCACGTATCACTACATATGCCTTTTGACAGAGCTGTGTCAGAGTGATACAGAAATAAAGAGTGACTGTGAGGACACAGCACAGACACTAAGGAGCGCTGAAAGCTTTTTCCTGCCTTCTTGCTCTGATGTGTTTTTCACTCACTATATTCCCTAGACACCACTGTTACTTCCTCCAATTCCATCCGAAAAGAGCAGTAAAAGACTGACCTGTCTCAAGGCCAAAGAGCCTGTGCTTTGAGGGTATGTACATGTGTCTCTACAAAATAGCTTATCTTGCATTCCAAGCGGACTTCTCTTCCACCAGATGCCAGAAATTCTCACCTAAAGGTTCAGCTGAATAGAATTTGAAATGTCAAAAGTGTTCTTCAAAAGTCTAAAAGAGATATTTTCTGAGAATTTCTTTAGATTGATTTGAATTAGGATTCAGAAGCACAATGGCAAACAGAATCCAGGTACTACATTTTTCCACATAGCATCCATTGTCAGAATGTTTTACTGTGAATAGCTCAGTAAGTAAAAGATGAACGCATCTCCAAAAGGCCAAAAGTTAAAGATTGTGTAAAACATTTTAAGCATTTTTTTTATGATTTATTTATTATTTTTGCTTTGTACGATTTTAGGGAGAAAAAAAAAGACTGTGGAGTGGTGGTGCACTTTTTTTCTTTTACTGTGCAGCAACACCAAATAACACCTTTATGAAAACCTTTTCCTTCATCTTCACCACAACATTCAGCATCTGATTCCTGATGCATTTTGGTGACGTCCTGAGGACTGATGACGATAGGACATTTTGGCCACATTGGGCAAAGCTATGTTTGGAGAAATAAAGCTACAGAAACACCTGTCCAACTGTTAAGCAAGAGGGGTTGGATAGATAATGCTTTGGGCTTTTGCAGCCAGTGACGCAGGGGACATTTCACCTGGTAAATTCACTATGGATTCAATTAAACATCAGCAAATTCTGAAAGAAAAGATCACACCATCTGTATAAAAAGCAGAAGATGAGAAAATGATGATTGCAAAGCACAGAATGGCTTCATTTGCTGTTTGTTTATTCCATTATGTAATATTGCTCAATTGGATTAACTGTGCTGCTACATCATGCATAAGAGGAGAAAGAAATGTAGAAGCAGGTATGTGTGATTTGTTTTGTATGTTAAAAATGTAGGACTGTAAAAACACTGAACTGCAATCCCATTACATGTATGGTATTTAGCTGACGCTCTTATCTAGAGCGATTTACAAGGTTACTCGCATTACAGAGTTGGGCCAGTGTTGTTTTAGGAGTCTTCCCCAACTCTGGTGTAGCACAGCATACTCAAACCGGGAACTGAACCACATGGCGTGATAGCTCACTGGCAGGTAGAGGTGTTATCCGTTGCGCCACACCAACCACACCATTGCAGAATCATAATCCAAGAAAACCAGACAGACAAAAGCTGTCCAGTCCCTCTAGCAGCTTATTCACAAAACAAAAAGCCCAAGCACCTTTTGCTCCCAGTGGGAAATCGTTGCAGCTTCACAGACTCGACGAGAGACAACACATGGCACAACTGGGATTTTAAAGTGAATCCCAGCACCAGGGCTTACTTCTGCACTATTAAGCAGTCCTTTACCACTCGAGGGCTAACAGGCTAAATGGTGACCGAAATTTGTCTCCAATCATTATTTCCAGCAAACAGGGGGAAAATCCAGAGGGGCTGGAGTGATGTCTTGTTTAATCCCCAGATGTCAGTGATATTAAAGGCTTGTCTTTTAGCTCTATTGATGAGGGATTAGAGATCGGGCTGAGAGGAACACATTGTGACAATGAGGGTGATTTTGCAGAAAACAGACGAGCAGCTTACTCAAACAGGATGTCACCATCACTCAGACCCTGGCTGGGCAGCAGCAACAGAGAGATTGTTCAATATGGTGTGAGGCAGTTACGCATCAGCAGAACATTAGGGATGCTAAAAAAGGTTTGTCTACAGCAGGGAAGGTTCTCCGTAGCAAATTAACCCTACAGCAGAGATAAAGAAAGCTGTGAACAATCCGAGTTCATCTGGGTAACAGCTCTAGCGGCAGAGCGCACAAGCAACAGAACACAGCACACACACACACACACACACACACACACACACACACACACATACACACACACACACACGGTGAACTGACCCTTTAGCTCAGCTTAAAAGAACAAAGTGCCAGATCACATGCAGTGTTGTTTAGATAAGAAAACAGTTGCTGCTTTAAGAACAGTGGCCCTCAAACCCCCCCATAAAAATCCAGAATGCACAGCTAAGGCATCTCTTCTATGTTCAAATAACCCAATGGACTTGATGATGATTTGATTGTAGACTTCTATGCATTGGCCGAAAGAAATTGCCAGAGAAGCAGACAATTAGACATTCACTTTATCTATCATTACCATTAGCTATCATAGCCATTGGCACTGTCATTGTTTTAGAGGTTTCAGGTTTTACATTCCTCACTTTTAAAAATAACTCCGCTAGTTTGCATTGTTTCCCATGTAATTACTGAATAATAATAATAATAATAATAATAATAATAATAATAATTAGGACAGAGTCATGCAAAAGTCATGCAGAGTTATGAAATAACAACATTTTGTGAGGAGGAACATGCCTGAAGCCTCTCCCCCAATCTAACGTTCGATAAATCTCTACCTTATACACATGTCCATGACAAAGTCTCACAACCCACCACCACCCAGTCTCCTCCCATGCTGGTGGCATGGTCCCACTCTCCAAATTAGTCCAAATAATTTTTACTGGGTTAGTACCCTCAAGGATATGCTGGCAATAAGTGGGCTATGGCGGGAAGCTAGGTACCCAGCTAGGTAAGACACATAATTGTACAACATTTCATTGCAATTACTATTTACAATGCATTACTAGCCAGTGTTGGTGTCTGTTGGCTACCTTAACAGCTAGCAGTTAGCGCTCTCTTCCAAGCATATTAAGCTGTTAGTGGCAAGTGGTGGCATCATATGATAGGGAAATTCCTAACTAATTCCTAACTTAATATTAGGACTTTGTCCAAAATATTTCATTAATCTTTTTTTAGGAATTACAGCCCGTTTCCACAGGCTAAAAGTACCTGGACAGAATAACAGTTGCAAATATTCAGTGTTTTTAAAACCTTCATGCAAATCTATTGCAGCTAATGACTTCCTGTAGACTGGAACACATGGATATTACCAAATGCTGAGCTTCAATGAGTGGGTCTTTCTCCCCTCAGTTTAGTCTTCAGTAAGTGAAAAAACTTGCTCTGTCTTTTAAGAACATTATATTTATTGACCTTTAAAAGCTCTGGGGTTGCTTTAATTGAGTTTTGGGTCAGGTTTATAGCATTTGACTGAATCTGA